>NC_133537.1:218901831-219262595 GCF_048544455.1 Silene latifolia | reverse complement strand
ATAATAGGCGACTCGGGCACTTCATAAGACGGAATGATGTCGGTGTTGATAGCATACACCGTCTCACATTGCTCTTGCTCGGTAATTAATTAATCACACCGAGCCCCTAGCTCCTTTATACGGCTATCAAATTCCGCACTAGAATTATGACACTGTAGTGCAAGTGCCAATATTGTTGACTTCAGTTCTTCTACCTCATCATTCCTAGCTGGTGAAGGGGTTGGTTGCGGTGGAAACAAATAACAAGGCTGTTGATAGCCTTGTTGCATCAACGGTTGTGGTCGAGGAGCGACATCATAGTAATTACCACAACCCCAAGAATCTTTCCTATCCCAATTGGCAGATTTTTCAGTTTGAGCTTCAAACTGGGCAATAAGTCAGGAAACGGACGTCATCTTGGCAAAGAATCGAAGGTACTCAAGCCTTCCCTTCGATAATCTTTCTCTAAAAACTGACTAATAGACCTGTAGACCTATCAAAACAGCGCTGAAGAGAAAGATTAGAACGGCCTCAAGGTACTCAGTCTTCCCTTGAGGCGAAAAACAGACAAGATTAAAACAGATAAAAAGCGTCGCCTACCCGGCAACGGCGCCAAAGTTTGATACGGTCGTTTTGTACCAAAAATAAATACCCTAGTTACTACTAACAGAAGTCAGCGGTAAGTAGGGTCGATCTCCACAGGGAGGCTAAATTGCTATCTATCTGTTTAATTCGGTCTGTCAGGGTGTCACAGAAATGGGGGTTTTGATTGTTGAACTAAACTAATGAAGCTAAGGCAAGAGAGAAATGAATGTAAGAAATTAACAGAGAGAGAGGAATATGCTAGGAGTCGGTCTACCGTGGCAGCTACACTATCGGGTCAACTGAGATGATTAAACTATTGATAAGAAGAGCTATGGTCGTCACCTTTCGGTCCTTAAACTGCCCTAGGGTCTCCTAACTTAGCTTTCGCCCTAATTAGGTATTACCTATTGTAATTAAGCAAGCCTTCCCTTCCAATCTTTCGATCCAGGTCGGGGTTAACTAGATAAATTGGTCTCCTGCATGCATTCATTTGACCTAATAAAATTAAATTGCCTAATACAATTCTTATCGCAAGACTAATCTAATCAAGTCAATCCTATCATATTACTACCACGGCTTTCCTAATCCTAACATACAAAGGGAATTAGCTACGCATAATGAAATAGGAAACAAGAAATAAAGGGAGAACAATAATCATAAGCATAAATTAAAGAGGAAAAGAAAGGGAAAGAGAGAAATACTGAATTAAATCCACAAGAAAGTAACAGTAGCAAAGTAACAGTAACAAAGTATGATCAAGTTCCAGAGGAAAAGGAGAGAAGTCCGAAGAGAGAAGAGAGTTTACAGTGACATACTCCCTTCCTATTTATAAGAAAATAGGAATCATTAACCTAATTGACGGAATTAAACCTAAAAAGCCCAGCCCATAGACAAATCCACTCGATCGAGTGGAATAAAACCGCTTGATCGAGCAAACTCAGCCAAAAACCACTCGATCGACCAAGATAGTTACTCGATCGACTAAAGGCTATTATTGAACTGGTCGATCGACCAGAAAAACTACTCGATCGACTATTTATTCATCCTAAAACCACTCGATCGACTAGAAAAGCACTCGATCGAGTGGATCTTGACTTCAACAGCTTATAATTCACGTTAGTTTGACTTTGACTTGTCCTTTTAGCTCTCGAAATGGCTTCACGCATCCCAAGACAGCTATAATTCCCGCTTCAAATCTACTCTTCCTCCAAATGCATGCAGAACGGACGGTAAATGGCTTGATTTCACTATTTTATGGTCCATTCCTGCAATTAAGACAAAATACACCAAAGTAGCGTATATTCGGGGCATTTCGTAGCATAAAACCACGATAAAAGCATAGAAATACGTGCATAAAATAGGCTAATAAGACCATATAAAATGCACGTATCAGGCAGATTACCTCCACCTCTACCCATGTACCACTTCCCACTTAGACCACTTCCTAATATGTCCGCTTTTAGGAAGCGGAGGAGACCTGAGACCGGAGAGAGATCCACACCTTCTACGGGTGGCCAGACTTCCACGGCCATTCCTACCCCGATCCCTACTCCTACTCCTACTCCTGCACCCGACCAGACACAGCCAGTTTACTCGGCTAATTTTTTACCTCCTCCACCTTTTGAGGCGTCCGCGGTCCTTGACCAAGGGCGCCGTGATAGTTTGTTGCTTGAGCTTCTTAGCAGGCAGGCTCGTATGGAGGGGACATAGCTCTTACTTTGTTCCCTCTATACGAGTATCACATGATGCAACGACGTCCCGTTCCTGAGGGCTGGCCACACCCGTCTTTCTACCGGTACCCAGCTGAGGGGTACCCAGAGCCAGCCAGTGACGAGGAGGAGGGCACAACTGAGGACGAGGCGCGTACTCAGGCTGAGGAGCTGAGGAGGAGGGAGCACGAGAGAGACCCAGACTACACGGTGGAGGACGTGACGGACGAGACTGACGAGTAGCTACTGGTCTACTCACTTTCCCAGTTTTCAGGCTGGTTTGGGGAAGTTCGTGTTTTATATGTACATTCTTGCTCTTTTATTTCTTTTGTCTCCTTTTTATTTATTGTTTTTCATACATTTATTGGTTGTATGTTTCCCGTTCCCCCGTATATATCTGCTGGTGTATGCTGGAGGACAATGAGGGCATTGTCCGTTTTGGTTTGGGGAGGGTAATGCATCCTTTGAGTCTGCATTTGCATTTGTTTTTGCATTCACGTTTCATTTTTCTGCTTGCATTGTTTTCATTTATTTCAAAAATCATAAAAATCCAAAAAAATTAGAAAATTTCAAAAAAATAAATAAATATTCACGTTTCATTTTGCATATAGGTTGAGTCGGAATGGGTGATTTCCGTGATGATATTCCACTATAACTTGTCATTTTTACTTGAGCCTTGCACTCTATCGACATTTATTAGCTGAGTCTTATGCATATCTACGAGTTTTTGTTCAAATTAAGCTGACCGTGTAGACTTGACCTGATAAATTGGCAACCTACTCTATTATTTATGAGATTTAGAGCCTTATAACTGGTGACATTCATGACCGGTTTACATAGGAATTGATAGTAATACTCCTTGCATGGCATGTTTATCATTTCTACACATTCATGACATTCGATTTCTTGTCAGTTGCATACATTCGGGCTTGTGGTCGGTGTCACATGCAGAGAGACGCTTACAATTTGCCTTTCTTACATTTCTCACCCATTTTGCTCCACTTAATCCAAATTTAGCCTTTTTGACCCATTAGCTACATCCAAAACTAAGCCTACCCAGTCAAGCTAGTTTAATGTGTCTTTTGTGGTACGTCGATCCGTTACGAGTTTGGCTCGTCTTTGTTGATTGGAGTTGGTAGAGGAATGAGGAAGGAAGAAAAAAAAAGAACTTGAAAAAAAAAAAAGAAGACGTGAAAGGAAAAAAATGAAAAAAAAATGAAAAATTGAAATTCACGTGAGGCAGAAGAAGAAAGAAAAAAGAAAAAAAAAATTGAAAAAGTTGGTTGGAATTGAAAATAGGACCGTTTTAAAAAAGGGAATTTTGTGACGGTCTACTCTGTTCTTATTCATATATTTTTGGGGAGATAGTGTATTTGGTTAGTGAGATTTGTGCCAATAAAGGGCACTTTAGCTTTATTTTTCAGTCAGTTGAGATTCGGATGGTCTTATATGGTCTTGTTTAGGAGCTAGCTTGACGCTTACCATCACATTCCCATAATTTATTTTGCCTTTTCTTACCTGAACCTCACTATTCCTATACTTTTTGTAAGCCCTCGGCTGTGACAGACATTGTCGGTTGGAATGTGTGCATAGTACTTGAATCGTCTATCATTTTTGTCGCATGCATATTATGTAGGTCGCTGTTTAGGTGAGTGACTGTTTCTTTTTCTCTCTTATACATATATAATTCACCCTTTACTTCATGAGAGAAGAGTGACCACGTGAGAGTCTGATTTTGTTGGTCTTGCAAGGTCGATAGGTCAGCTATTTTTATGGACATCTTATAATTCGTTTGCGTATTGACTGCTGTAGCTATGAGTGTTGATTTCTGTTGCATTAAATTGGTTCAAGTAGACAAGTTATAGCTAGCTCTGAGTTTCCATTTCCGTTCCATTAGTTTGCATTTAGTTTACTCGAGGACGAGTAAAGGTTCGGTTTGGGGAGATTTGATACGTGCATTTTATATAGCCTTTTTAGTCTTATTTTGCACGTATTTATGTGAATTTTTATACCGTTATGTATTGCAAAATGCCCCTAATTGGCTACTTTGGTTTGTTTCGTCTGAATTGCAGAAATGAACCTGAAAGTGGTGAAACCGTACTCTTTTCGTCCTATTTAGCATGCATATTGAGGAGACGAGAATGTTAGAGCGAGAATCATCCGTTGAAGTGCGTGAAGGGTGTTCAACGAAGCACTCAATGACGATTTAGAAGCTGATCTTGAAGAAAGGCACTCGATCGAGAAGCATTTTGGTTCGATCGAGTGGTTTGGAGGATAGAAGAGTTCGATCGATTACTTTACTTTACTCGATCGAAATGCTGGAATTTGGGTTTCCTCGATCGAGAAGGATTTTTACTCGATCGAGAGGGTTAGCTGATGAAGTCCTCGATCGAGTGGTTTTATATCACTCGATCGAGAGGTTTCGGTATTACACGGGCTTAATTAACCCGTGTTGGACTTATTTCTTAAAAGACTTTGTTTTGCCTATTTAAGCATTCATTAATTAGGTTTTTAAGGACACTTTTTACCATCTAAGAACTCTCTTAATCTCTCTTTCATAGTTCTACTGTTCAATTCTCTTCCCCTAATCTCTTGCTAGTGGATTTGTTCTCTACGCCAGATTGCTTGAGATTGTAATCACTTTTCTTCTCTTAATCTTAATCTATTTATTTGTTGCTCAAATTCTTATTTCTCTCCATCTAGATTTCTGCCCTAATTCATCTTATGCATAATTATTGTTATTTCAATATGTCTCTAATTAGTATATTCATTATTATTATTATTATTATTATTATTATTATTATTATTATTATTATTATTATTGACATCACTAGTAATATGAGTAGCTAATTTCTTTCATGTCAGGATTAGGGAATCCATGGTAGGATTGTGACGATGTAGCGAATAGACTAAATAGTTTACTTGTGAGAATCTGTACCCATGGCAATTTAACTATAATACCGACTTAGTTGAGTGCACGCTTCTAAGTTACCTTTAATATGGTTAAATTTACTTCTGGATCCGAAGATTGGACTAAATAGATCTGCTATGAACAGTAGACTACCCTGACGAGGACGGAAGTTAAGTTAGTGGAAATCTAAGATAGAAAGTGGACCGGTCCGTCTCACAGTAGATTGTTTAAGCTATTTGCAGCTGAGCCGATAGACTACCTGGTGAACCGAAATCATGGCATGCTTTCTCTTATTTTATCATCTTTATTATATTTTCTACCCTTTATTGCTCTCTCTTTACTTCTCTTTCCTTTAATCTTTTATTAGTTTAGAAACCAAAATTCAAATCCCCCATTTGTGACCAAATAGACGGACCCTTTACAGATATCTTGCCTCCCTGTGGAGATCGACCCTGCTTATCACTAGCTTCTTTGTTAGTTTTAATTAGGTTTATTTTTGGTACAAAACGACAGTATCACAATACAAGAGAAAGGTTATGCAAACAAGAGTCAAAGTCTTTTCCATAAATTCTAAAATCATCCATAAAAACCTCCATTATGGTTTCTAAACAGTCGGAAAAGACACTCATCATGCATCTTTGGAAAGTGGCGGGGGCATTACATAGCCCGAAAGGCATTCTCCTATATGCAAAAGTACCGTAGGGACATGTAAAAGTAGTCTTGTGTTGGTCATCCGGGTGTATTGGGATTTGGAAGAATCCCGAGTACCCGTCAAGGTAGCAAAAGAATTTGTTAGAGGGAAGCCTCTCAAGCATTTGGTCAATGAATTCTATGCATGCAAAAATTGGGGCTTATTCCCTTAAGATCATCTAGGCTATAGCCTATAGCTTTTTCATGTTCTTTTAGCACATCAAGCAAACTTTGAAATTGGTTCTCATCAAGTTTTTCATTAACAATCACGGGTTTGGTTTTAGACTCATCAAGGTAAGCATACTTCAAATTTGGGGCAAGGGGTTTTAGAGTCGTAGTTTGTACCTTACTTTATACCATTGAAGGTTCACTAGGGACATCTTCCACCTCCATTAAACATTCCACCCTCATGGCATATTCAACTTGTTCTTCGAACTCCTCATACCCAATGTAGTCAAATTCCTCGACATATTCGTCTTGCTCCATGATTTGCATGGTATGATCTTTAGTTGCTTGTTCTTCTTTAGTAGGTTGTGATGCTTCCTTGAGAATGTTATTTATCAATATGCTTCCTTGATCTACTTCTAATGCCCAATGCTTGTTTTTGGCCTCACTTGCTTCTAAAGCTTCCAATGCTTGCAAAGGGTCTTTGATGAGAGTAGTGCTCACATGGTCCTCTACACAACAACCTATATGATCCATCTTATAAAGTACACTAATAAAAAATGGTGCGAAGTACCTTAAGGAAGTACTCTCCCTCAAGGTAAAGAAAGACACAAAACTAAAAACAATTAACGAAAAACAAATCAATTGAACACCGTCCATGGCAACGGCGCCATTTTTGGCTCGGCTAAAACTCGTCGTCAAAAGCTACCAACCAAAACAATATTTATAACTTCACAAACTACTCTTAGCAAAGAGGTAAGTAAAGGTCGGATCTCAAGGGACGGGTACTGATGTAGGATTTTCAATGGCAAGTAGTTATGTCTTAGGGTGTCACAAATTGGGTTTGAGATGACATGTGGTCTAAACTAATCAACAAGATGAATGTAAATTAAGTAAACCAAATAAAGGGGTTGTAAACAATTGATTAAAAGCACTAGGGTGTCATGGGATCATAGGGGATTCATGGAAATAGATTATACAAACATGTTCTCAAATAGATGCAAGCACTTATTGTTGTGATGGGTTCGATTTAGTGTATATCTTACAATCCCTAGGAGAATTTAAGTCCTGGGGCCGAGTCGTCTAGACTGTACAACAACTACAAGTCGACTTAGTCTCCCCCTATTCAACTCTATGCATGGTCTAATGAGGCTCGAGTTAGTTTATGTCTTACAAGCCTCATTGAAAAGATAGGAGATGGGTAAAAAATGCAAGGATTCATAGGCTCGCATTTCATCAAACTACATGTGCATAGGTTGAAATAACAACAAGCAAGCAAATTAATTATGAAAACATATTAGATTAAGCATAGATCAATTACCATGTTTGTTTTCCCTAATTCCCCATTAACCCTAGCTAAAGAATTACTCACTCATGTTCAAGTTTAGCATGCTAATAAGGTTGTCAATCATACTAACAAAGGAAAACATGATGAATAAATGATGTGATTAATAATTAAACAAGGGTAAAAACGAATTATACCTATGAAGATGATCCAAATAATAAAGCAACGAATAATAGAAGTACTTGATGACTGATGGAAGGTTGTCAATCCTCCAATAAACCCAAATGATCTTCTAATTACCCAAATAAAACTAAGAACAATTGAGAAATTAATGAAAGATTAAGATGTGATTAATATTGGGAAATGTATTACAACTAAATTAAGAGAGGATTAAGAGTTGATTAAAATGAGATGAAAGCTTAATTAAAACTTGATTAAGAATTGATGATAATCTAGGTAGTACAAAGGGGTATTTATACTAAAAATTAAGTACAAGGATTAGGGTTACTAAGGGCTTAAATCACTATTAAGACCCTAAGAGAAGCTTGAGGAAATGCAACTCCCGAGGGACATGAGCGGATCACGCTTGCAACTCCCACCAGGATCCGCTCGTCCTCTCCTGAAGCATGGGCTGTCCTGTAAGAAGATCTGCTCGGATCGTCCAGGAGACGCTCGGATCATGCCTGTGGTACGCTCGGATCCAGCTCTGGGACACTCGGATCGTTGCTCTGATCCGCTCGTCCTAAGCTCGGGCCGCTCGGATCGTTGAACAGAGTTGTTCTCTTGTTTGGCTCCTTAAGAATCCGCGAGGATTGTGTTGGGGATGTAAGGATCTTTTCATCTTTGCCCATTTCACTCTATTTATTTGCTTAGGCCTCTAGTGTTGGTCTCCTCTTGGATGCTTGATCATTAGATGTGATCCATTTAGCTCTATTTCGCCTCATAAATGCAAGATTAGCGATCCTCTCCTACCAAGGACACAAGACCTCAAAGAATATGCAAAATGGGAAACTAAAGATAAGAAATGGCCCTAATATATGCTAGAAAGCTTGGGAACGACGCTAATTCGGGAACTAAATGTGCTCAAATATGAGTCACATCAGGGAATTCAGCGGGGAAATATAAATCGTGATATCGTGAAACCCAAATCATTTCATTTCTTTTTCTTCTAAACCTAGATGCTGTCATACCTCTATCCTTTCACCTATATTCATCCTTTTGGAGCTTTTGAGAATGAAGACACCATGGGGATGGGGAGCATGAGTCGAGTAGCGGTCTTGTCGCCGGAATTCTATGTATAGGTATGTTGTCATTGTCATCATCGTCTTCCTTGGTTTCGTTTGTGATTGTAGCAGTAGTAATAGATGGTCATACTATTTGTATAGGTGGTTATGGTGGTTGCTTGTCGTCTTATGGTCGTGTGCGGAATCACTGCGGTTTGCTAGAGGTAGGTTCTCCTACTCAGTACTGTTGGTTGTCTAGTATGTCGATTGTAGTGCTTGATTATATTTGGCGTTATAATTGGTATTGTGGATTGATTATTGTTGGTTTTTGTTTGTTTGTCTATGGTTCGCGAGGCGTGTCCTTGGCTGAGTGGAGTCACTTGCGGGAGTGGCTTCACGCCCTTGATTTGCCCTCTGTGGAACCCGCCACTAGAGGGGATGTCCACATTAAGGAACATGGGTTATCGCTCGGAATAGATGAGCGGGAATTTGGTGGGTACGGCTGCGGTCCCCCACTAGCGGCGTGGATTACTGGTTACGATTGGTAATCTGGCAGGACTGGACCTTCGGGCAGTTAGAGGAGTGTGGGTGATTGGAGAAGGTGATGTGTGTATGTTTGTTGTGTCTGCACTACGCCAAATAATAGGTGCAACAACGGTTAGATAAGGTGATATACCGTTGTAATACAAAACATGAGACCGTTATTACATCGACCATTGTTATTTTGTGACCACGGTTGTTAAAAAGGCGGAGCCGTTATGAAATGTAAATAACGGGTTCAAATAACCGTAATACAATATTAAGAACGGTTCAAAAACTGTTGTCTGTAATATTGAAAGCGTGCTAGTATTAGTTGGAATACTCTACGGAAACCTATGACAACGGTTTTACTGAAACACAACCGTTGTAAAATAGTAAATATGACAACGGTTTATGGTTATTAAACCGTTTTAAATGTCATAAATTCGACAACGGTTTATGCTTATTAAACCGTTATATTATGGAAGAATATGTCAACGGGTTTCTATTTAAATGCGGCCGTTTTCAATAGATTTATTGACCACGGTTTTATTGTTAACCATAATCGAATTTATAAATATTTTTTTAAAAAAATTATTTTAGCAGTTTCCTGCAGCTGCTGAAATGCTAATTTTTGCAGTAGCAGGTTCCGCTGAAATGCTACTGCAAAAAAGCATTACAGCATCTGCGGATTGCAAAACTATCAGAATATTACACAGATTGATCTATTCACCCCAACATCAAAATATTATAAACAGGGTGACCAAAACTAATTACACATGGCTCTATATACACACATACATAATGAGCAAACTATTGACCATCCGCTAATGAAAGAAAATAAGTGGCCCACTTATTTCTCATGTCGGCAATGTCTTCCTTCGAATAGGTTGGGTCTTTGTTGTTGATTAAAGGTGGGAACTACAAATCAAAATGTACTTAATCAAAATAGACAAAATAAGTGGAATATTACATAGAATTAAACCCAAGTTACATTTGAAATAGTTATTAAAACACACTAACTGGTGACTCTATGTTGATATACTTTGGGGGTGATAATCTCCCACATGGACCGACAAAAGAAAAAGGCGCATTGTTTGCTGTCTGGTTGTATTAGAGACGATTATATAAATCACATACAAATAAGCTAAATTAGATCAACCTCTCGCATAAACATAAATTAAATGATAGGAGTAATTATTAAGAATACACTTACTTTTATCGTGACAAAAGTTGGACTTGATGCTCCAATTGCTTGAAACACACTAATTCATAAATATATACAGGAAATTATAATTAGCATTTGGCTCAGTAATACTGATCGGACATTAAAAGGAGCCTAGTCTTCAAAGGTCATACAATAACAATTGACATTATAATGTCAGGTTGTAAACTTACTCAGTCATCATCTTTACAAATTTCTCAGTGGGACTATGTCCGCAAGAGTCAATCCAGTACACTATGCCTTTTTTCACATTGATTGCCGTTAGCAGCCAATGCTTGCTATGAAATATTGGAAATTGAACTGTTAGTTCATATACATGCATGTAAGCGTGTTAATAAATGAATAGAATCGTGATTCATTATAATAAAGTACTATACATACTGATTCTCATTGTATGGGCAAAACCATAGGCTTTTGGGCGTCATCAACCGTTCATCAATTTTATCGATGTGGTCTTTGTATTCATATCTAATCACCTTTTGAGAGAACAATTCAGGTGACACGAATCCGTAGTCACGAGAAACATAGTTCTCCTAAGCGATGTGTGTACACAGGTATCTATTACGTCAAATGGAACGAAGAATGTTATTTTCATTGATGATTTAAATAAACATCACTATTCGTAAAACCAAATGCCAAGATTTAATAAAAAAACATACTTTATCCAAATTACAATGTGCATAGCATCTAACTCGTCAAGGTCGAGAAACTAACACAGTGATTCCCCATCCATAAGAATAGTTGTACCTTTGCCCCAAACATACTATTCGATCTCAATAATGAGTACATCCCCAGTAGCTACCTTCCTTTCAGCCAGCTGGTGCAAAGCTACGAACGTTGGAGTATTCAATTTTTGCTTATAATCATCGGTGTGATATCTAGGTTTAAGAGGAACACCAGCGTTGTGTGCAGCAAAAGTAGATGGCTTATATTGTAAGTTGTCTGATTTAACCCCGGTCTACAATTTAGAAACAAAATATATATATTACACGAAACGTCATATATAATTTAAATAACCAAAAAAAGGAAAAACTCACAGTCTATTTTTCAAATTATTACTACCTCTTGAATTTTGCGTGGAGAGGCAGTCGAATCAGTGACTTTGGGTGTTGACGTAGTAGTCCTAATTTCAGCCGTAATGGCTTCGTGTAACTCCTGCTGGTTTGGTTTCAACTCGTCGACAAAAGCTACCAACCAAAACAATATTTATAACTTCACAAACTACTCTTAGCAAAGAGGCAAGTAAAGGTCGGATCCCAAGGGACGGGTATTGATGTAGGATTTTCAATTGTAAGTGGTCGTGTCTTAGGGTGTCACAATTTTAGTTGAGATAGGAGATCAACTAAACTAATCAACAATATAAAAATAAAGTAATAAAAACAAGCAAGATGATTAAAAAGAGATGTAAACAATTGATTAAAAGCACTAGGATGTCATGGGTTCATAGGGGGTTCATAGGGGGTTCATGGGAGTTGATCATACAAACATGTTCTCAATTATATAGCAAGTAATTATTGTTGTGATGGGATCGAGTTGGTGTATAAGCTTACAATCCTTATGAAGGTTTGGTTCCCGGAGCCGAATCGATTAGATTGGACAATACCTATAAGTCGACTTAATCCTTCCTATTCCACTACATGTCTGGTCTAATGAGACTCGAGTTGGTGTATAAGCTTACAAGTCTCATTGAAAGGATAGGTTATGGGTTAAAAATGCAAGGATTCATAGGCTCGCATTTCATCAAACATAACATGTGCATAAGTTGAAATCACAACAAGCAAGGAAATTAATTATCAAAACATATTAGATTAAGCATGAATCATTCCCCATGTTAATTTCCCCTAATTCCCCATTAACCCTAATTAAGGAAACTACTCACTCATTATCAAATTCAACATGCTAACAAGGTTGTCAATCATACTAGCAAGGCAAAACATGATGAATAAATGAAAGTGATTAACAATAATTAAATAAGATTAAGTGAGAATTATACCTGTGAAGATGATTCCAAATAATAATGCAAAGATCAATAGTAGTACTTGATGATTGATGGAAGGTTGTCAATCTCCCAATAAACCCAAATGATCTTCTAATTACCCAAATGTTGAACAATAGAGAATTTATGAAAAGATTAAGATATGATTAATATTGATAAATTGTATTACAACTAATTTGAGAGTATTGATAACTAATTAAGAGAGTATGAAGGAATGATTAAGATCTAATTAGGAGGTGGTGCTAATCTAGGTAGTACAAAGGGGTATTTATACTAAAGATTAGGTACAAAGATTAGGGTTACTAAGAGCTTAAATGACTATTAAGACCCTAAGAAAAATTGACGAAATGCTCCTCTCGAAGGAAATGAGCATATCCGTGTTGTTGGTCCCGTGTCAATCTGCTCGTCCCGCACGTCTTGAGTTGTGGCACAGTTGGTACTGACTTGTGATCCGAGCGGATCACGGCTGAGATGCTTGGCTTTAGCTGCTGTGGGGCGCTCGTCCTGGGCACAAGACGCCCGGATTGTGGTGTTGGGAGACGCCCGGATTGTGGACAATCCGCTCGGATCCTGGGACAGACAACTTCTCTTCTTTGTCCTCCTTAACAATCCGCAAGGATCGTGTTGATGATGCAAGGATCCTTTCATCATTGCCCATTTCACCTTATTATCTACATAGGCCTTTTAGTAATGTCTTCTCTTTGATGTTTGGTCATTCGATGCGATCAATTTAGCTCCATTTTGCCATGTAAATGCAAGGTTAGCACTCTTTTCCTACAAAAGGGGACAAAACCTCAAAGAATATGCAAAACCGGAAAGTAAAGATAGTAAATGACCCAAATAAGTGCTATAAAGCAAAGGAACGAGGTTAATTCGGGGACTAAATGTGCTCAAATATGAGTTACATCAAACATCCCCAAACCGAACCTTTGCTCGTCCCGAGTAAAGAGGTGACTAAGATTAGGACCTTTATTTAAACTAACCTACTAATATGGCCGATATGAGACAATTAGCGGGTCTCACTCCGCCCCTTCAACTCACAACATGACAACCATGAGGTAGGATGCCTTCTTGCAAGGCAAGGTGGGTCTTGCCAAAATGGCGATACATCCAAGCATTAAAGCACACAAAACAAGTAATGGATGCATCTACAAAATGACTAGCCACTTTCCTCATCTAAGTGGTGGAAATAATCTACAAGGGAAGCAATCTAAGGGTACACACTCCATCATAGATTTGGTTTCTTCAAACTACTAAGCCTAGAAGGATACTAATATATCACCTCCAAGTTGTGTCAAGTTAGGGTACCTTTGTCCTCAATTATTAAATGCTTTCGTCAGGAGTAGACTCCCTATGGTGTTAGAAATACTGGAGGATCTCGGAATTCCCCTCCTTGCCTAGACAAGAAGAAGGGTCGTCCCCTCTCTACCATGCACAAAAGTGGATTCGATGGAAAAGGGATCAATAAATTTTGAACTTCATGTAGGAGTTTGCTTTTGTTGTTGTTGTTATTCCCCCCAATTTCTTATGGCATTTGACGTTTGATAACACTTTCTTTTTGCCATTTCTTTTGATGTTTGGCATTTCAATACATGACAACTTTCAACTTTTTGCATTTTTTTTGAACATTTTCAAAGTCACCCCATTTGTAGTGAGGGTGCTTATATTTGAAGCATAGGAGTTTTTATTTTTGTGCTCCTCTTTTCTTTTGATGAAAATTGCAAACTTTTTCATTTCTTTTCATTGCTGGAACTCAAATTTTGAACAATTTTTGTGCTCATTCCCTTTTGTTGACAAAATGTGGTAGAATATGGAAGATGGTTGCATGGCTTCAAGGGTCACCTTGGAATAAACGGTAGCCAAGGAGTTATCACACCACAAGGTACTCTTGACTAGGCCTTAATCCATGGGTCAAAGGATACTAGCATGACACATCCTAGGGTGTTTTACAATCATTCTAATGAGCAAAGTCTCAAGAACAAAAAGTATCTAAAAGGGCCTTATATACACTTGTCAAGCTTCCCAAATAGATGCTTTCACAAAATGTTTCCTAAAATTCAACTACATGCCATGATGCAACTATCATATATACAACCTAATGCAAATTCTTCTACCAGCTAGTATGTCATATAATCTAAATGTAACTCCTATAATCCCATTGTTTCATACCGCATCAACCAAAATAAAGCCACATAGTCATTAACATAAAGAGGAAAAAGGAGATTGGAAAGATCATACCATGTGGTCTTCATGATCCTCGTGTCTCGGATGTGGCAGAGTCGATCAATGTAAAGTAGGGTAGACAAACAAACAAACATATGTATACAATATATACAATACTACACTATAAAGGAATGAACATGTTTTTGATTTTTTCAATTTTTCAAATTTTTAGGGTTTTTGATTTTATGGGACAAAGGAACGTATTTTTGTATTTTTCAAAAAATTTCAATTTTTATCATTTTTTTGATTTAAAGGTCGAGTTAGAATTCCGCATCCCCACACTAGTATGGGCATTGTCCTCAATGGCCAATACGATAAGAAATTATGCAAGCTATATGAGAATGCATGAATTCTACACTAAATGCAAACTATATGACATATATAAACAAGTGAATGCATTCTAAACTATACTTTATGATGCATGAATTTTTGTTTGGTTGGAGAGCATAATTTGAATTAACTCCCAATGCTTGTGCTTGAACTTCCCCAAACGAAATATGACACTATGGCTAGTGTAAAATCGGGGGAGTTCATGCACAAGAATGCTATGCATGAAACTAGTTTGTCATTTTGGATTTTTCAAGGTGGGAACAATAAATTTATCATCACCTAGATGTTGGCAAGGTGGAAAAATAGTCCTTCGCTTTTACAAGGACACCATGAAACAATCAATTATAAAATAAGTTAACAAAGCATGAAATTCTTGTTATGAAAAATGAGAGGGAAAAAGGAAAGAAACTTCACTTTGGCCTTGGTGAGTGCCTCATGCCCGCTCCACCTAGCTCATGAAGATCTTCATTGGTTGTTATCTTCCCCTCCAAGATCACTATCCTCTTGTTCTTGCACTTCATCACTCTCATAAAAGTCCATGAATTCGTTCCCCTCACTATTAACCTCCACCGTATCACCCCCACTTGACCCTCCTTCATCTCCTACTCCATGTGTTCCACCATGGGCATTTTTCGAGTTTGGAAAACGTAAGTCCATTTGTGCCCAAGAGGGAAGCATTTCCTCTTCACTTATGTGCCCTTTGTGGGCCAATCGGTGGAATTGCGGGTAAAGAGCAAAGTAATTGTCAACCCGAGCTTCATATTGCTTTTGACGCATGTCTTGAAGTAGGCCCGTGAAAAAGTCATCTCATGGGAGAATGAAGGGGTTTGGATGGTTATATGGTTGATATGGGAATGGGTAAGGCGGGATAACAAATTTTTCTTTGTCATTTGCTTGGGGTTCATGTTGTTGAGGTTGTGTTGGGGTTGGGGCTTAATTTGCTTTATTTGCTTGAGTTGGGATGAGATAAGATGGTATTGGAGAGAGAGGACCCCTCCGCGGTGAAATCCTTGTTAAGCCTTCCATTGGAAGGTAGATGGGGGTGCTCCCTTTGGTTATCCACATAATCCTTTTCTCATACCCTTCAAGGGCCATCCAATGGTGTTGTCGTAGAATCAACATTTCATTAATCTTTGTGTTGCCCGGAAGTGGTGTATAGGCATTGTTTTTTGTTGAAGTTGGGGTTGAAGAATTTTGCAAGCTTTGTAATCAATCCCCCATTGACGATGTGGATCATACCATCTGTTAGAAATCTATATCTCATTACTTAACATAATCATATATGTTCTAAATTAATTTAGTCATAAAATTAATTACAAATCTTATGCATGCAAACTAAATAAGAAAAGATAAGAAAATCAATTTCTCACCATCTAAATTTCGGTCAAATGGGCACCAACAAGATCTCTTTCTTGTTAGTTCTTGAGCTTTCCAATATTGGATGAACATTCATGACTTCAAAATAGAAGCCCTCCAATTAGTAGCACCCAAAACTATCCCTCAATCCCAAAAACTAATATGTACTAGATATTTGTAATGTGGTTTACCTTAAAATTGATTACTAATACTCATATACTACTACTAGTATTATTAGTTATTGATTCATACAAATTAGATTCATCAAACTTGATTTTATGATGAACAAGAGAGAGAAGTTTTTATGTTTTTCTTAAACATGAGAGAATGATAAAAATAAGGAAAAATACTCTCACACCCTCACCAAAACCGGTTGGTGTATGTGTATATGGACCATATTCCTTTTTCTTTTTGTCTTCACAAGACAAATTGGTGTAAGGCTTTTTCATTGTCAAGTCACTATCAAGTGTCAAAGACAAATGAATAAGACAAATGAATAAGACAAAATTTCTCACAAGCCCACCAATATTTCGGTTTTGATGTAGTAATATGGAGTCCATTTTATTTTTGTCAATTGTACAATTGTATGTCATATGACATGTGACATGTCTTATGTCATGTTTTAATTTAAAATGCATATTTAACAAATTAAATATCATTTACAAATTGAATAAATCATATTTAACAAATTGACTAGTAATTTGAAATTACTTTCTCATAAAATGGTCATTTAATTACTAGTTAGTATAATTTACAACATCTTGTAATTATAACTAACTTATCATTCTCATCTCGCGTGTTTCGCAAACACCGATTAATTTTAGAAATATAACTTCTTAAATTACTAAATAAAATCTCATTTAATCACATTATAATAAGATGTCATTTTCTCTCTTATGATAATAATTTGTTCAATTTTAAGGAATTAATTAATCTGTATCGGCATACAATTAATTAACCTTTTCAATTAAGGAAATCGTCCTTTAGGTGTGACCTCAAGGGATCAACTGATCACCACCGTCGCACGATATGAATGTCAAACTCTAGCCAGCCAATCATTACTGATATGTGTGGACCAGTTGACTATATATGTAATGTATCATCCCTTTCGTATTCTTGTAATGAGATTTAAATATGTGATCAATATGATCGACAATTGTGATCGCATTATTGTCGGAGGACATATATTCCAACAATCTCCCACTTGTCCTCGACAAGTGTGCGTCACCAATTCTCTTGTCCTATTACTATCTCCCACTCAATGCAAGGTGTCTTTCGGGTCTTACTTGCAAGTGATCATATCGAGAGTGGTTTCCTCGATCTGGAGAATAACTGATTGACCGGAGTTATCTACCATAGATACCATCCGAGCGTGGCCACGCATTTCCAGTTCATTACTCCTCGAGTGGCCCTGAGATATTGTTTTAACCCTGACAAAGGGGTGGACAATTCCTATCGCACTTATTCCCTTCGACTAGCCACAACCATCATAACCCAAAATATGCCCATTTGACCCCATTTACGAAGGTCGTAGTAACACAAATCAAAGTTAATCTGAAACTGTGCTATCTTAGGCGAACAGTCTTTAGTCAATAGAATCGACTCATTAGAATACTATAGTAGCTCTCGCCACGACCAGGCTATATAAATTTCCCAGAACTCTATAAGCGGTCACTGCCCGATAAAGTGTTCCTAACAGTCTGCCTATGTGATCGACTAGTCATCTCACATGACTCTATGGCACTTGAACTTGCCATCAATCGCATCACACTCTAGTCACTTCGAGACGTCACCTCATACAAGTGACTATGGGCGAATACAATGCTAATCCGTGTTCACTTTAACGGGGTTCAATGTTGTCTCTACAACCCGTTTGGATGTAACAAAGTATAAAAGGAGTTTTTAAAGTAAAAACTCGAACGACAAATGCGATTATCACATATAAATAGTCAATGCCTGATTACTATTTCATGTTCTATAATCTAATTTGATCTTGTATGTAGTTGTTCATTTCAATTCAATTGAAATGACATGACTCATCATGTTTAGCCTATGAGAAGGCTTTGGTTAGTAGGTTTTATCAACTTCTTGTACCTTACTCAACCTTACTACATACCCGTTTTCCTTTATAATGTATACATTTGCATCACAAAACTTTCTGAGTATGTGTCGAGATCCAATCAAGACATAGGTCCTCTAGCCTAAGAATAGCTCCCACTGTTTTCACATTGTGCGGGACTCATCCTCTTGCACATCTCATAATTTGCAAGTGTACTCAATTTCCGTTATAAATATCTCTCATTGCTCTTTATTGCCGAGAATGATTCTAGAAAATCTATTTCTTAAATAACATAGCCACAACGGTATCTTAACCATCCTAACGTGTGTTGATTATGGTTTTGTCGGAAACCATGCGCAATCTCAATTGTCAATTGTCACTTGTGTAACAGCCTTACACAAAATTGCATCATAAACACTTTGCTTTACTTCCTTAATGCTTCTGCAAGCACTTAAGGGTAATCAATATGGCTACTTGGTAATTATTACTTAAATTCGATTTTGAAACAATTCATCATACTCAAAGTATATGAAGTATTATACATCATTACTTATTTAATTGATCCGACAGCGGAAGCAAATGGAATCAATCAAATATGTTCAATTTAATTGAACTAGTCATGAATCTTATCAACATAAGACTTCTTATTGACGCTATTATCATGTGGATTTATCTACATAAATCTAGATATTAAAGATGTATTATATTACTCCAAAAGTCTTAGATCATTCCCAATGATCAATATGTCATTCACATATAAGACTAATTAACATTTCCGTAACTCCCACTAAACTCCATGTATAAACACAACTTCTCGACATATCGAGAAAAGTTTTATAACATGATCAAAACATTGATTCTAACTCATTGATGTCCTACTTAAGACCATCTCTTAAGTTGCACATTATCTTAGGATTGCAAGAATCTACAAAACTCAAGACATGTATTGAATACATTCCTTCTAATTGAAGAAGTGGGTTTTAGATTCACTCGCTATATATCTCATAATGAAATATAATCCCTAAGAAGATCCAAATAGACTTAAGCATTTCAATTAGTGCAAAACCCTTTGCAACCAATCAAGCTTTGATATCTCTCTTAGATATCCAACAATTTCACTCGGAATTGATTTTGGATTTTCATGGCTCTTAAGCCTTGTATTGAGTTGTGACTTAAACACTCTCATGTAAGTCATATGTTCATTACTTTCTAGAAGTAATTAACTTGAATCAAACAAATTATTTTTAAGTTGTAAGCTTTTTACATTCTTAAAAGTAACACTAATTCACCATCCTCAATAAATGATGAGTTTAACCTCCCAGGTTTTGAAGAAACAACGTCTTACACAAAACGTCTCATGTAGCCAAGAAAGACAAGTTTCATGCGACATAACATTCTCTGTGGCATTCTTTGTGGCTCTTGAATAATTTTCTCCCACTCTGTCTTCTAGAAATAAACTTGTATTTTAGAAAGACAGTTTCACGAGCCGCAAACCCGTCGTACTCGTGACAATTGAAAGGGAACAATGAGCATTTGTTTCTTGTGAAAACGTACAAATATGGTATTCCACCATTTCATATCTCATATGATTCGTTTAGATTTAGTGGAAAAATAACTTAGACAAAATGATAAAATCCCCAAAAGGATCAAGTAACTCAAAGTAACTTGATTGAAGTTCAAACCATATCGAATGGAGTTTGAATTCTTTATCCAACCACACATTATCCCATAATGTATGCTAAGAGAGATTTACATGTGATATTATATCATATTTCATTTGGCTTATATCAAAGTCTTGACTTTGATAATCCCATCACGACTAAATCGTGATTCCTTGAACTCTTTGAACTTCTTCAAATATTTCTCTATTTACCTTATTAAGCGAACATATTAGTGTCAACTTAAATCGTTGGTAAAAATGATCACCCTATTTTGGATCAATGATTTACAACCTCGATCTCCTTTTCAACCAAAAGGCACGAGACATCTTGCTTTGAATACAAGATACACATATACCATTAACAATCTAATGGTTTCAAGAGTACTCGATAACTCTTTGCGTTCATCATTCCAGAAACTAAGGTTTAATCTTGGGTAACCAATTTGAGTCTTGCATCATCTACATGATATGTCATCCTATTTTGGTTTAGAATATAATCACCTTGATAATGGGTTAGCCATACATCAAATCATGGTGAATAGGATTACAAAAGTGAAACCTCTTTTTGTATCTTAACAAGTTCATATTTTTATTTAGAGTTTATTCACTTAATAGTCACAATTAAGTACAACTCTAAACCCAGAAAATAGATTTAGTACACAATGACTCTATCTCTCAACATTATTGTTGCTAGTCGTCATATTCTAATCATTCTATGTATTGCATACAATGATGAAAACCACCATCGGTTTCTAATATTGACGAAATGGTACTAGCAAAATTTATGTCAATCAAATAAATAAAGAACTAAGTCTTATTAGATGTCCCACAACTAACTTGCTTATTCTTTAACAACTTGGAGTAGTTTCCTTTCTAGTGTCCAACATTTAAGACAATGGAAACTTTATTGGTTGGGATTGATAGGTTTAGTATCGTCATTCTCAATAACTTTACTTTTATCATAACCTTGTATCAATTCTATTCTAATCTTTACTTCCTGAACCTCGTCCTTTTCTTAACGGTTTAAGAGAATGCTCCCACTCATTTCAAAGAATCTTTACTTAGAGAAGCAAAGTTGAATCTTATGAAGACTACGCTTCAATTCAATCGTTTTAGTCTTAAAACTTTCATTGAAGTGGTTGCGTTATTTTGGTCAATTACGAATTCTGACAAATCTAATTACCAAAGTAATTTATTGCTTCAAGGTACTTAATTCAATTAAGTATATGAAAAACAATCCATTGTAAGTAGATGTGTTTAGTCAAGAATCAAAAACCTGTTTTTTTTTTTTTTTTTTTTTTGGTAAAATGTAAGTAATATTAATACCAAAATGAATCACCCAATTACATCATTCATTTTACATACCCGTCTACAAAGCTTAATCAACTGAATAAAAACATAACTCAATCATATCCAGGCTTTATAGCTATCAGTAATCTTCCCAGCAGCATGTACTACTTGCAGTCGCAATTTAAGGTCCATCAATATCTTCTCAATTAACCTCTCCGGCCGCAGCAGCACTCCATCTACTCTACTCTTGTTTCTCATCTCCCAAATATTGTAAATCAGTGATTGAATACCAGCAGCTATAATTTTTTTCCTTAGCAAGTTCTTCAATCTAAGCTTTAACCACCAATGAATGACATTGTGAGGAGGAATGGCCGTCTGAAACACTCCATTAAGTAAAGCCAAGCAGGCTTGGCTGTAAGCACACTCAAAGAAAATATGAGTATGGCTTTCATTTTGAACTCCACATATACAGCAGACAGTATCCCCACAAATGCCCATCTGAGATAATCTATCCCTAGTGAGTTATCTTCCATGAGCCACAATCCATCCAATCATGCACTGCTTAGGTAGGCTCAAGCTATTCCAAACAAACGGAGTCCAAACAACCCTGCTGTTAGAAGTCCCCAACCAGTTATACCCAGAACTTATAGTATAATGATGCCCCTGTTGCAGCCACCAGTCATTACTATAGCCTGCCTTCAATTTCTCTTTTACTCCACAAACCTTCCTCCACGACCAACTAGCACCAGTTTTAGGCTGATAGTCAACCCAGTTCAAATCTTTCATATAAATATTATGGACCCATTTAACCCATAAATGGTCCTCTTTTTGGGCTATCCACCAGACGTATTTACCAAGTGCGGCTGTGTTCCATCTTCTGAGGTCAATGAGGCCTAGTCCCCCTTCCTTCTTGGGTTTACATCAATTATCCCACGCAAGCAGGGCAGGCCCATTTGAGATTTCCTTGCCTTGCCAAAGGAAGCTTCTGCACAAGGCTTCAACCTTGTTGAAAATGCTCACAGGAAGTATAAATATGCCTGCCCAGTAGCAGTGCAGATTACTGGGTACAGACTTGATTAATACAAGCCTTCCTGCGTAAGAAAGTATCCTTACTCCAATGGCCCTGATTCTTTCCATCACTCGTTCCACTAGTTTAGAACAATCACTAGCAGTCAGTCTTTTAGCAATGATTGGAACCCCTAAATACCTAAGAGGAAGTTTCCCTTTAGGTATTCCAGCAAGCTGTGAAATCTCCTGAAATTCCTCATTAGAAATCCCATTCCCATATATGCAAGACTTGCTACAATTCATCTTTAAACCAGATGCACAACAGAACGTCTCAAAAGCTCTCAACAAAACAGCCACAGAAGCCTTATCTCCTCTGCAGAAGAGAAGTAAATCATCTGCAAAGCACAGATGAGTTAACTTCAGCTTCCTACAGAGTGGATGAAATCTGAAGCCCTCATACTCTTGAACCACCTGTAGCACCCTACTCAGATACTCCATACATATAGTGAACAGTAGGGGTGAGAGAGGATCACCTTGTCTTATCCCTCTCTGAGCCTTAAAGAAGCCAAAACACTCTCCATTCAGGGCCAAAGAAAAGGAGGGAGTAGTAACACACTCTATAATAAGATCAACAAAGCACCCTGGAAAGTTTAAAGCCTCTAGCATTTCCTTAATAAAACTCCATTCAATGCTATCATATGCCTTTTGCAAATCAACCTTCATCATAAGTCTGGGGGAGCAAGCTTTCCTACCATAGAGCTTAACCAAATCTTGGCAAACCAGAATGTTTTCTACAATATCACGACCCTTTATAAAGGCACTCTGGTTAGAGCTGATGATAGAAGGCAGCACTCCACTTAATCTATTACAAATCAGCTTGGCAATACACTTATAAACTGTGTTACAACAAGCTATAGGTCGAAACTGTGTCACAGAAGAAGGCATATCCACCTTGGGGATCAAAGTAAGAAGAGTATTGTTCACTTGCTTCAAAAGTTTACCATGTTCAACAAAATCCCCAATTGCCTCACAGACAGCAGGTTCAGTAGTCCTCCATGTATCTTTAAAAAATTGACTACTATACCCGTCAGGCCCAGGTGCTTTAGTCCCAGGGATAGAAAACATAACTTGTTTTATCTCTTCATCAGTCACTTTCTTCATCAACATCTCAATATTTTCATCAGAGAGCACTGAACCTTTTTGAACTGTTGGCTTATGCACACTTATAACTCCTTTAATAGTTCTCAAAAGTTGAATAAAGAAATCTTCAAAAGCACCATTAATTTCATCAGGACTAGTTTTGCACTCCCCATAACCATCCTCAATTTGGACCACCTTACTCCTATTGTCTATACTCTAATGAATAACTGTTTGATAATGAATAACTTTAATCTATACTCTTTACAAGAGATCCTTAGCAATGGTTCATTTGAGGTTTTAGAAGCAAATTCATATTTGTCTTTAGTTACGATGTTTTAATAGAGATTTGAATCAAAAACGAAATGATATCGTATATGAATTGTGGTAAAGAAATAGAACAATAAGATAACGGAATAGTTGAAAACTTAACATTTATCGTTTATTAATACTTGTAAATAACAAGTAAAACATTTACATAGTGACCTCTACCCAACTATGATAAATGATTCCAAGATCCAAATTCATATTAACTTGGGCACGGTAGGGCCGATTCATCCCTTATCAATATATCTCGGTGGATTAACTCTTTAATCGATTCTACTTTTAGAACTCTTGGTCGATAAAATTACATTAACATTTATCTTTAGCCCGGAACACATGCGACTACGGTCACGAATACTTCCGTTGAGCTCAATCCAAATTTCGAATAAATGTGTCCATGATACAAATCCACATCAACTTGGGCACGGTAGGGCCGATTCATCAATTATCAACATGAATTCGGTGGATAGACATTTATCACCCACTTCCCCTACGTAACAAGGTTTGTACCCCGGGATGACCGAGTGCACTCCCTCGCGAAATAGGTTTTCATGGTTTCTACTTTTTGGTAAGGCTATGTCTCAATTGATTATTTTAGCGAGAGGTCATGTCAATTTATTATCTATCACGTTTTATGTGAACTAAAGTGGTGAACTACGATAATTCTAATTTACACGGTCGATAAAATCAATTAAAAGATAATGCATGTTTTAGTTATGGCGATTTAGCGATGCATGCAACATATAAATAAAATGCAAAGCATAAAATAAATCCTAGTATGGCTTTCCTAAAATAGAAAATCTAATTAACTATTACATATTCGGAAACCAACTCCATTGGTCCCTTGAACTTCAGTTGAGGCACGCATCTCGAGGTAACACCATCTTAATGTATCGCTTTCTTGAGTGACACCGTCTTCAAGGAACTCCGAAACAATAAAATTACATAAAAAATTACATAATTTCCTATTATACATTTGTAATTAAAATAAAATAAATCTATTAAATTACAAAACGGTGATAGGAGATCACAATAAATTACAACCGAATCGATATTCCCATACATTTCGGGTAATACCAATTAAAAACTAAGGCCATACTAAGTAAAATTACATAATTCAAAAATTACATAAAATAAAATTATAACAATCATAAATAAAATGCAGCATTATAATATGTAAGAACATGCCCAATTTTATGCTAAATCGCCTTTAAGGAGCCAATATCGTATATTAAACGGTTTTTATGGATCATACCATCTGTTAGAAATCTATATCTCATTACTTAACATAATCATATATGTTCTAAATTAATTTAGTCATAAAATTAATTACAAATCTTATGCATGCAAACTAAATAAGAAAAGATAAGAAAATCAATTTCTCACCATCTAAATTTTGGTCAAATGGGCACCAACAAGATCTCCTTCTTGTTTGTTCCTGAGCTTTCCAATATTGGATGAACATTCATGACTTCAAAATAGAAGCCCTCCAATTAGTAGCACCCAAAACTATCCCTCAATCCAACAAACTAATATGTACTAGATATTTGTAATGTGGTTTACCTTAAAATTGATTACTAATACTCATATACTACTACTAGTATTATTAGTTATTGATTCATACAAATTAGATTCATCAAACTTGATTTTATGATGAACAAGAGAGAGAAGTTTTTATGTTTTTCTTAAACATGAGAGAATGATAAAAATAAGCAAAAATCCTCTCACACCCTCACCAAAACCGGTTGGTGTATGTGTATATGGACCATATTCCTTTTTCCTTTTGTCTTCACAAGACAAATTGGTGTAAGGCTTTTTCATTGTCAAGTCACTATCAAGTGTCAAAGACAAATCAATAAGACAAATGAATAAGACAAAATTTCTCACAAGCCCACCAATATTTCGGTTTTGATGTAGTAATATGGAGTCCATTTTATTTTTGTCAATTGTACAATTGTATGTCATGTGACATGTGACATGTCTTATGTCATGTTTTAATTTAAAATGCATATTTAACAAATTGACTAGTAATTTAAAATTACTTTCTCATAAAATGGTCATTTAATTACTAGTTAGTATAATTTACAACATCTTGTAATTATAACTAACTTATCATTCTCATCTCGCGTGTTTCGCAAACACCGATTAATTTTAGTAATATAACTTCTTAAATTACTAAATAAAATCTCATTTAATCACATTATAATAAGATGTCATTTTCTCTCTTATGATAATAATTTGTTCAATTTTTAGGAATTAATTAATCTGTATCGGCATACAATTAATTAACCTTTTCAATTAAGGGAATCGTCCTTTAGGTGTGACCTCAAGGGATCAACTGATCACCACCGTCGCGACGACAATGTAATGTCAAACTCTAGCCACCAATCATTACCGATATGTGTGGACCAGATTGACTATATATGTAATGTATCATCCCTTTCGTATTCTTGTAATGAGATTTAAATATGTGATCAATATGATCGACAATTGTGATCGCATTATTGTCGGAGGACATATATTCCAACAATCTCCCACTTGTCCTCGACAAGTGTGCGTCACCAATTCTCTTGTCCTATTACTATCTCCCACTCAATGCAAGGTGTCTTTCGGGTCGTACTTGCAAGTGATCATATCGAGAGTGGTTTCCTCGATCTGGAGAATAACTGATTGACCGGAGTTATCTACCATAGATACCATCTGAGCGTGGCCACGCATTTCCAGTTCATTACTCCTCGAGTGGCCTTGAGATATTTTTTTAACCCTGACAAAGGGGTGGACGCCAAGTTTCCTCAAAGTCTCATGGCACATAAATTTAGTAGGAAGAATGTTCTTACTAAGAAGACGATGGAAAACGAGTATTTGGACATCATTGACGAATTCTATGTAAGAGAACTCATCAAGTCTTGAGAGATCAACTATTTTCTCATGCTCTCTTCTCAAAGTAATTAGGTGAGATGTGGAGGAGCTTCCAATTACCCTTGGTCTTCTTCTTTCTCTATGCAAGGACCCTCTTGATCTCATCTTGAAGGTAGATCTAGAAATTTGACTTGTTATATACTTTGTAATTGAGACACTTTTTGAAACCCTAGGTTTTGGGGGTTTTTAAATTAGAGAGGTGAATGAGTGCTTTAGATGTGATTTGAGTAATATGGGAGGAAGTTTTGTGTTTTATAGAGGAATGAAGGATGAGGTGTCATGATATGTGTCGTGGGGAGGAGTTTATAATTGTCGAAAAATATAGGAGCAGGACGGCTGGGCGATGAGAGGGCCGTGCTCGGGACGAGCGGATCAGTGCCTCAGGAGACGAGCGGATCGAGCTCAGGATGCTCGGATCCATAGTCAGTGCACTCTGGAATTTCCAATCTGTGGTGAGACGCGTGGATTTTGCTCAAGACGGGTGGATCTGGCTGGGGACGAGCGTCTTCACCTGAGGACGCTCAGATTCATAGGCAGTATGAAATATCATTTTTTGCACAAGTCAGGACGCGCAGATTGCTCCTGAGACGAGCGTCTTCTTTATGATCTGCCCAGAATTTTAAAACAGTCCCAAATCTTCAATGCCAGCTCTCATAAGACGAGCATCTTATAGCTGAGACATTCGGATCATGCCCTAAAACGAGCGGGTTCCCCTCTGGGACGCTCGGATTGCCTGCATTTCTCACGGGCTCAGGTCTGCCCGTGGGAGTCTCCTCCTTTTTTATCTTATTCTTCCTCATTTGATAAGAGTGCTTTCCCCGCACTTGAATTCCTAACTCCTGCACTCATCAAAAGGGTTAGTAACCCTCCCTCACCTATTCTCATGTCAAGAATCATGCTTTTATTTAAATGCAATAAAGCTAAAAGTACAAGTGAGAAGAATTAGTATATTTACAAATGGTGGTTTGGAGAGGACTCCACCAAACTCTCTCTCTTTGGTGGGAGAGGCCCGAGGCAGATGACCTCGACTTCTCCAATGAATGCTCCTTCATAATATGGTTTCAACCTTTGGCCATTGACTTTGAATTTGTTTTCATCTTCCGATTTTATATCAAAGTCTCCATATTTTCCTACCTCGGTAATCACATAGGGACCCATCCATCTAGAATTCAACTTCCCGGGAAAGAGTCGATATCGGGAGTTAAATAGAAGGACTTTGTCTCCCTTATGCAAGGCCTTTTGCTTGATTCTCTTCTCATGAAGCAACCTTGTCCTTTCTTTGTAGATCTTGGCATTTTCATAGGATTGTAGTCGGAATTTCTCCAACTCTTGGATTTGCATTATCCTCTTTTGGCCACTTAGCTTGAGGTCAAGGTTGAGAGCTTTGATTGCCCAAAAAGCTTTGTATTCTAGCTCAATTGGCAATGACATGCTTTTTCATAGACTAGCTTGTAAGGGGAGGCTTCTATGAGAGTCTAATAGGCCATCCTATAAGCCCGAAGAGTATCATCAAGCTTCATACTCCAATCCTTACGAGTCTTGTTGACAACCTTCTCAAGAATTTGTCAGATCTCTCTATTTGAAACTTCAACTTGACCGCTTGTTTAGGGATGGTATCCCAAGCCGGTTCTATGTTGAACACCATATTTTGCCAAAAGGTATGTGAGCTTCTTTTCATGGAAATGTGTCCCTCCATCACTTATGATTGCTTTAGGGACCCCGATCCATGGGAAGATTACTTTCTTGAGAAGTTTGGTAACCGTTTTGGCATCATCGGTTGGGGTAGCAATTGCTTCTACCCACTTTGACACATAATCAACGGCTACAGGAATGTACTTGTTTTCTTGAGATGACACAAATGGTCCTTGGTAGTCAATTCCCCAAACATCGAAAATTTCTACCTCCAATATTCCTCGTTGTGGCATCTCATTTATCCAAGAAATGTTTCCGGTTCTTTGGCAAGGGTCACAATGGAGAATAAATTCTCTAGCATCTTCAAACATGGTAGGCCAAAAGAAGCCCGATTGGAGGACTTTAGCAATAGTTCTTCGTGCTCCATGATGTCGTCCATAAAGTTATGAATGACATCCTTCCAAGACACCTTGAACTTCCCATTGGGGTATGCATCTTCGATAAAGCCCATCACTAAAGTCCTTGTAAAGATTGGGATCATCCCAAAAGTATCTCTTTACTTCAATCAAAAATCTCTTCCTTTGATTGTAGTTCAAGTTTTTAGGAAGAACTCCTCCAAAAAAGTAGTTAGCATAGTCGGCAAACCATGGTGTGGTGTGCTTCTCAAGTTGTGAGTGAATGGCCATCAATATATCATCGGAGAAAGAGTCATTGATCGGTGTCTCTCCCTCATCATCATGAAATCGAATTCTTGACAAGTGATCCGCTACCACATTTTCGGCTCCCTTCTTATCTCTTATCTCCAAATCAAACTCTTTGAGTAGCAATATCCATCTCAACAACCTTTGTTTTGCCTCTTTCTTTATCAAGAGATGTCGAAGAGCACGGTGATCCGAGAAAACGATTACTTTTGATCCAAGCAAATAGGAACGGAATTTGTCTAGTGCATTGACAATGGTAAGGAGTTCCTTCTCGGTAGTATCATAGTTCACTTGGGCGGCATCAAGAGTCTTACTTATATAATAGATAACATGTAAAGATTTTCCTACCCGTTGGCCAAGAACCGCGCCAACGGCGTAGTTACTCGCATCGCACATGATCTCAAATGGTAGTTCCCAATTTGGTGGTTGGATGATTGGTGCCGAGATTAATGCTTCCTTGATTCTATTAAAGGCTTCAACACACTCATTAGTGAATTGGAATTGGGCATCTTTAAGCAAAAGTTGAGTGAGGGGTTTCGCGACTTTTGAGAAATGACCCAAAACAATATCTTCATTGACCATAACCCGCGTGACCGAGAAAACATCTCACCCCTCTAACATTCACAGGAGGTGGGAGTTTCTCTATTACCTCAACCTTGGCTTTGTCAATTTCAATGCCATTTTTCTAGATTAAATGACCCTAAACAATACCTTCATTGACCATAAAGTGACACTTTTCCCAATTCAAAACAAGGCTAACATCTTCACATTTTTGCAATACAAGAGAAAGGTTATGCAAGCAAGAGTCAAAGTCTTTTCCATAAACGCTAAAATCATCCATAAAAACTTCCATTATGGTTTCTAGATAATCGGAGAAGACACTCATCATGCATATTTGGAAAGTAGCGGGGGCATTACATAAGCCAAAAGGCATTCTTCTATATGGAAAAGTACCGTAAGGGCATGTGAAGGTGGTCTTATATTGGTCATCCGGGTGTATCGGGATTTGGAAGAATCCCGAATACCCGTCAAGGTAGCAAAGGAATTTGTTAGAGGCTAACCTCTCAAGCATTTGGTCAATGAATGGTTGGGGGAAATGATCCTTTCTCTTTGTGGAATTCAATTTATGATAGTCAATACACATACGCCAACCGGTGATCTTCCTTGTGGGTATTAGCTCATTCTTATCGTTTGTCACCACCGTGGTACCTCCTTTCTTGGGTACCACTTGAACGGGGCTAACCCACAAATAATCCGATATAGGATATATGGTTTCCGCATCAAGTAATTTCATAACCTCCGCTTTTACAACTTTTAGCATATGGGGGTTTAGTCTCCTTCGGGATAGGATGGTAGGCCTATGGTTCTCTTCTAGATGAATTCTATGCATGCAGAAATTAGGGCTTATCCTTTTAAGGTCATCTAGACTATAACCTATATCCTTTTCATGTTTTTTCAATACATCAAGCAAACTTTCCAATTGGTTCTCATCAAGTTTATCATTAACAATCACTGGTTTAGTTTTAGATTCATCAAGGTAAGCATATTTCAAATTTGGGGGAAGGGGTTTTAGAGTTGAAGTTTATACCTCATTTTCCACCGTCGAAGGTTCATTTAGGATTTGCTCCATCTCCATTATGCACTCCATCGTTATGGCATATGCAACTTGTTCCTCAAGCTCATCAATCTCATCATACTCAAATTCCATGACATATTCATCTAGCTCTTCGGCTTATGTGGTATGATCTTCGATTGCTTGTTCTTCCTTAGTAGATTGTGATGCTTCCTCAAGCATGTTATGTATCAACACGGATTGCTCATAAGTAAGTTCCTTGTTGGCTAAAGCGGCTTCAATGAGATCTACTTCCAATTCCCAATGCTTATTTTTGGCCTCACTTGCTTCTAAGGCTTCCAATGCTTGCAAAGGGTCTTTGATGAAGGTGATACTCATATGGTCCTCAATGAAACAATCTATTGTTGGAATATATGTCCTCCGACAATAATGCGATCACGACTGTTGATCATGATGATCACATGTTTAAGTCTCATTATAAAGAATACAATTAGGAAGTAATATTTGACTGTCAACTGGTCCACACATATCGGTAATGATTGGCTGACTAGAGTTTGACATTACTGTCGTGCGACGGTGGTGATCAGTTGATCACCTAGGTCATACCTATAGGGCAACACTCTTAATTGATCATTTAATTGATCGTATAACGTTACGAGTTAATTAAATTACTTGAAAATTGACGGACGATTTTGGAAGTAAAATTTACGTATCTCATGATAATCTGATTAAATAAGATACGGTCTGAGTAATCGAATTGTTTCATTACTCAGATGAAATTATTGTTTAAAGAAACAATTGAAATTGAATGAATTATTATAAATACAAATTGTTGTGATTTATAATTGGTAAAATATTTTGGTACAAGTAATTATGAATTACTAAGTCAATTTTTGTATATGACGTATTTTATTAATACGTTGATTTTTAATATGTTAAAAATACATAACAAATTTATGCAACATATGACATGTGACATAAGAGACAATTGACATTTTGACAAAGATAATATGGAGTCCATATTATCTATGTGTGCCGAAAATATGAGGAGGATTAGGCTAATATTAAGTTGAGTTTGTTAGTGGTAAGCACCATGATTACCTACTAAACTAGCCATGCATACCTATTGTTCATTGTGAAGAACAACTCAAGCATGCATTGGCTCCCTTTGCCCCCTTCTTCCACCCTGTTTTGGAGAGGAAAAACCACCTTGGTTTTTACTCTTATTTTACCCATATACACAATAATGTAATTGTTGTTAAATTCATTCATTCATCTCATCAAAAATATTTTAGAGAGATAAAATATTTCACCTTCCTTTCTCCTCTCTCTCAACCGGTTTTGGGAGATAAACCAAATTATTTTGGGTCAATTTTTATTACAAAATTAATATTGTCTAGTATTCATAATATTAATTTTATTAAGAGTGTGCTTTGGGTATTTAGCTTTGGGAGAGATCCTACACTTGGATCTTTGTTCTTCCATTAAGGAAAGCACAAGAACAAGAGAGAAGGAGATCTCTCTTGTGCCCTAAACCCGAAAATCCAATGTAAGGATGAATGTTTCTTCTTTATTTTGTTTTGTAAGTTTGCATGCATAAGATCATTTATTAATTTTATGACAAATTAAATTAAAATATATATGAATATGTTAAGTATATAGATCTACTTTTCCTTCAATCGGTATCAAGAGCCATGGTTGTTTGCATGCAAATCGGTTAAAAGTTTTTCCGAGTTATATGATTAACATACAAAACTTGTTAAATTTGTGTTACTATGAAATATCACGAAAATCATTATGCATGTTAAATTTTTCTGGTCCTAAAATGTTTTTAGGATATTTTGGTTAATTTATGGATTTTTATTGTTCATACTATATAATAATGACATTAAAAATATGATTTTGTGAATAAAATGTCATTTTCTGACTAAAATTAGCTAAACTTCGAATTTTCCAGTGATTTTTGGATATGTTATCACATATATTATTTTTAGATGACCTGTAAATTTTCATAATTTTTGGACTTCTTATGCTCGAAAAATGGATTTTTCATTATTAAATTCGGATTTAGGTGAAAAATAGGTTAATATGAGATAAATTTCGAATCTGGTCATAGAAATTTAGTATGTTGTCACATGCAATTTTATAAGATGTGTGTAAAATAATAGGCTATATTGAAGTCTTTTTGCATGATTTATGGATTTTTGAAGAAAAAAATAGCATGAATAGTGACTTTATTAGTGAAATATTAATAAAACATACTCTATGACTAAAGAAAAACATCATATGTTGCATTTTATTATCTTTTTCAGATCTAAAATTGAAAAGTTAATGAATATATTTTTTCACATGTTTTTATGATTATTTAGTTAAAACCGATAAACCGCAACATTGTTTTTCCGGATAAATTTCAAAATTTTTAACCTAAGTTTTTGAACATTATGAGTGTCATGGTATTTTTCCAGAATGTTCATGAGTTTAAATTTCAAAGTTTGAATTTATTTGAAATTTTGTGACTTATTTGAAGTTTATAGCTTATTTTTGTAATTTTTGGTCCATTAATGAACAATTTTTAGAAATATGAGTTAATTATGGTCAAATAATTAGTGAAGACTAAATTTTGAGTCCTAATAGGTTAGGGTAATTAATTTATGCATAAATATGAATTTATGTAATTTTTGTGATTATAAAATGTTGAAATCACGCAAATCCGTAAAAACCGAGTAATATACGATATTGGCTATTTGAAGGCGATTTAGCATAAAATTGGGCATGTTAATACATATTATAATGCTGCATTTTCTTTATGATTGTCATAATTTAATTGATGTAATTTTGAATTATGTAATTTTTACTTAGTATGGCCTTAGATTTTAATTGGTATTACCCGAAATGTATGGGAATATCGATTCGGTTGTAATTTTATTGTGATCTCGTATCACCGTCTTGTAATTTAATAGATTTATTTTATTATAGTTACAAATTTATAATAGGAAATTATGTAATTTGTTATGTCATTTTATTTATTCCGGAGTTTCCAAAGACGGATTTCTTCAAGATGGTGATACATAAAGACGGTGTTACCTCGAGATGCGTGCCACAACCGAAGTTCAAGAGACCAATGGATTTGGTTTCCGAATATGTAATAGTTAAATAGTTTTCTATTTTTAGGAAGGCCATACTAGGATTTATTTTATGTTTTGCATTTTATTTATATGTCACATGCATCGCTAAATCGCCATAACTAAAACATGCATCATCATCTAATCGAGTTCATCGACCGTGTCAAATACAATTATCGTAGTTCACCGCTTTAGTTCACTTAAAACGTGATAGATAATAAATTGACATGACCTCTCGCTAAAACAATTAATTGAGACATAGCCTTACAAAATAGTATAAACCATGAAAACCTATTTCGCGAGGGAGTGCACTCGGTCATCCCGGGGTACAAACCTTGTTACGTAGGGGAAGTGGGTGATGAATGTCTATCCACCGAATTCGTGTTGATGAGGGTTTCATCGGCTATCCCGTGCCCAAGTTAATGTGAATTTGGATCATGGACACATTTATTCGAAATTTGGATTGACCTCAACGGAAGTATTCGTGACCGTAGTCGCATGTGTTCCGGGCTATAGATAAACATTAGAGTAATTTTATCGACCAAGAGTTCTAAAAGTAGAATCGATTAAACGTTAATCCACCGAGTTATATTAATAAGGGTTCCATCGGCTATCCCGTGCCTAAGTTGATATGAATTTGGGTCTTGGAATCATTTATAATAGTTGGGTAGAGGTCACTATTTAAATGTTCAAATCTTGTCAATCTTTTTACAAGTATGATTTAAAAAGACAAATGTTAATATTTCCTTTTCCTCCATACTTGTAGTTCATTACAATGAATCCATCAACTACCGCACCGATAACTATTGAGTCTTACCACAATGTTTTTGACGACGTTTGCTCCAACAATGATTTCGACACTACTAGAGAACTTCATTTTGGGATAGGTTTGGATGGAAACCTTAACTTCATCACTTCTTCTAAACCACCTACTACTACTAGATCTCGTGTGAGCCCGTCTCAGGAAGACTACCTCATACAATCTATAGGGTCTTTGTCTCTGGAAGATAAAGATGCCAAAACTAGTGGGAGCTCAAGCAATCAAGCTCTTGCTTCAAAGGGCAAAAAGTTCAAGAAGAAGGGAAAGAAAATCAAAAACTTCAAGCAAGTTAATGATGAGTGCCATTATTGCTATGGCATGGGACATTGGCTTAGGAATTGTCCCGTGTATTTGCGAAATATAAGGGAAAGAATCATCACTCCAAAAGGTAAAATTCCTAAGGAAATTTATGTTATTGATATAAATTATACTTCCACTATGACATGGGTACTAGATACCGGTTGTGGTTCTCACCTTTGTAATCATTTACAGGGTTTAAGAGATGTGGAGAGGCTTACCAAGGGAGATGTGGATCTACGCCTTGGAAATGGAGCTCGAGTAGCGGCCGAATCCAAAGGAACTTATGTTCTAGCTTTGCCTAATGGATTTGAGTTGTATTTACATAATTTTTTTTATGTGCCTACAGTCTCTTAAAACATTATTTAAATCGCCATGCTAGACATGGACGGTTTTTGTTTTGTCATTAAGAACAATCGTTGTACTATTTCAAGGAATGATTTGGTTATAGGCCAAGCTTCTTCCATCAATGGCAATTATATTTTAGAGACCTCAAATCCGACTAATGATATTTATAACACTCAATCAAAGAAACTCAAATCAAGTGACCCAAGTGAAGCGTTCATTTGGCATTGTCGATTAGGTCACATAAACGAGAATCGCATCAAAAGATTAATTTCGACTAATGTGATTACACCATTTGATTATCAATAATATGGTACATGCGAATATTGCCTACTTGGCAAAATGACTCGTAATCCTTTTAGTGGTAAAGGGACACGAGCTAGTGAACTATTGGGACTCATACACACCGATGTGTGTGGACCAATGAGCATCACCGCTCGTGGAAATTATGACTACTTTATAACCTTCACCGACGACTTGAGTAGACATGGATATGTCTATTTAATGAAACATAAGAGTGAAGCGTTTGAGATGTTCAAGGAATTTAAAAAAAAGGTAGAGAACCAATTGGACAAAAAGATAAAAGCACTACGTTCCGATCGTGGTGGAGAATATCTTAGCCTTGAATTCGATTCACACTTGAAAGGTTGTGGTATTATATCACAACTTTCTCCACCCGGAACACCACAACTCAATGGTGTTGCCGAAAGGATAAATCGAACCCTACTTGATATGGTTCGATCAATGATGAGTCAAACCGATTTACCAAACTCGTTTTGGGGATTTGCGATTCAAACCGCAATTATATCTTTGAATAATAGTCCCACTAAGGCCACCGAAAAAACTCCATTTGAGATGTGGAAAGGAAGAGTTCATAATCTGTCCTACATGAAAATTTGGGGATGTGATGCTTACGTCAAGACTAAGAATGACAAAAAGCTTGCCCCAAGATCTGAAAAATGCACCTTTGTAGGTTACCCCTCGAATTCTCGAGGATACTACTTCTACAAACCTCAAGATAACAAAGTGTTTGTGTCTTGCGAGGCTGTCTTCTTAGAAAGAGACTTTATTTCTAAGAGACAGAGTGGGAGAAATTTTGAACTTGACGAAGTTCAAGAGGCACAAACCGAGGTAGAGACGCAAGAAGATGTTCCTTCGTCGTCTAACGCGGTTATACCTCCTCCACTAAGAAGAACAAGTCGAGTAATTCGCCATCCCGATCGATATGTGGGACTTATCGAAGAAGATGGGACACTCGATGTGTTGCTTATAGATAGTGACGAGCCCGCCACCTACAAGGCCGCAATCTCTAGTCCAAATTCCTCCTTATGGCTTGAAGCCATGATGTCCGAAATGGATTCTATGCATGAAAACCAAGTTTGGGACTTGGTAGATTTGCCTAAAGAGGCAAGACCCCTTCAATGCAAATGGATATTCAAAGTCAAAAATGGCATAGAAGGACATGATGATGTCTACAAAGCTAGGCTAGTGGCAAAAGGATTTACCCAAGTCCAAGGTCTCCATTATGATGAGACCTTCTCCCCCGTAGCCATGCTAAGATCCATACGGATATTGTTAGAGATCGCCACATTTCATGATTATGAAATATGGCAAATGGATGTCAAAACCGCTTTTCTAAATGGGAATTTAGAAGAGGAGGTGTACATGATACAACCCGAAGGTTTTGTTGATTCTAAAAATCTTAACAAAGTATGCAAGCTTAAGAGATCCATTTATGGTCTTAAGCAAGCATCTAGAAGTTGGAATCATCGATTCAATCATGTTATAAAGGAAAATGGTTTCACTCGAAGTGTTGAGGAACCATGTTTATACATGAAATTTAGTGGGAGCAATGTTGTGTTCCTAATCTTGTATGTCGATGACATACTACTCATTGGAAATGATATTCCGATGTTGTCTTCTGTTAAGAAGTGGTTAGGTAACCACTTCCAAATGAAGGATTTAGGAGAAGCACAACACATATTAGGTATCCGGATCCATAGAGATAGATCCAAGAAGATATTGGCACTAAGTCAAGAGTCTTATGTTGATAAGATTCTTTGACGATTCAGCATGGACAAATCCAAAAGGGGATTGGTACCTATGGTAACTGGGACGATATTGAGCAAGACTCAATCTCCCTCCGAACCCCATGATGTTGAACGCATAAAGACGATCCCTTATGCTTCCGATGTTGGATCAATCATGTATGTCATGATATGAACACGTCCTGATGTCTCGTATGCTTTGAGTATGACGAGTAGATATCAAGGAAATCCAGGTGAGAGTCACTGGATTGCCGTCAAGAACATCCTTAAGTACTTGAGAAGAACTAAGGATTCTATCCTAGTGTTTGGAGGAGACACTGAGCTGCGTGTTAATGGATACACGGACTCAAGTTTTCAAACAGATAGAGATGACATGAAATCACAAGCTGGTTTTGTTTTCATGCTCAATGGTGGTGCCGTAAGCTGGAGAAGCTTCAAGGAAGTCAGAATCGGATTCTACAACGGAGGTGAGTACATTGCAAAGATCGAAGTTGCTAAGGAAGCTGTTTGGATCAGGCAATTCACGGAAGGTCTAAGAGTAGTAACTACCGCCAATGATCCCATCACTCTCTATTGTGATAATAGTGGGACCATCTTCCGAGCTAAGGAGCCGAAGTCTAGTAATAGATCTAGACATGTACTTAGAAAATATCATGTAATAAGAGATTTCATTGAAAGAAAGGAAATTGCGATTTGTAAGGTTGGGACGGATGACAACATAGCCGATCCGCTCACCAAGCCTTTATCGCAGGCTAAATATGATGGACATATGGCGTCCATGGGACTTAAACGTGTACCAAGTTTATGTTAGATTTTGAAATGAAATAAAAGTGTTGTTTTTTGTTCATGTTCATATTCACATTTGTCTTTTATCTTTAATTTATACATTGTTACATCCAAACGGGTTGTAGTGACAATTGAACCGCGTTAAAGTGAACACGGATTAACATAGTATTTGCCCATAGTCCCTTATATGAGGTGACGTCTCGAAGTGACTAGAGTGTGATGCGATTGATGGCAAGTTCAAATGCCATAGAATCATGTGAGATGACTAGTCGATCACATAGGCAGACTGTTAGGAACATTTTGTCGGGCCTAATGACCGCTTATAGAGTTCTGGCAAATTTATATAGCCTGGTCGTGGCGAGAGCTACTATAGTATTCAAATGAGTCGATTCTTTTGACTAAAGACTATTCGCCTAAGATGGCACAGTTTCAGATTAACTTTGATTTATGTTACTACGACCTTCGTAAATGGGGTCAAATGGGCGTATTTTGGGTGATGATGGTTGTGGCTAGTTGAAGGGAATGAGTGCGATAGGAATTGTCCACCCCTAGTCAGGGTTATAACAATATCTCAGGGCCACTCGAGGAGTAATGAACTGGAAATGCGTGGCCACGCTCGGATTGTATCCATGGTGGATAAATCCGGTCAATCAGTTATTCTCCAGATCGAGGAAACCACTCTCGATATGATCACTTGCAAGTACGACCTGAAAGACACCTTGCATTGAGTGGGAGATAGTAATAGGACAAGAGACTTGGTGACGCACACTTGTCGAGGACAAGTGGGAGATTGTTGGAATATATGTCCTCCGACAATAATGCGATCACGACCGTTGATCATGATGATCACATGTTTAAGTCTCATTATAAAGAATACAATTGGGAAGTAATATTTTACTGTCAACTGGTCCACACATATCGGTAATGATTGGCTGACTAGAGTTTGACATTACTGTCGTGCGACGGTGGTGATCAGTTGATCCCCTAGGTCATACCTATAGGGAAACACTCTTAATTGATCATTTAATTGATCGTATAACGTTACGAGTTAATTAAATTACTTGAAAATTGACGGACGATTTTGGAAGTAAAATTTACGTATCTCATGATAATCTGATTAAATAAGATACGGTCTGAGTAATCGAATTGTTTCATTACTCAGATGAAATTATTGTTTAAAGAAACAATTGAAATTGAATGAATTATTAAAAATACAAATTGTTGTGATTTATAATTGGCAAAATATTTTGGTACAAGTAATTATGAATTACTAAGTCAATTTTTGTATATGACGTATTTTATTAATACGTTGATTTTTAATATGTTAAAAAATACATAACAAATTTATGCAACATATGACATGTGACATAAGACAAAATTGACATTTTGACAAAGATAATATGGAGTCCATATTATCTATGTGTGCCGAAAATATGAGGAAGATTAGGCTAATATTAAGTTGAGTTTGTTAGTGGTAAGCACCATGATTACCTACTAAACTAGCCATGCATACCTATTGTTCATTGTGAAAAACAACTCAAGCATGCATTGGCTCCCTTTGCCCCCTTCTTCCACCCGGTTTTGGAGAGGAAAAACCACCTTGGTTTTTCCTCTTGTTTTACCCATATACACAATAATGTAATTGTTGTTAAATTCATTCATTCATCTCATCAAAAATATTTTAGAGAGATAAAATATTTCACCTTCCGTTCTCCTCTCTCAACCGGTTTTGGGAGATAAAACAAATTATTTTGGGTCAATTTTTATTACAAAATTAATATTGTTTAGTATTCAGAATATTAATTTTATTAAGAGTGTGCTTTGGGTATTTAGCTTTGGGAGATATCCTACACTTGGATCTTTGTTCTTCCATTAAGGAAAGCACAAGAACAAGAGAGAAGGAGATCTCTCTTGTGCCCTAAAACCGAAAATCCAAAGTAAGGATGAATGTTTCTTCTTTATTTTGTTTATAAGTTTGCATGCATAAGATCATTTATTAATTTTATGACAAATTAAATTAAAACATATATGAATATTTTAAGTATATAGATCTACTTTTCCTTCATCTATAATATCCATCTTGCAAAGTATACTAAGAGAAAAAGATAAGAACAACCTTGAAGAGTTTTACTTCCCCAAGGTAAAGAAAGACACAACTAAAAACAATCAATGAAAATCAAATCTAGTTAACACCGTCCCAGGCAACGGCGCCATTTTTGGTTCGGTTTCAACTCGTCGTCAAAAGCTACCAACCAAAACAATATTTATAACTTCACAAACTACTCTTAGCAAAGAGGCAAGTAAAGGTCGGATCCCAAGGGACGGGTATTGATGTAGGATTTTCAATTATAAGTGGTCGTGTCTTAGGGTGTCACAATTTTAGTTGAGATAGGAGATCAACTAAACTAATCAACAATAAAAAAATAAAGTAATAAAAACAAGCAAGATGATTAAAAAGAGATGTAAACAATTGATTAAAAGAACTAGGGTGTCATGGCTTCATGGGGGTTCGTGGGAGTTGATCATACAAACATGTTCTCAATTATATAGCAAGCAATTATTGTTGTGATGGGATCGAGTTGGTGTATAAGCTTACAATCCCTAGGAAGGTTTGGTTCCCGGAGCCGAATCGATTAGATTGTACAACACCTACAAGTCGACTTAATCCTTACTATTCAACTATATGCATTGTCTAATGAGACTCGAGTTGGTGTATAAGCTTACAAGTCTCATTGAAAGGATATGTGATGGGTAAAAAATGCAAGGATTCATAGGCTCGCATTTCATCAAACATAACATGTGCATAAGTTGAAATCACAAGCAAGGAAATTAATTATGAAAACATATTAGATTAAGCATGAATTATTCCCCATGTTGGTTTCCCCTAATTCCCCATTAACCCTAGTTAAGGAAATTACTCACTCATTATCAAATTCAACATGCTAACAAGGTTGTCAATCAAACTAGCAAGGCAAAACATGATGAATTCATGAAAGTGATTAACAATAATTAAATAAGATTAAGAGAGAATTATACATATGAAGATGATTCCAAATAATAATGCAAAGAATAATAGAAGTACTTGATGATTGATGGAAGGTTGTCAATCTCCCAATAAACCCAAATGATCTTCTATTTACCCCAAATAAATGTTGAACAATAGAGAATTTAAGAAAAGATTAAGATATGATTAATATTGATAAATTGTATTACCATTAATTTGAGAGTATTAAGAACTAATTAAGAGATTATTAAGGAATGATTAAGGGCTAATTAGGAGGTGGTGCTAATCTAGGTAGTACAAAGGGGTATTTATACTAAAGATTAGGTACAAAGATTAGGGTTACTAAGAGCTTAAATGACTATTAAGACCCTAAGAAATGTTGAGGAAATGCTCCTCTCGAAGGAAATGAGCATATCCGTGTTGTTGGTCCCGTGTCAATCTGCTCGTCCCGCGCGTCTTGAGTTGTGGCACGGTTGGTACTAACTTGTGATCCGAGCGGATCACGGCTGAGACACTCAGCTTGAGCTGCTGTGGGACGCTCGTCCGGGGCACAAGACGCCCGGATTGTGGTGTTGGGAGACGCCCCGATTGTGGATAATCCGCTTGGATCCTATGATAGACAGGTTCTCTTCTTTTTCCTCCTTAACAATTCGCAAGGATCGTGTTGAGGATGCAAGGATCCTTTCATCATTGCCCATTTCACTTTATTATCTACTTAGGCCTCTAGTGTCGGTCTCTCTTTGATGCTTGGTCATTAGGTGCGATCCATTTAGCTCCATTGATGTGACCATTATTTGCGCACATTTAGTCCCCTAATTGAACCTATTTTGCATACTATTATAGCATTTCATGGCCATTTTATCCGTCAAAACCTTCCTATTTGCTTTTCTATCGAATTTCATATGTTTTGTAGAAAAGGAGATAATAAGGCGGAAATTCCCGTCTTTCGTGCATATTTGGAAGCTTATTGATGATATTAGATGGACTAGTATGAAGAGGAGGCAAGAATGATGACCAATGATGTAGGAATAAAGAGTATATAGAAGGGTCATAAGGTTTAAAGCAAGGAGGAAAAGCAAGGAAGCCATTCATGAAGAAAATTGCTCGGAACGCAAACCAAGGGTTGCTCCTTTGGCTCTGAAAATATGCTATATGGAACGGCGTCGAAAAAACAAGCGATCTAGGCTTTTGAATCACTCCAATAGGAGTCCGGATGAGAAAATGACGTCCGTTTTACAACCCGAGCTCAAACAAAGAAGTCGACAGAATCCGCGCGTCCCGAGCTGAAGACGCTCGTCTTCCCTACAATCCGCTCGGATTGCTCCAAATCCGCTCGGATTCCCTCTCTTTTTGCCCGAGCGTCTTGCTCCAAATCCGCCCGTCTTCCCCTGCTACAATCCGAGCGTCCCGAGGCTAATCCGCTCGGATTCCTTTCCAGCGATTTTCGTGTTCTTCAAGCTCCGTGAAAGACTCCCTTCCTCCGAAAAATACCGGCTCCTCCCTGCTCTAAACTCAAAAGTGTAATTACTAGTTTAGCCCTTAGTTAACCCTAATGCATCCACCTAATTTCCACTATAAATACCCCATTTCTAATAATCAAACCATCAAGTTTTATTAGATTAGAACCAAGTTTTATTAGATTAAATCAAGCTTTCTTAGATTGGATTAGGAGTAGATTAGAATAGATTAATCTCAATCTTTCCACATAAATTACACATTAATCTCTCCTTAATTATTGTTCAAGTTTATTATTCAAGTTTATTATTGGGTAATTGAAGATTATTGGGTTATTATTGGGAGATTGACAACCTTCCATCAATCATCAATTTCTTCTATTATTCTTTGCATTATTATTTTGGAATCTCCATAGGTATAATTCTCTTAATCCTTGTTTTAATTATTGTTAATCTTTCTTACTTGTTCATCATGTTTGGCTTTGTTAGTATGATTGACAACCTTATTAACATGTTAAACTTCATCATGAGTGAGTAGTTACTTAGCTAGGATTAGTGGGTAATTAGGGGAAACCAACATGGGGAATGATTCATGCTTAAATTAATATGCTTTCATGGTTTATTTGCTTGCTTGTTATGATCTCAACTCATGCACATGTTATGTTTGATGAAATGCTAAGCCTATGAATCCTTGCATTTACTACCATCTCTTATCTTTTCAATGAGACTTGTAAGACATAAACCAACTCGAGTCTTATTAGACCATGCATGTTGTTGAGTAGGGAAGATTAAGTCGACTTGTAGGTGTTGTACAATCTAATCGATTCGGCTCCGGTACCCAAACTTTCCTAGGATTGTAAGATATAACCCAACTCAATCCATCACAACAATAATTGCTTGCTTATAATTTGAGAACATGTTTGTATGATCAATTCCCATGAATCCCCTATGACCCCATGATATCCTAGCATTTTTAATCAATTGTTTACATCTTTCCTTTTATTGCTTGTTTATTGCATCTATTAGATTAGAATCATCAACCCATTATAATTATGACAACTCCAAGCACAACCATAATTAGATTGAATAATTTGAGTAACCACCGTCCCATGGATCGACCTCGACTTACCACTAACTAGTTGTATGTTGAGTATTATAAATGTGTTTGATTGGATGAGTGACGACCTCGACCACATCAAAATGGCGCCGTTGCCGGGGACGGTGTTGTTTATTTGAATTGTTCTTTTGTCTAGTTTTAGTTGTGCTTCTTTTTCTTGAGTTTTATTGTACTTGTTCTATTTCACATGCTCAAACATGTCTACATTCACTTTTTGGCAATATAAAAATGAATCATTTGATAAACATGTTGCAAGATTTGAAGATTATATGACTCATGCTTGGCATCATGGTTTTACTCTTTCAAATTATGAAGCATGTTGTGTTGTTTATGATGGCATGAACCTTGAAACCCGCAACTTGGCATTTCACTTGAGTGGTGGTAGGATATGTGAGATGAGTTGTGAGGACTTTTGGAAATTTGTTGAGTTCATGACCATTCATTGTCTTAAGCAAACTATACATGACATATTTGAGAGTGCCAAGGAAGGTATAGAAGCGATAAAAATCACATTTCAAAAATTCATTGAGGAAAACTATGATGAAAATGAGATTTGTGAGGATGAGAAACCTTCCTATAACCTTGAGCCAACCCACTTTGTCCATAAAATTACCCCACCTTGGGAAGATGGCGTGCTAGATGAGGAGAGTGATGATGAGGAGGAGTACATTCTTGATTGTGAAACTAATGCTTGGATGCCATCATCCTACTCTTCTTGTGTTTCAATGAAATCAACCTCCATGGAATTTGATGTTAATGGGCAAAGTGAGAATGATATGGATGAGAGCTTGACAGAAAACTCACCCTTTGAGGATGACATATTTGAGGGAGACAATTGTGTTGAACTTGGTGCACCTTGTTACGACAACCCCTTTGATAATGGACCTTGTTGGGATGAGGAATATGATGAGGACATTTGGGAACCCCAAATAGACACCCTTAAAATCACCTTGGATGATAATGAGAGTACTTGCATTGAATGTGGTGATTTTGACTATTTGGAGGACGAGTTGAGAGAATTGCCAACCAACTACCCATTTCATGTTCCTTCCATCCATCATTTCTCTTATGATTTTTGTCATAATATTCTTGACATGCTTGTTCGGTCTTTTACTTGGGCATTCTTAAATTGCATAATCTTGTGTTACTATGCATGCCTATTCATGTCCCACTCCCAAGAATTTGACCGACTTCTACGTGCTTTGAGTGCTAGTGATAATCTTCCATGAAATTGTTTAAAAATAATCCTTGGTTTGATGGAGTTCCTTAATAACCATTAATTTGTATATATGCATTTAGTGTAGTTTGCATTGTATTATATCTCACATGATTCATGTAGTTAGATGCATATAGACTAGAATTCATGCATAGTTACTAATGGCCAACCCTATTCATTTCTACACTAGAAATAGTGTTTAAATCGGTTTGGGGAGGTTTGATCATAGGTGACCATAGTCCACTAGAAATCATGCATCACTTAGTGTAATGTAGATTGCATCCACTTGTTACATATGTCATATAGAATTGCATTTAGTTAGAGCATGCATTCATTCATATCATATTGCATTTGTACTTTACTTCAAAAAATCAAAAATCCAAAAACATGTATTTCCTTTTTTTTTCCTACTCCTACATGTACATTGAGGACAATGTCCAAAATAAAGTGGGGGATGGGAATTTATATTCCAAAAACACATAAAAATTGAAATTTTTTGAAAAATCACAAAAATATGTTCTTTTAATTTCATAAAAACAAAAACCATAAAAATTTGAAAAATTGAAAAATCCAAAAACAAGTTCATTTCCTTTGTAGTGTAGACTTGTATATATTGTGTTTGTTCATCCTTTTTCACATTGATTGACTACGCCACATCCGAGACATGAGGATATTGAAGACCGCATGGTATGATCTTTCCAATCTCCTTTTTCCTCTTTATGTTAATGACTATGTGGCTTTATTTTGATTGATGCGGTAAAAACAATGTGAACTTAGGACTTGCATTTAGTTTATATGGCATATTAGTTGGTAGAATCATTTGCATTAGGATGTATATATGTTAGTTGCATCATGGCATGTAGTTTGCATGTTAGAAAAAATTTTGCGAAACCGTCTACTTGGGAAGCTTGACTAGTGTATATAGGCCCTAGTAGATGCTTTTTCTTCTTAAGACTTTGCTTGTTAGAATACTTGTAAAACACCCTAGGATGTGTCATGCTAGTATCCTTTGACCCATGGATTAAGGCCTAGTCAAGAGTACCTTGTGGTGTGATAACTCCTTGGCTACCGTTTATTCCAAGGTGACTCTTGAAACCATGCATCCATCCATCCATCATCCATGTTCTACCACATTTTTGTCATCAAAGGGAATGGGCACAAAAATTGTTCAAATTTGAGTTCAAGAAAAGAAATGAAAAGTGAAAGAAAGTTTGCAAAAAAATGCATCAAATGAAAAGAGGAGCAAAAATAGAACTCCTATGCTTCAAATACAAGGCACCCTCGTTACTAATTGGGGTGACTTTGAAAATGTTCAAAAGAAAATGCAAAAAGTTGTCAAGTGTTGAAATTGCCAAAAATCAAAAAGAAATGGCAAAGAAAGTGTTCTCAAATGTTATATGCCACAAGAAATTGGGGGGAAAAAGAACAAAAACAAAATCAAACTCCCAAATGAAACTCAAATTCTATCGGTCCCTTTATCCACCGTATCCATTTTTGTGCATGGTAGAGAGGGGACGACCCTTCTTCTTGTCTAGGCAAGAGGGGGAATTCCGCGATCCTCCAGTGTTTCTAACACCATAGGGAGTCTACTCTTGACAAAAGCATTTAACGATTGAGGACAAAGGTACCCTAGCTTGACACATTTTGGAGGTGATTTATTAGTATCCTTCTAGGCTTAGTAGTTTGAACAAATTGCATCTATGAAGGAGTGTGTACTCTTGAATTGCTTCCCTTGTAGATAATTTCCGCCACTTAGATGAGGAAAGTGGCTATTCTTTTGTAGATGCATCATTATTTGATTTTGTGTGCTTAATGTTTGGATGTGTCGCCATTTTGGCAAGACCCACCTTGCCTTGCAAGAAGACATCCTACCTCATGGTTGTCTTGTTGTGAGTTGAAGGGGCGGAGTGAGACCCGCTAATTGTCTCATATCGGTTATATTAGTAGGTTAGTTTAAATAAAGGTCTAGTTTTAGTCACCTCTTTACTCGGGACGAGTAAAGGTTCGGTTTGGGGATATTTGATGTGACCATTATTTGCGCACATTTAGTCCCCTAATTGAGCCTATTTTGCATACTATTATAGCATTTCATGGCCATTTTATCCGTCAAAACCTTCCTATTTGCTTTTCTATCGAATTTCATATGTTTTGTAGAAAAGGAGATAATAAGGCAGAAATTCCCGTCTTTCGTGCATATTTGGAAGCTTATTGATGATATTAGATGGACTAGTATGAAGAGGAGGCAAGAATGATGACCAATGATGTAGGAATAAAGAGTATATAGAAGGGTCATAAGGTTTAAAGCAAGGAGGAAAAGCAAGGAAGCCATTCATGAAGAAAATTGCTCGGAACGCAAACCAAGGGTTGCTCCTTTGGCTCTGAAAATATGCTATATGGAACGGCGTCGAAAAAACAAGCGATCTAGGCTTTTGAATCACTCCAAAAGGAGTCCGGATGAGAAAATGACGTCCGTTTTACAATCCGAGCTCAAACAAAGAAGCTGTACAGGAATCCGCGCGTCCCGAGCTGAAGACGCTCGTCTTCCCTACAATCCGCTCGGATTGCTCCAAATCCGCTCGGATTCCCTCTCTTTTTGCCCGAGCGTCTTGCTCCAAATCCGCCCGTCTTCCCCTGCTACCACTCATTGTCCTTCGAGTAGTTTTCCCAAAATACTTAGTGATACCAACATGCGTCAATACCCCTCTCACACGACCTGGATGCTCTGCTTTGCCGATTGCCCTAGCAAGAATGCCATCACGTCCTTCAAGCTTCCATTTTCCTTCTTGTACCTCCTTCTCACAGATCCTGTACATACACAAAAAAACCATTATGCAACTAAATATTATTTAAACCCACAATTATATAACCGACCACCAGTGGTAGAAGTGACATATTTATTCAAACTTATAATTTTCTCTTTGATGGCCTTATCATATGGAGATTCTAACTTTCCATTCTTAGGAGTGTGATCGTCCACCCAAGCGTCGTGACGATTGACAGTTCCAAGCTTCTTCTTAATCATTCTATAACCACATCTGGAGCCATGAAAGACGCTCTCTTTCTTTGAAATGTTCTCTAGGTTCTGCTTACTCATAGTGTTCATAAAATGAATTGTATCAAGTAACGTAAGCATATTTCATTACTTATTAAGTGATTACTAATAAAGTGATCCCAATGAGTCGCAGATAAATTACCTTAAACTTGTTAGACTGCCTAAAATCAATAAAGCTATACCAATCTTGCTGGCTGACATACCAATACTTCTTCGTTGGTGGTTTCTTATTTATCTCCCCGGTCTTCTTGTTTAACAAGTGGTTCCGAGCAACCTTTAACTTCCATGCTCTGAAGGATTCCCCTATCTTTTTTTTAGGTAACCATTATGTTCTTGGGGGACAGTGTAAGCTGCCTGCATATATGGTGAGCATATTTGGCTAGTTTCGGCTAATAGCACATATCGAATACTAAGATAATATCATCTCACAGCATTTATTATTGTATATACATACCTTTATTCTCCCCCATAGATTTTCCTCCTGGTCTTTACTCAACTGATCGATACGCGGCAAACCGAGAGGCACATACTCTCTTACACAACAACCAATCCAACTCGCGAATTTTGAAGCAAAGATACCATCTGGCAGCCCCGTTAATTTATCCCATTCAAGTTTATTAGGTATCTCTCTCTCTATTGTTTCTAGGGAAACCCTATGGCTCCTTCGCGCAGTATCCGACTCCAATTTATTCTCATCACCTGAATCTTCTTCGTTTGACCTTTTCCCATCATTTGTTTTTCGCTTTCCACCCATATCTAAACCAGAAATTAACAAACTACTAACTTTAAGCTTTAAGTCGACATAGCAGGAGCACCGTCTCAAATAAGTGATCACACAGTATACCTAAAAATATAGGTGTTGTTTAACACACAATATACTTAAAATAATAGGTGTTGTTTAACACACAATAAACCTACGATAATTAGGGGATAATATCACAACTAAAAAAGAAAATAAAGACATTAAGTTAATGAGACGAAGGAGTAGGGTTTATTATTACTTCTTCAAAGAGGAGAAGCCGGCCCCGGTATGGCGATGACGGAGGGGACGACATAGGCAATGGGGATGGCGACGGCGATGGTGACAGCGGCGGAGAATAGTAGTGGTTCTAGGAAAACTCAGGGTTCGAGGGTTTTAAGTGAGCGAAGATTAGGTTTACATGTGTGTTGGTTGAAGAATTATTTAATTGAAACTAATAAACACGGGTTAAGCGAAACCGTCTTCTGTATTTTGCAATATGATCACGGCTGACTATAAACCCGTAATTATTTTCATTATAATACATCGGTTGGTGTGTAACCGTTGTTATTTATCTTACATTGTGTCAAGTTTTTCCCGCCAAAAAAAAATCATCTTCCATATTTTGTACTCCGTATTAAGTTAGTACAAACTTCTTTCCTCAATTAGGCAACTGGGATAGCAAGTGGGGGAAAATTGAAATTCAAGACTAAATTATACACAACCCAATGTAATTAATGCATATATTAAAAACTTATTTCCTCAATTAATTTTCTAAATACAACCCAATGAGCAATTAATAAAAATACATTAATCAAATGACCCAAAATACACTACGTCATGGACAATATATCTTCTCATTAATGATGGTGTAGGAGTCTATTTCAACTCTGGTCTTTTCCTCCAAATCCGACATCACTTTCGATGACCTAAACCACCATTGACGCCAAGCTTTTGTTGCTTAACTCACGGCAGATACATATCAATCGCATCTGGGTAATATATACCCCATCATCAAATCCTCAGAAGAACCAACTTCGAAAGCCGATGAATTCCCATCTGTACCTTCAAGAATAATATGTTTAGGGGGGAACTTAATGAAATGGAAAGGACATTTTAACCTTTCTTGTAACGCATCCATTTTCTTCTCGCTTTTAATATCGCTCGGTTGACGACGCAATTCCCTTAATCTTTTATTTTCTGCTTCTTTTGACAACTTACGATCCCTCTACACCCATGGACTCACAATATTTTTACCTTGGTTAACGACCATAATTTTGGAACAAAATTAAAATTATAGAATCACCCACCAATAATGCAGTGTTGATTCAAACCCACCAATAATGCAACGTTGATTCAATAAAAAATAACTAAACAGTCCGTGCATTGGTCAAATCAAGAATAATGAGAAATATAGCCACGGCTTAAAAAATACCGTTTGGTCAAACACTTACTTATTTTTTAATATATTGAGTCATATGTGTGGACATAGGCCACGCCGTGGCGCGCGCGGAGGCGCTTGGGACAAGCGTTGCATTTTGGAGTCGCCACCAATTTTTATGGGAAATTGGAACCATTCGAATACCTCATGCCATGTCAAGATACAAAATAGTGACATGAACACTAAGAACTCGTTTCGTCGACAGCATTCTATGTCCAAAATGACTCTCGCGGATGCCAATGAACACGGATGTTCACAGAGATCTGGCGTAAGGGGTGAGGGTACGTATTAGGAAGCTCTTTAATCGAACACCTAATCCCGCCCGCCTCGATAGCGGCCTCTACTAATGATTAGGGAAATCCTTCATATTTGATATGTTGTTGATTATATGCATGCAATGTAACATCCAACGTTTTAATCCAAGCATGTGAATTAAACTATGTCGGTGAACATGTAATTAGCACTCAATTATGTCGAAGTGGGAATTAGAATTAATTACATGTGAAAAACAAATAAATAAATCATACAATAATAAATAAATAAAAATAAATAAATAAATATCAATAATTAAGATTACATTGAATTAAAATGATTTAACTGATTTACGTCAAAAATACACTCGAAACGGAAATTTGAAGAAAAGAAAATTAAAGTTAGAAATTAAAGTGACAAAATAGGTCAGATTAAAGGTGATATTACGATTAGTAGTTAATTAATACCTAATTAAAGCTACGTCAAAGCGAGAACGGAAAGTTCAGGGAAAGAGATCATCTGATGCATCCCTCAGAAGAGGCACTGCTATTCCTGCGTCTGTTCTTGAGTTGAGCTCTGGCTGTGAAGTCAAAACCGCGGGTAGTTAATGTTCTTTGGTATGTTTTACGATTGATTATCGATATTAAACTCGAGTGAAAGTGATTTAGCAGGATATTTAAATACTGACATCGTCATAAAAGCGATAAACACGAATTAAACGAATTAAAACGAGTTAAAAACGAATAAAATTTATTTACGATGTCGGAAACACAAATGGAACGAACTCTGAGACAAACTTGACAAACTGAAAATAAACAATGGAAATATGTATAAAGAACGAATTCCAGAGACTTGATATGGACAAATCGAGTCTCTAAGATCCGAGCAATGTGATTAATGGCTTTGTTAAGAGGGTCTGGGCGGCTAATGGGGTTGATAGGGTTTCGTTCCTCCCAAATGGGATTTTCCTGGTTAGGTTCAAAACAAAAGAGCAACAGAAAGCTGTGTTACAGAATGGTCACCTGTTATTTGATAATAAGCCTGTTATCATCAATGAATGGACTCCTGATTCAGAATTGCTTAAGCATGATGTATCGAAGATTCCACTATGGATGAAAGTATATGGGCTAGACATCAAATTCTGGGGTGAAAAGAGTTTGAGGAAAATTTGTGGGTCTGTGGGTCAATTCCTTAAATGTGATGAGGCTACAGGCAAGAGAACTTATCTGGGCTTTGCAAGGGTAATGGTAGAAGTCACTATAGGTCAACAGTTTCCTAGTGCTGTTCAGTTCCTTGATGAAAATGGACATGTTCAGAGGGCTAGAATTGTTTACAACTGGCTACCTACTACTTGTACTAGCTGCAAGGGCATGGGGCACACTGCTGAGGTATGTAGGAAAGGGACTGGTGCTCAGAAAGTGTGGAAACCAAAGGCTCCTGCACAGAAGGTCCAACAACCTAGACCTGCTCCTCCAAAGCAGCAACAGCTTCAGAAGAAGAGGATGGAGAAACCTACACAGGCTAAGCCACCAGTTACTCCTGCTCAGCAGATACTTCCAAGGGTTACCTCTCCAGTACCTGAGCAGGCAGCACCTGTGGTAACTCAATCAATGCCTAGGAGGTTTATCTCTAAACTGCTTAAAAATGATAATGGACAGAAGAAGGTGATTACTCCTGGTAGCATCTCCTTCATGGAAGCCCTAACTTTGTCTATTCAAAAATCTAAGGCTGGCCTGATAGAAAGGGTTCTGTATGAGAAAGGGGAGTCTAGCAGACAGACACCTGATAATGGTTAATTGTGGGTTTTGGAACATCCGTGGAATGAATAATGTTGACAAACAAAATGAAATAAAGTGGTTTTTAAACCAGAATAAAGTAGGTTTATTTGGGTTATTAGAAACTAAAATTAGGAGTAACACGTGGCTCAAGGTGAAGAATAATATTTGTGAGCAATGGTCCATTTGTACTAATTCTAGTATGCATAAGGGGGGGAGGATATGGGTGATTTGGGACCCTACTTCTTTCTGGGTGGATATTCAGGATATTACTTCTCAGTGTATCCATGTGAAAGTGTTTGATAAAGGAAGGAGGAGTAATTTTTGGATGACTGTGGTCTATGGGATGAATAAAGCGGTGAGAGAGAACCACTTTGGCGCGGCGAGACTCTATTGCAAGACCTGTCAGGGGCCTTGGGTAGTGTTTGGAGATTTCAATGCCATCATGGCACCTATTGAGAGAATTGGTGGGGCTGTTGTCTCAAATGCTGATATACAGCCTATGTTACAAATGGTTAAGGATTGTGAGTTGCATGAATTGAAAAGTTGTGGTTCATACTACACTTGGAATAACAAGCATGAAGTTGATGGAAAAATTTATAGCAAACTTGATAGGGTGTTACATAATGAGGAATGGCTAGCCCAATTCCCATCTAGTTATGCTAATTTCCTACCTGAAGGCTTGTTTGATCACTGCCCTTGCCTTCTGCACTTTGAGGAGACTAGGGAGAGGGGTAAAGCCCCTTTTAAATATTTTAATATGTGGTCAATGGCTGAAGGTTTTATGGACACTGTCACGAAGGGATGGGAAGAGAATGTTTCAGGGACACCTATGTTCAAGGTGGTCTCTAAACTAAAGGGATTGAAGAAGGAGCTGAGACATCTGAATAATGATCAATTCAGTGATATTGAAAACCTCACCAGAATCACTGAATTATCATTACAACATTTCCAGACCAAGCTGAGGGAGGAACCCCTTAATGAGGCCATGTGCCATGCTGAGAAAGCCTGTTCAGAGGAGCTTGAGTTCTTAACTAAAGCTAAACTGCAGTTTCTGAGGCAAAAGTCCAAGGAAGCTTGGTTAAAAGAGGGAGATGACAATACGTCATTTTTCCATGCTAGCATCAAAAGGAGAAGAGCTCATAATAAGGTGTATCGGTGTGACAGATGATGTAAGGGGAAAACTTTGCACCCAGGTTGATGACATCAAAGCTGCTTTTGTGGAGTACTATGAATCTCTTCTGGGCTCCTCAAACCCAGTTGAGCATGTCAAGGTTAATGTGATGAGGCAAGGACCTTGTTTGAATAATTCCCAAGGTCTGAGCTTAATGGCTCCTGTTACTGCTGCAGAGATCAAGGAAGCTATGTTTGCTATACCTGGTACTAAGGCACCTGGCCCTGATGGCTTCAGCAGTCAATTCTTTAAGGACAGTTGGAGCATTGTGGGCCAGGAGGTGATTGAGGCCATTCAGTCAGTGTTCAAGAGTGGGCAGTTACTTAAGCAATGTAACAATACTGTCATAACTTTGGTTCCTAAGGTTGCTTTATGCCTCGACACCGTGATGCGATTCGGGCCTATAGCATGCTGCAACACACTCTACAAATGCTTGTCTAAAGTTATCTGCAATAGAATGAGTAATATTCTGCCTGGTATCATCAACCCTTCTCAGAGTGCATTCATCAAGGGTAGAGATATTGTAGGGAACATATTAATATGCCAGGATTTGATACGTCTTTACAAAAGAAAAGCATGTTCACCTAGAATGCTGATGAAATTGGATATGCAAAAAGCATATGATTCCATAGAGTGGACTTTTGTGGAAGAAGTGTTAAGAGCTTTGAGGTTCCCTGATAAGATGGTGCAAATTATTATGCAATGCATTAGTACACCTTCCTATTCCATTGCTCTCAATGGAGAAGTATTTGGTTTTTTTAAGGGACAAAGGGGCCTTAGACAGGGGGATCCCCTTTCCCCTCTCATTTTCACCCTTTGTCTTGAATATCTCAGTAGAATACTTCAAACAGTTCAGAAACATCCTAGGTTCAGATTCCACCCATTAGGTAAGAGGATTGGGCTATCTCATCTATGTTTTGCTGATGATTTGATCCTTTTTTGCAAAGGAGACCGAGCTTCAATAGAGTTAATGGTGAATGCTTTCAATTTCTTCTCCAAAGCTTCAGGGTTACAGCTGAATAGAGGTAAATCCAACTTTTACTTTAATGGTGTTGATGAAGGTCTGGTACAAGAAGTTGAGAGAACTACGGGCATGTGTAGGGGTAAAGTTCCTTTCAGGTATCTTGGGGTTAGTGTCTCCCCCAAGAGGTTATCTATCTTGGATTGCAGTTGCCTGGTGGATAAAGTTGTTGACAGAATACGGGGTCTGAGATCAAAACAGCTTTCTTATGCTGGGAGGGTGGTACTTATACAATCTGTACTTAGTACACTTCACAGCTATTGGGCACGAATTTTTATCCTGCCCAAAATGGTGATCAAGCAGATTGAAGCCATTTGTAGAGATTTTCTCTGGCATGGCAAGGAGACTGGGAGTAGGCCTGCCATGGTGTCTTGGGCTAAGGTTTGCAGAGATGAGAAACATGGAGGATTAGGTATCAAAAACCTTCAACTCTGGAATTGTGCTGCCATAGCTAAGTATGTATGGTGGATTGAGAAGAAGGAAGATCATTTGTGGGTAAAATGGGTCCATGCAATTTATATCAAGGGTGCTATTTGGAAAAATTATGAACCTCCTCTTAATTCCAGCTGGGCATGGCGAAAGATCTGTCAAATTAAAACTCTGATGAAGGACTGCATTTGGTCTCAGAATGTTCAGTATTCTATTAATTTTGGTTACAGATGGCTGCTGCCAGATACTGACTCTGTTGATTGGTATTCATGGCATCTGAACAGATGGGTGCTACCTAAGCATCGTTTTATCTGTTGGTTGATTGTTCAACATAGGCTACTCACTCAGGATAGACTGGTGGCTATGGGGATTGCTCAACAGAATGTCTGCTTTCTTTGTGGAATTTCGCCTGAGGATCACAAGCATCTTTTCTTTGAATGTGTCTACAGTTCTACCTGCTGTAGGATGGTTTCTGATTGGTGTTCCGTTTAGATACCATTGGCAAACTGTATACAATGGTGGATAGGGTTGAGGTCTAGGACCCTTACTCAGAAGAAGGTAATTGGAATCATTGTATCATCACTGATGTATCATATCTGGATGGGCCGTAACAAGAGCAGGTTGGATTTGTTTCTGTTACGTCCTGAGAAACTGGTCGAGCAGGTGAAAAGAGATGTTGTCCATAGGTTAAAAAATTGTCGGATTAAGTGTCAAAATGGTCGTATCCTAGCATGGTTGAATGTAATTAGGAGTCATTAAGGAACAAAGGTCCATTGGACTTTGCCTTAGAAGTTGTTTGTATGGAGATTATGATATTTTAATGAAAAGACTTACATTTTCCCAAAAAAAAAAAAAAGATCCGAGTTTGATTTAGTGACGAAAAACCGCAAATATCGATTTATAAGGGATTTAAGCCGAAAATAAAATGTTATAATTGAAAGGAATGATCAAAACATGGTTTATATACAAAGGAATGAAAGGAAATAATAAAAAATAAGACAAAAAGAACAAAACCACAGAAACCCGAGGAAGAAGAAGAAGAGCAGAAGCAGCGGCAGCCTCTGGAAGAGGCGCAGCAGGTGCTGCGACCCTTTGAAGGGGCGCAGCTGCTGCTGCCTTTCTTCTCGACGTCTGGTAACTGCTGTTTCGTAAAAACATATTTTTAATAAAGGTTTTTAAAATTGGTTTTAAATGTATTTTTGACGTGAATCTTACATTAATTGATACAAAAATAAAAAATACAATTAAAAGATGGGATTTACACCCTCAGACTTACATGTTTGACGAAACGACATTAACTAAGTTAACGTTAGTGATTGCTTGACTCGAATGTGTGTAGAAAGTGCCCTCGTTAGAGGATTTTAGATTAATTGATTGATTGATGTGTAGTGGTCAAATTGGTCGGTCATGCAACGTGACTGGTACTCAGAATGATCTAAGCTTACGTGGTCAATTGATCAAGCACGTAGGCGTCGAAAGCTTAGAGCACGGTCTAGAATGCAAAGAGAGAAGAGAAGGGCGGACACTCGCGTGAAAAATATGGAGACCGGAGGTCTCTATTTATACTAAACAAAGTGAAGATTTTTGGAATAACTCAAACTTTGGAAAGAAATCACTGAAATATTCTGTAAACAGCGAAAATGAGCTGGAGAAGAGGCGCAGCTGCTGCTGCGATGCTGCAATCTTTCAAAGAAGCGCAGCACCTGCTGCGTCATTTTCCCAGAGGTTTCCTCCTACGGAAGAAATATTTCCGCGTTTCTATTATGGAATTGCGGTAGATCTATACTTCCTTATTCCTCAAAATATAATATACGGGATACATTTTACCAAAAGATATAAAATTAATTTAAGGAATAAATATCCGGAATATTCTAGAGCATTCCGACTCGGCATTTTAAACGGTTTCTTAGAAAATGAAGCGGTTTTTGACCCGGACTCCAAATGAGCTCTAATTACTGTCAAAACGGACGTATCGGCACGTAGATGATGACTAAGGGGTAGACACAAGTGTTTGAGCAATAACCTGATGATAAACTTACGAACTATCATAAATCGTTTCGCGTACCAAACATGCGGCCTAATCATCACTGGGTGGTTGGCACGAGGTGTAGAAATGAGGTATCTACAGATCCCCCACTTTGACTGAGGCTTGTACAAGGCGAAAGTTAAAGTATAGCCATCAGGTTAATCGAAGATTACAACCTGACGACTATGGCGACGCGAGGCGGTTCAAGGGGTCTAAACCATGGACCTGTCGTCGGGAACATTTTAGAGTCTGTCGACTATCGGGGAGGGTCGTTTAAAGTCCATTAGACTACGTAAAGAAACTCGGCAGCCATAAGAAGAAACCATACCTTAGAACCTGCCTGCCTCTGTTTTCAAGCAAACTCTCAATGGGGAACATATAAAGTCTTGATTGTCGACAGCAACACTGCAAAATATCGCTGGAGAAATACACATATCGACGATCAGAAATATCTTGATCATCATGAAAGAAATCTTGAGCGAGCAATACTATAAATTACTGTTGCGCTGGGGAAAATGAAGACTCGAACAATACTGCAAAATACCACTGCACTGGGCATAATGATTTGTGCAACACTTCAAAATACAGCTGCACTGGAAGACTCAGGCAATACTGCAAAATACTACTACACTGGACATACGGAAGACTGTCTATCTTGAATCGTTTCCGGGGGAATCTGCTTTTGTCTTTTTCCAAACAAACTCTGCTTCTTGAGAAGTACAGTATATCGGCTATAATGAACTCTCGCTCGGTATATAAATATATTGATAAAGGTGTGTCTTAACAATGTGGAGGAAAATGTAGAGGCTTGACTAATAATGGCATGTCTTAAGCACTGGTGAAATCCGCTCAGTTGTTGCAAACGAAATTCTGCTAAAATAACAGACGAGCCCGTGACGGCTTCAAAGGAGTCCTTGCTAGGAAAAAACTATGACGGCTTGGCAGCCCGTTTAGAAAAATAAAGCGGGTCTCGACGAAAACAATGCCCAAAAGAACCAAGTATAATATATAGGATGTTGGAGAAGAGGCGCACCAAACTTGGGCCCACAAATAACTAACTTATAACAAATTTTTGAACTTGAGCTGAAGACGTGCTGGGGAATAGGTGCAGTAAGAGCTGCGTTATTTGGAAGGGGCGCAGCTAGTGCTGCGTTGTTTCCTGAGCTTGTCCCTGTCCGAGAAAAAACACGATAAACCGTGTGTTTCATTTCATAATTTCAAAACACAACACCTTCTCAAATTCTCTAATATTCCAAACAAAATCCGTCAAAACTTGATCAATTCATGCCATAAATCATGACTAATTGAGGTATGTATCTTATCCTTGCTTTAAATTTGCGTTTTTGATCGAATTAGGGCCGAAAATTAGGGTTTCCTCCCCTTTAATGTCGAAAAAATTGGGGGTTTTGCCTCTAATGGATTTGTTTGATAAAATTGACATTAGAAATGGATAATTGTCATTGTTAGAAACATAACCATGTATTTTTTTCGCATTTTCGTCAAGTTTTGAGCATTTGGCGAAAAATGAGACGGTTTCTTAGCTGTTTCGAAAATTGCTTCGAAAATGACCTTAGGATTGTCAATTTTTGATGAAACTTGGTGTTTTAGAACCCTTGTATAATATGTAAACTTGTTATTATGTCGAAATTTCGATTTGTGACAGCTCTTTCAGGACACTTTTCTAGGGCATAATCGCTATTATAGCGAAATGCTGCCGAAATTTCGATTCAAACCCGCAACTAGGCTTGAACTTAGACTTGAGTTACCCCAACCTTCCACGTGTGTGGTCGGGTTTTGGAAGAAACTGCCAAAGATGGCCGGAAATCCTCTTTTAGGGCTCGAAAACGCTTGAAACGAGCTTGAATATGCTTGTCATGGCTTGACACGGCCCTGTCTTCCTTGATTTTACAGGTGACGTGCCTTCTATGTCGGGGAGGGCCTCCATGGACGTGGACTTCGACCCTTCTCTTGCTCTCGTGAGTGGCGAGAGACAGGAGGAGGCTAAGGAGGTCCCGAGGAGGGCCAACGTGTGGGGCGAGGTGGTCGCTAGCTGGTGGGTGCCCCCGAGTGGGCCGAGAAATGGGATGGTAGACATCTCATTTGGGCAGCAGAGAGCCACCTGTCTTACAGGACGGCGAGGAGTTTGTTAAGTTTCGAACTTGTCATTTCCTATTACCTTTCCTATTTGCTTGTCTTTTCATCTCTCATTCTTCTTATGCTAAAGATAGATTTTGCTTTGAATTGATACAAGATGTCAGGAACATGAGGTCCTTTTCCGGCTACACGACGATGATGGAGGCTTTAGAGAGACTGACGGAGGAGGAGAAGGTCATCGTCGACCTGGGAGCCTTCGGGGCTTTTGTCGAAGCTTGGAGGGCGATTAAGAAAAGGAAGATTCGGGTTAACCTTTGCCTGATTCGAGCTTTCCTCGATCGGTACTGGGACACGACATCGACTTTTCATATGCCTTTTGGAGAGGTCGGGGTCACTTTGGAGGACTACGGCATGATCTCGGGTCTGCCATTTGGAGAGGAGACTTTGGTGTGGCCGTTGACAACCATGAGAGTAGACTCGGACGAGGCGAGGAGGCTGATCGGCTGGAACCTGGCGGCAGGTGCTGCCAGCGTTCCCGAGTTGGTGCCGAGTTCTTACGTCAAGGACTACTTCGCGGGTAGGACCCCGGCAAGAGTGAGGTTGGTGCCTCCTCCTCCTTGCACTGCTAAGCAGAGGGCTCGTCTGTGGCTGTGGTGGTTCTTGTCTTTGATTTACCTCGGAGACAAGGGGGAGAGGCTGTCGACGAAGCTCCTTCCTTTTCTGTATGACTTGAGTAGCCTGGTCAGTAGGACTGGGTTACTCCTGGCTTTGCGGTCCTCAGTCGTTACATGAGGGTCATAGTACGTCCAGAGCTGATGGAGAAGGGGACTTCTCCTTCTACTATCGGTCCTGGACTCTTGTTGGAGGTATGAACCTTTCTTTTGCATTTATTGAAAGATCATTATTTCTTTCTTTTCTTTATTTCTATTGAATTATGAAAGATCATCATTATAGAAAAATAAATTATTATTTTGTCTGCAGGCGTGGGTGTACTCCTACTTTCCCAGCTTCGCGCCCAAGAGGACGGAGCCCGAGCCGATGGCGTACCCCGTTGTGAGGCGTGAATGTCGTAGGAAGAGCCAGCGCTCTTCTTACGATGTTTGTCGGAGAGGCGTGAATGCCCTGAAGTTGGAGGACGTAAGTGCCTTTGATCCTTATTTGATTACTTTTCTTTTTCTATCTTTTATTTTGAAGTGATCATAGGAATGACCCCCCTCCTCACTTAGAGTCGATCATAGGAATGGCCCCTTGTTTCCTTATTTTAGTGGGTGACTAGACCTTGGGAGGACTACCCTGATGCTCCAGCTTTCGTGACTGAGATCCTTCGTCCTAGGACCTCGAGTCGGCTGTTGCTTAGGACGTCCATGGGACCTCTGTGATACATGGGCGAGCGTTTTACTTGGCAGTGCTCTCGTGACACCTTCACGGTTCCCATTGATCCTCCAAGGTCGATGTTTAGGTAGCCTTCTAAGGCTGAGAGAGAGGCAAACTTGGCTGACGCTGGTGGCGACGCCCTCCTTCTTCCTGGCGAGGAGTACTCTGAGTTCGTTCACCGGAGGTTGGAGTACTGGCCGATCGTGGTAAGTACTTTACCTTTTCCTTGTTTTTGAACCAATTTGACAAATGACGAACGATTGTCAAATAAAGAGCCATTTGATTCTTGTAGGAGATCGAGGTGGCAGGCGTCGAGCCCTAGCTTACCCAGAGGTGCTCGAGTACACTGATACGGCGGGCGTGACGATGATCTCATAGCTCCGCGACTTTGGCGAGGAGGTGCCCGACGCTGGCCTGGAGGAGTGGCAGTACCTAGTGAGAAGGGTACGCCCCCAGCTTTGGCTGCCTTTATTATTTTATCGCATAGGAATGCATTTGCTGCCATCGAGGCACTCGTAGGTGGCCGAGGACGACAGGTATGAACCTCTCATTCCCTTTATTTCATTTTTGAATTTTGTTGCAATTTCTTACATTTTGGAAATGATTGAAATGAGGCATTTCTTCATTTGTATGCAGGGAGAGCGGGAGCTGGCGGAGTCCCGAGAGGAGATAGCTCGTCTGTTGAGAGAGTTCGATGTCAGAGACGCTGAGATCGCTTCTCTTGAAGCGACTGTGGCTGAGTTGAGTGGCGACCAGGAGTAGCTGCCCTTCTTTTGTTGTTGTCTTATATACATTTTGTACATTTTTGACCTCATTTTGGACTTTTGGACTCTGTTTTGGGCAAGAGCTCCCAGTTTGATGTATATACCTTCTTTTGGTTGTGTATATAATGGCCTGAGTTCCTTTGCTGCTGGGTGTTTTCTGTTCCTGCAGGTTAGCTTAAAAGAACAGGTTTAGTAGATGACGGTTTGTGCCGTCATGCTGCCGAAACTTACATAGAATTTACACGTAAAACACATGGCATAGAGGTGGCCTAAACTGGCGCAAAATGAAAAAAAAAGTAAAAAAAGTGCCCAAAAATGAGCGAAAATGACAAAAATGTCCAAAAAGTGAGAAAAAATGCGCAGAAATGCCCAGAAATGAGTAAAAATGACCAGACAGTAGGGAGGGCTACCCCCTAAAAAAAGAAAATTAAAAGAAATGTATAAGTGTGAACAATGACCAAAAAAATGCCCAGAAATGAGCAAAATGAGCGGACAGTAGGGAGGGCTACCCCTAAAAAAAGAAAATTAAAAGAAATGTCTAAGTGTGAATGTATTGAAAACGAGGAGTGAAATGATTCCCCTAAAAAAGAAAATAAAATAAAATAAAATGGGTAAGTGTGCTCGTTTGTCGAAAATGTCGACTTTGTCTTGAAAAGCGAACTCAAAGAGAATTAGGAAACATAAAACTTGGTAATTTGACGGAATTACCAAATTGAGATCCTATAGGAATAGGAAATTATAGCCGGAAGCAAATTAGGAAAGATCCAAAGCTGAAAAACACGGAAAAGGGCCTGGGGAAAAGGCGCAGCAGATGCTGCGTCATTTCCCCTGCTTGACAGACCTCGGCAGAAATTAGGAAATAGCGAATAGTATAAATAGAGACTTCGGGGAACCTTTTATTCACACAATTCCTTCATCTTTCTTCAGTCTATTACATAAAAGCTCTCATATCTTTTCAAAAAATTTCGAAATTATGGATGCCTTTTAAAACCGTCTCAAGGAGTGGACGAATGAATTCACAAATGTTGAGAAACACGACATGGGTGCTTTTAACCTTGGATCGATCTTGAGTCTCAAATTAGTGAAAGTTGTGAAGCCTTTCTTGGATGCCTGTCTTGAGTAATGGGATCCAAATTTTCACGTGTTTCCCTTTCGTGGAGGCGATATTTGACCTTACCCTGAAGAAATAGCCGCTATTGGAGGATGGGACCCAGAAAATGCACCGGTTGTACCCATTAGATCTCAAGGATTTAAGAATAAATTTAGGGACTTGCTTGGATTGACCAAGGCTAAGTTAGACTGTCTTGTGACCTCAAAAGGTGTCCGCATGTTTGACTTTATCGATCGATTTATAAATAGGGAGGAACCTTCTATTTCTTATGTTGCAAAACGCAGGGCCTTCGGGTTTTGTCTACTTCATACCTATGTCCTTCAAGGGCATGTTGATAAGGAGATGAGAGGGGATCCTCATTTTCTGAGGCTAGTGGAACAAATGGAGCTGCGCCAGAGCCCAGCATGCCTTTGCTTAGGGGAGACCATTCTTGTATTGGATAACAGAAAGGCTAACCGCGAGCTTCCTTATCTGGGAAGTCCCGTCATTCTGCAGGTAAGAACCTACTTTTTTTTTCTTTTTTTTTTTCTTTTTTCGTCCTTTTTTTTCTATTTGTTTTTTTATTCTTCTTTTTTCGTTTTTCACTCTTTTGTTTTTTTTTTTTTTAAACATGGGCGTTAATTCCCGTTTTCTTTTGCAGGTTTGGCTAATAGAATGGCTGCGGTTGATCGAGCCCCCAGTTAATGTGCCAGGATACCATGCTCGATCAATTGCAATGAGAACTACGCTCTATATGGTGGACTTCACTCGGGTATGCAACTACTGGGAAAATAAGCTAAAGAGTGAAGGTGGTCACTTGATCCGATGGGTTGTGCCGTGGTGGCATCTGAGGTCGGTCACTGAAATTTCATCTTTGGACACGACGCGGTCAGTTCGCATCCCTGGCTTGGAATTTATGATTTGCATTTTCCCGGAGAGATTGATGAGGCAAGTGGGCCTTAGGCAAAAGATCCCGAAGCCTTACACCGTTCCTCAAACTGCATTGGCAGACACTACGGAGTCTTGTCGAGAGTGGGCAATTAGGTGGGCTCAGAGGAACATGTGGTTCATACCGGTTCCTATTGGCTCTTTATGGGTATCTGACTCATACTTGCAATGGAGAAAAGCTGGTACTCCCGAAGAACGTGAGAAGTTGAGGAAGCACGAGCCTGTGGATTACAAGATTCGCGAAGTAGAAAAGGGGAATCAAAAGTACATGACCGAAGAGGAAGAAGAAGTCGGATTCCAAGTTACTCGTCCGTCGAAGAAACCGAAAGCTGCTCCTGTCGTAGAGACGGTGATGGATCGAAATGGTAAGGCTAGACCGTGAGAGAGACCGTTGGTGATTAGGTGGGAGATAGCACAAGAGCGCCCGGCTCGTGGTCGAGACAAGAAGTATGATAAGGGTGATAAAGGCAATGGGAAAATGGAAGAATAGCCTTACTCATTTATTATAGTATTAGTTGTTATCAATTTGTAATAAACGGCGGGGTTTTTTAGAATCCTAGCCTAGCATTTATTTCAGCATTTTATTTAATATGTATTTGGCGTATTATTATTATTTATGGAACAATGAATAAAAGATTAATTAGGTAAGAAACTATTACAATTTTCTTTTATTATTCTTGTCAAATTTCATATGCAAATGCAAATGTTCTTCTATTTACATTTTTAAAAAAATAATAATAATGGGTTGTATCCTTTGAAGGATTGCCTACGTATTCATTAGAAAAAATGAAATCAAACCCTGTGCGTAGTTCGAGTAAATGTAAAAGAATAATTGTTCGAAGCAAGAGCTTGTAATGAACTTAGAAAAATAAGCATGTGCTTTTTACATACTCCTAAAGGGAGTACAATTCAGTTTATTTGATGATATGAGGATGTCGGAATGTCAAAACGACAGAGCATAGAGACATAAGCTATAGCTGGCCAGGGGCCGGTTTTATTTCGTGTCCCATGAGCGGCACGTGGGTTACGCGAGGCGTGTTTTCCTGTCCTATGCTAAGGGTAATACCGTTTCAGTTGGTCGAGGTTGGTATGATTAGAAAATTCATTCCCATCTAGGTCTTTAATCTTAACCGCACCCCCCGAGAGTATGGACTTGACTAAGAAAGGTCCAGCCCAGTTGGGCTTAAACTTTCCTCTTGGATCGACAGGTAGGAGAGCTCTGAGTGATTTGAGCACTAAATCTCCTTCTTTGATGTTCCTGGGATTAAACTTTTTATTAAAGGCTCGTTTGAAACGTGCCTGATATGTTTGCACATTATATAGTGCGCGCAACCTCCGTTCATCCAAGAGGATGAGTTCTTCATACCGATCCCTAGCCCATTCAGCTTCCGGGATTTGACTTTCGAGCAAAATGCGTAGGGACAGGATTTCTAATTCAATTGGTTACACAGCTTCCATGGCATAGGTTAAAAATAAAGGGGTAGCCCTAGTGGGCGTCCTAACTGAAGTGCGATAACCCCATAGCGCAAAAGGTATTTTGCTAGGCCAATCTCGATAATTGTCTATCATTTTCTTGAGGATCATGACAACATTTTTGTTAGCTGCCTCCATCGCGCCGTTAGTTTGAGGTCTGTAACGCGAGGAGTGGTGGCGCTTGATTTTGTATTTGTCTAGCAATTGCTCAGTCTCAGCCTGGAAATATGATCCATTGTCACTGATGATTTCATGTGGGCAACCATATCGACAGATGATATTGGTTTGTATGAACTTTGCCACATTTTTGGCGGTGAGACTAGTGTAAAATGCTGCTTCGACCCATTTAATAAAGTAGTCGATAGCTACCAAAATGAAACAGTGACCTCTTGTCCCGGCTGGAGTAATCTTTCTGATGATGTCGATTCCCCAAGCAGAAAATGGCCAAGGAGACGTCATAGTTTAAAGCATTGAGGTAGGAACATGTTGCACATTCCCGAAGATTTGCCAATTATGGCAATGTCTAACATATTTAATACAATCTGACTCCATTGTCGTCCAGTAATATCCTAGACGCGTGATTTTCTTTGCCATCATGTGTCCACTCATATGAGGACCGCATTTTCTATCGTGAACTTCTTCCATCACCTTCTGTGCCTTTGATTGATCATGGCAACGCAAGACGACACCAAGTGGTGTTCTTTTGTACAATTCTCCCTGCATGAGGAGGTATTGAGAGGCTAGTATGCGTATGGCACATTGTCCCCTATTATCCATATCTGGTGGGTATGTACCATTGAGTTTGAAGTTTAGAATGGCTTGGAACCAGGGTTCCTCTGAGCTTTCTTCTTCATCTGTAAGGTGGTGTACATAGGCTGGTTCTAACCGTCGTTCGATGCATAAAGGCATTTCGACCATGTGGTCTGGCATATTGATCAAGGCTGCAAGTTTCGCAAGAGTGTCTGTAAATTGATTCTCTTCACGAGGTAGGTGTAAATAAGTGACCCGATAGAAGAATTGGGCGACTTAATATATCCTAGCCTGATAGGGTGCTAGACTTTCACTTTGAATTTTCCAGGAACCTGTAACTTGGTTAATGATTAAGGAGGAGTCTCCGTGAACTCAAAGATTCTTAATTCCTAAACTTACTGCTGCTTGTAAACCGATGAGATAAGCTTCATATTTAGCTGCATTATTTGTCACCTCGAAGTCGAGTTTGACAGAAAGTGGTGTATGCTCGCCTTCAGGAGAAATGAGCAACACTCCTATTCCAAATCCTCTTAAATTCGATGATACAAGCTTCATATTCAGCTGCATTATTTGTCACCTTGAAGTCGAGTTTGACAGAAAGTGGTGTATGCTCGCCTTCAGGAGAAATGAGCAACACTCCTATTCCAAATCCTCTTAAATTCGATGCCCCATCAAAATAAAGATCCCAAGAGTCTACACTGGTCTGTAAAATATCCTCGTCTGGAAATGACCACATGTCTATTGCTTGGGTATCGTTGAAAGGATTATCTGAGAAGAATTCAGCAACAGCACGTCCCTTTATGACCTTCAGAGGTACGTACTTGAGTTCGAACTATGAGAGCATTAAGGTCCATCTTGCCAAGCGTCCGTTGGGTTTCTCGATGAGGTATTTGACGGGATCCATCTTAGAATACACTCTGACAAAGTAGCTAAGCATGTAGTGGCGTAGCTTCTTTGTTGCCCACACAAGAGCGAGGCATGTCTTTTCGATAGGCGTGTACTTACACTCGTATTCTAAAAACTTCTTACTAAGGTAGTAGATAACTCTTTCTTCTTTTCCAACAGTCTATGCGAGCATAGCCCCCATGGCTGTTTGGGTGACTGTGAGATATAAACCAAGAGGTTGATCTCGTTGGGGAGGCATTAGCACCGGTGGCTTAGCTAATATCTCCTTAATCCTGTCAAACGCTTTTTGACAGTCGTCGTCCCACATGGTATGATCTGTTTTCTTGAGCTTTTTGAAAATAGGTTCGCAGATCATAGGGAGTTTCGATATCAATTGGCTTATATACTGTACCTTGCCCAGAAATCCTCTAACCTCCTTATCCGTTTGGGGTTATGGCATTTCGATTAAAGCTTTCATCTTGGATGGATCAATTTCTATTCCCCTCTGGCTGACGACATATCCCAGAAGCTTGCCTGCGTTACTCCAAATGCACATTTCTGAGGATTAAGCCTCATATTGTACTTTCGCAGTCTTAGGAAGAATTTGTGAAGGTTATCAATGTGCCCTTTCCTATCTTTGGATTTGACACCTCGTTTCTGCACCTCCCGCCAAACATCTAGTGATTATTGGGCCGCATGTTTAGCATATGTCGCAATTTTATGACGTTTTGTAAATCGGTTAATAAAAGGTAACTCGTACACTTGTGTCTACCTCATGTTGTCGTCTAGGTGTCATTACGGTCGTTTTGGTAGTAATTAGAGTACATTTGGAGTTCGGGTCAAAAACCGTCTTCATTTCCTAAAACCATCAAATTCCGAGTCAAAAACAATGTGCTTGTCTACCTAAGGTTAGGATGTTATAAAATGTTATGGGTATATCACATTTTGAGTCTCATGTCACTCCTTTGGGCTAAACTTAAAGTTTACATTACAAAATGTGCATTTCATTTAGCTAAAATGACAACCCAACCTTTAGGCCCGGTTTAGAAGGTGATAACAACGTTTTTGGGTCTGGCCTATTTCACAGAAAGTTCTAGATCTTTCTCTTAGCTTTCCAACACCACCAAAATCACCTTATTTCGAGTCTGGTAGAGAAAGTTATGCCTAAAATACGACATACTGACAAACGTGTTTTCTTTCGCAGAAGGAAACTACCCGAGAAAAGGCGCAGCAGGTGATGCGCTACACTTCTACTTCTTTATGCATCATGTCATGTAGCAATGTGGTCGCAGTGCGTTGGTATGTAGCTCCTACATTAATTAGCCCAAATGGCATAACTCTATAACAATATGTGCCCCACTGAGTGACGAAGGCTGTCTTATGCATATCTTCTATAGCCATTTTGATCTGATTATACCCTGCATACCGGTCCATGAAGGATAACAATGCGTGGTCTGCTGTATTGTCTACCAATATGTCGATGTGTGGTAGAGGGAAGTCGTCCTTGGGACTTGCTTTGTTCAAGTCTCGGAAATCAACACAAACTCAAATTCGCCCATCCTTTTTGGGTACGGGGACAATGTTAGCCACCCAGTCAGAATACTCGGAAACTATGATGAACACGGCTTTGAATTGCTTATCGACTTCTTCTTTGATCTTAAGAGCCCATTCGGTCCTCATCCGACGAAACTTCTGTTTTACGGGTTTGAAACCTGGTTTGATTGGAATTCGATGTTCTGCGATATCCCTGTCGATCCCTGGCATGTCTTTGTAAGACCAAGCGAAAACGTCCTTGAACTCGTGTAGGAGGTCGATGAAATTTTCCCTTTCAGTTGGGTTTAAGGTCGTCCCTATCCTAAGTTTTTAGGGTTCTAGTTCATTTCCTGCGTTGATGGGTTCGGTGTTCTCTATAACTGGTGCCCCTTCCCCCACTTGTAGTATTTCTTTAATTATATAGGGAGGTAATTCGACTGAGTCTGGGTCAGGTTCATCCTCATTATCATCGTAAATAGAATTGCATTCAGAAAAACACAAGGAGTAGGCAGAATCTGATTTATTCATATTAAATTTTGAAAACAGTTGAAACAAAGAAGCCATCTGTTCAGTAGTCAGTGGCGGTAAAGGGATAGCTGCTGGGACATTTCCCAAGCTACTATTACTATTTTATGCTAGCTAGGAGAAACAAGGGGATGGGGAGTGACGACAGAAGAAGACTCTCTAGCGACTTCTCTAGACTCGGACTCTGATTTCGACTCCGACTCTGACTCGAATTCGTCGTCTTCGGGTTCTCCCTTGAACATCTCTCCTTCTCCAGTAGTGACTTTGAAGAGCTTTCCTTGGTTGTTAGTCCATTTGATTGACTTTCTCCTTTCTTTCTGCTGATTCGGGCTAGTGTTAGTGATCAATGTTGTGGAGTTGAAATGGTCATATTGAAGTATCATGGTAATGATCTCATCTTGCGCAACTCTGACGAACCGGTCTTCTCCAAATAGAAGGCTAACAGCTTGTTCGTCTAAACAAGGTGTTTGACGAGTTTTGACGGTAAGAACCGTTTCTGAAGGGATGAAGTAGCAATCGTGGTAGACCTCGATTCCAGCTAGTTGTATTCCCTTTTAATGCCATGGCTCGGGAAACCCGTGAAAGTATTCTTGACTCCCCTCCCTAACGCAGTATCTATTTAGAGTAGGGAGATAGGGTCGCATCTGGAGTCCTCTATCTTTACGAATTTGGAACTGAGTAAGCATTTCTAAGGCTTCTGCCTTCGTGGGCTTGTATCCCAATCCTAATGGCATCCTTTGAGAGTTTCCTTCCATATAAGGCGCCAAGGTATTCTTCTTGGCAGGGTTTAATGGCATTCCTGGGAAGTATCCCTCGGACATGAGTATGTGGTTGACCGCCAAATTGGAATATGGGTTGAAGTATAGAGGTGCCAGTTTGCTCTCTACAAGATTTATGCTCTGAAATCCTCCAAGCTCATATACTGGGTCTGTGACCACTTGGTTCCTTGACATTTTCTCTATCACAGGCTTGATAGGTGACGAAGTGATCGTCGCTACTTTGCCATCTAGAGGAATTTTGATCTTCTGGTGTAAGGTGGATGTTACTGCTTTGGAAGCGTGAATCCAAGGTCTTCCCAGAAGTATATTGAAGGATGCCTCGATGTCCACTATCTGAAAATTAACCTTTCGCTCGATTGGTCTTGTTGCTATAGTGAGGTTGATTAGCCCTACTACTTTACGTCGTGTTCCATCGTATGTGTAATACCCCGTATTTTCGGTCAAGTCAAACTTAGTCAAAGGTCAAAACCGAGTCGAAAACAAGTAAAATAATTGGTGGGAAATAATAATATTAATAGCATTAATAATAATAATAATAAAAAAAACCAATTAAATTGGGCCGTGTATGGTAGTTTGGGTGTTGGAGCCCAATACTTGTTTTATATATATAATAATCCAACCTATTATGCCATAAATACTCTTAAGTCACACAAACACAAAATAAACACACACAACAAAAAGGAACCAGGGGAAGAGAGACTTAGAGTTACAGAGAGAACGAAAGGGGCGACGGAGAGCAAAGAGGACGGGATTCGTGAGACAAGCATCGACCTTTATTCATTCCGCTTCATCGTAAGTTTAATCTAATCCTTCTAATTAGTTTAATTGTTATAATTAGGGTAGTAATTGGATGTAAAACCATGTCAAGGCCTTTAATAAAAATTATAGTATGCTTAAGTTGAATTGGAAAAGTGAGTTGCGGGATTAGTTTGCTTAGTAGCGAATTGTTCCGATATTTAACGCAAAAGATTGATGTAGCGGGTCGGACTGGTGTTGAGGCTCGTAACTATGGTGTTTTTGGATTAATACATTATCGTCGTGGTAACGCCTTCCTCATATCGCGGTTTCTGGCCGTGGGTTTGTTGACAGTTTGGACTATAGTACCGCGTGTATAAGTCATTAACAATCTGATCTTGGGTAGTCGAGTGGAAGGGGAGTTGAGGGTGGTTGTCATATGTTGGTGGTATTGAGTCGGGTTGTATAGTCTTCTGTGGCAATGGTAAGGGACGAGCTTGGGTTGTCTTTTTGTATGGGAAGTTGAGGTATTGACACTGGCTAATAATATATTATATATATAGTTAGTGAGTTTGGGGTGTTAGGTTCACAATTATAAGTGAACTCCAAATTATACGAACTACTCCGAAGTTTGGGGATCCCACCGTCCCGGTCATTTGTTGTCCTTTTCCATTTTTGGGTGTCTCAATCATTCGTTGTCCTTTCTATTTTAAGAATGAACTTGATAAGTAATTTGATCATTCTCATTCAATTTGTTCCACTTGTTATTTAGTTATTGGTCATCTCCTCTTTCCTTGGTCTTTGTGCCAAAACCAAAAGACAACAATTGACCGGGACGTAGGGAGTAATAATTAGTAAGTTCTATACAAGTTAGTTAGAAAAGCATGGAAAGGTCATACCGGGTATTATTTAACTGAGTTATATTTTATTAGATATATTGTTAACAATGTTAGATGTAAATAGAATCGTTTTTAATTGCATATGGTATATATATTTAATGTAGGTTTGGATTTGTTTAAGCATCGTTGTTACTTATACTTTTCTTGTTGGATTCGCGACCGTCTCAGGTAGGGATTATCCTACTCAACTTACATTTATCTGTTTGTTAATTGTTTTACATATGTGGTTGAATTATATATTGTGATTGTGATTACGGATGTGGAATTAAGGACATGGAGTTGGGGTTGCTTATGAGTAGTGGTGATTGTCGTATTGTGATTGAAGGGACCAAACTGCTAGTCCTTGTGAGTTATTTGTTGAAGGGACCGATATACCGCTAGTCCTTGGTTATTATTGGAAGGGACCGATATACCGCTAGTCCTTGGTTATTATTTGAAGGGACCGGTCTGAGCAACCGCTAGTCCTTGTGGCGTCAGTTGATCACTGGCCGCCCCTCAGAGTCTCTTCTCTAGTAGGCTCACTACTTCTCTAGTAGGCTCACTACTGGGGAGATGTGCACATTCGGAGCTGAGGAAGCGTTAAGACGGAGTATGGAGAAGTGGATGTGAATGGAGTATGTTGTGGACGGACAAATGTTATTGGTGCTCCCGTGACTTTTATAACTGAGCTGGATTTATTATTATTGTGTTAACACTGTGGTCTTTACTTATGCCGTTAATTATGTTGTTTTTTTAGTCCCTACTCAACCTCGTGGTTGACAGTGTATTCGTGAACACCTGTGATGAACCGTAATGGGGAGCAGATTTGACAGGTACTAAAGATTAGCTGACTTGGGAGCTATGGGATGCGTGAGGACTTGGCCAATATACCTAGAAGTCTAGAACACATAGATTATTTAATCACTTTATTTATTTCCGCTGCGAGTTGTATATTAATTTATATTAAGTTTTGGTGGTTAATTTGTAATAACATGTAATCGTTAAATTTTAATTAAAGTACTTTGGGTGAGTTGGACTTTGTTATTAACTACCTCGGGAAACCGAGATGGTAACAATCCTATTTATTTGGGAATGTTTGGCTAAAGGCTCCTGAATAAATTGGGGTGTTACAGTATGCTCGAACACCTTGGTTGGTAGGAGTCCAATCTGATTCCTTCATGCCCAACTTATGTGCTGTCTTTAGTTGTATGACGTTGACTGCAGAGCCATCATCCACCAAAGTCATTAGTACGTTCTTCTTTAAGCATGTGACTGTGATATATAGAGTGAGGTTATGACTGGCGCCGAAAGAGAGCAAATCCTCATCTAAAAACATAACTGGGTTACTTAGTTTAACTGAGTCTTGCAAGACTAGGTTGACTACGTCATCAGGCGTAGAGTTGTGCGCTACGTTCATTTTAGCCAATGCTTGCAGTAAAGCTTGGCGATGGGGAAATGAACTCGCAACTAATTGCCAGACTGAAAGATCAGCCTTTGTCTTCTGTAGGTATTTTAATAGATGGTCAGTAGATGTGTCTTCGCCATCATTTGGTGTGATGACATTGGTGTTAGTAACTGGACCATTGACGGTAGGACCGTTCAGTGAGACATTTTGATATGGACGCCATGAACGAGTAAGGTGGTCTATATCTTGATCTTCGCTAGCCTTGACTATATCCTCACTAACCTTGACTAGATAATGTTCTGTGAGGTATTCATCTTCATCGTCATCGGCCCATATTCCGTTGACGATACTGAGTTCTCTCAACCTAATGATTTCAGCTTCCAGACTGATTATTTGCTCGACTAGATTGTCAACTACTGCGATTACCTCTTGCATCGTAGATTCTTGAGATAGAATTGGATTTGGTGGCACGTTTCCCTTTGGTGTGGCATTTGGATCACGTAGGGATACCACTACAACTTCTAGTTCTGAAACTTGCCTACTTACACTCTTTGCCCATGCGATAAAATCGGAAATGGCAGGAGAGATGGTGGAATAGCTCCCTTCATTTTCTAGTGCATGAATCTCATCCTCGACTGGAGAAATGAGGTGTGAACAATCCCAGGTGGATTCTTCATCTGTGATCATCAGAACTCCAAGAGGATTCTGAGTATTATTAGGCTTACCTCCGGGAGGTATGGGTAAACGACCATCTTCAATCATATCCTGGATGACATGTTTCAATTTGAAGCATCTCTCTGTATCGTGTCCTTTGCCTCTATGATATTCACAGTACGCATTCTCATCCCAAGATTTAGATTTCTTCTTCGGGTCAGGCGTAGGTCCTATAGGTTGCAGCTTACCTTGTTTCATGAGCCTTTTCAGAGCGTTAAAATATGAATCACAATTGTTCGTGAATTTCCTTGGTTGGTTATTCTTCTTAGATGATTCGACAAGGTTAACCTCATCGGTCTTGCTAGTTGAGCCTTAAGAACGACTCGTTGAACCCTGGTATCCGCGACCTACCGTTTTGGACAGGAGCCACTTTCGGATGTCGTCTTCAATTCTTGTTCCTAGCACAGTCAAGTCTTTGAAAGACTTTATGTTTTGGTACCTCAAATGGTTTGCATAAATAGGTCTCAAATTATCCACGAACTTTTCCACAAGAGTGGCTTCATCTGGGTGTTCAACAAGTTGTGTGCTAGTCTTCCTCCACCTACTTAGGAAGTCGGTGAAGCCTTCTTTCTCATTTTGGGTAAGAACCTCTAGAGTCCGCATATTGACTTGGATTTCTGCATTATCTGCGTATTTCTTAGTGAACTCAATTGCAGCATCGTCCCAAGTTGTAATTTTCTTATGTTCCAAAGAGTAAAACCATTGTTTAGGAATAGTGTCGAGAGATGAAGGAAAGATCCTTAGGAACATCTCGGGTTTGATGCCTTTGATAGACATATAATCTTTGAAGGCACGAATATGGTTCAAAGGATTTTTATGCCCCTTGAACTTTGGGATGTCAGTCATGTTGAAGTTGGCAGGCAGTTGAGCATTTACCGCCTCATACTTGCGATTATTCTCCCTGTTGATGTCATCTCCCTTAATGTACATCAGTTGCTCTTCCAAGTATTGGAGTCGCTTTTCAGCTTTAGTAGGACCCAGTGGGGGGTTGACTTCTGGTTGTCCCACAAAGGGTGGAAGGTTATCATGCACACTCATGTCAGGGACATCATTCTCTGCAGGAGGAAGTCTAGTTTCTACAGCAACAATTCGACCTTCAATGGCATTGAGGCGAGCATAAGCTTGGTCTTGGCTTATTTGGAGGCGGACGAGTGCAGCTAGGATTAGATCATTACCATTTTGGGGTTGTCCATTAACACTTGCGTGACTAGTTCCAGGCATCTTGGAAACTGGGGACAAGAGATCGATGACGAATCAAAACACGATCGACCATTTAAGCACACTTACTGTAAAAGACTCGACTTGTGAAGTGGGAGTGTGCCACTGTGTTAAGTGAGGTTTGAAAATGACAAATTTTGAAATGTTTGTCCTAGGCAACTGTAGTGTAGTTAAGTACTGACTCGAGGTGAGTTTTTTTCAAATGGGTTTCGAGGCCCGAATTTTGACTGGACATTTGGACAGAGTTTCGACTCATTTTGTGCTATTTTAGGCAACTTTTGAAACATTTACATTTTAAAAGGGGTTTTGATTTTACAGAAATTTCGTCATGGTTTTGTTTACAAAATGGTGATCACGTATATGGTATAAACATTCATACAGGCATTATAACGGTATGCTGAGTGCATTTTAAGAGTTTTGTCTTTAAAAAAGGTGGGTTGCCATACTAAGCAATCAAACCCTGGTCTGTGGAGAGGTCCGTGCCAAACATGAGTAAGGTCGGTTCCTAGTCCATTTCCTCGAGTAGTGAAAGCCCTTGATATAAACAAGAGTATATACCGCGGTATGGTTGACATCAATCGCTATCTATCCTTATGCCCAGATAAGAATTTGGACCGTCCAGACGGGACGATTGGTCAAATGGGTTGGGTTGAGCCTAGGAAGGCCGAATGAAACGACCTAAGAAGGTCGAGTTATGAAAAACGACAACTGTCTCGTATGAACTATTCCCTAACCTTGTTCAAGTTTCACCCTGGGTAACACGTAAGTGTATATTCCCTAGCAGAGTCACCAAACTGTGGACATGGGCCACGCTTTGGCGCGCGCGGAGGCGCTTGGGACAAGTGTTGCATTTGTGGAGTCGCCGCCAATTTTTATGGGAAATTGGAACCATTCAAATACCTCATGCCATATCAACACACAAAGTAGTGATATGAACACTAAGAACTTGTTACCCTTATCATTCTATGTCTAGAATGACTCTCGCAGATGCCAATGAACACGGATGTTCACAGAGATCTGGAGTAAGGGGTGAAGGTACGTATTAGGAAGCTCTTTAATCGAACACCTAATCCCGCCCGCCTCGATAGTGACTCTACTAATGATTAGGGAAATCGTTCATATTTGATATGCTGCTGATTATATGCATGCAATGCAACATCCAATGTTTTAATCCTAGCATGTGAATTAAACTATGTCGGTGAACACGTAATTAGCACTCAATTATGTCGAAGTGAGAATTAGAATTAATTACATGTGAAAAACAAATATATAAATCATACAATAATAAACAAGTAACGATAAATAAATAGCAATAATTAAGATTACATTGAATTACAATGATTTAACTGATTTATGTCAAAAATACACTCGAAACGGAAATTTGAAGAAAAGAAAATAAAAGTTAGAAATTAAAGTGACAAAATAGGTCAGATTAAAGGTGATATTACGATTAGTAGTTAATTAATACCTAATTAAAGCTACGTCAAAGCGAGAACGGAAAGTTCAGGGACAGAGATTATCTCAGAACAGGCGCAGCATCTGCTGCGTCTCTTAGAAGAGGCGCAGCTATTCCTGCGTCTGTTCTTGAGTTGACCTCTGGCTGTGAAGTAAAAACCGCGGGTAGTTAATGTTTTTTGGTATGTTTTACGATTGATTATCGATATTAAACTCGAGTGAAAGTGATTTAGCAGGATATTTACATACTGACATCGTCATAAAAGCGATAAACACGAATTAAACGAATTAAAACGAGCTAAAAACGAATTAAATTTATTTACGATGTCGGAAACACAAATGGAACGAACTCTGAGTGAAACTTGACAAACTGAAAATAAACAATGGAAATATGTACAAAGAAAAAATTCCAGAGACTTGATATGGACAAATCGAGTCTCTAAGATCCGAGTTTGATTTAGTAACGAAAAACCGCAAATATCGATTTATAAGGGATTTAAGCCGAAAATAAAATGTTATAATTGAAAGGAATGATCAAAACATGGTTTATATACAAAGGAATGAAAGGAAATAATAAAAAATAAGACAAAAAGAACAAAACCATAGAAACCCGAGGAAGAAGAAGAAGAGCAGAAGCAGCGGCAGCCTCTGGAAGAGGCGCAGCAGGTGCTGCGACCCTTTGAAGGGGCGCAGCTGCTGCTGCGTTTCTTCTCGACGTCTGGTAACTGTTGTTTCCTAAAAACAGTTTTTAATAAAGGTTTTTAAAATTGGTTTTAAATGTATTTTGACGTGAATCTTACATTAATTGATACAAAAATAAAAAATACAATAAAAAGATGGGATCAGGAAAATCAATTTCCTGATGCCCTGGCAAAACTTGTCGTGCTCGTCAACATACCTGACAACATGACATCAATGCCCCTATATGTCCAGAGAAGGAGCAAGCCAGCTCACATTTGCGCCGTTAACAACGACGAGGAAAGCCATAATGAACCCTGGTACCAAGCCATCCTCAACTACAAAACCAAAAACGAATTCCCTCCCAACTCTGATCAAAGAGGACAAAGAGCTATCCGTTTACTTGCATCACAATTCGTGATGAACCAAGACCAACTATACAAAAGGACACCCCAAGTGATTCTCCTCCTTTGCATCAACCATCACAAAGCCAAAAAGGTCATGCAAGAGGTCCACGACGGAGAATGTGGCCCTCACATGAGCGCAATGATGCTTACTCGAATGATCATGCGACTAGGCTACTATTGGACCACCATGGAAGCCGATTGCCGTAACTACGTCAAACATTGCCACAATTGCCAAATCTTCGCCAACATACAACACATACCACCATCCCTTTTATACACCATGACATCACCCTGGCCTTTCTCAACCTGGGGCATCGACATCATCGGGAAAGTCAACCCGATAGGCACCAAGGGGCATTGCTTCGTCCGCGTCGCCATCGACTATTTCACCAAATGGGTGGAAGCACAGTCATATGTAGTCTTGACCGCCAAAAAAGTGGCCAAGTTCATCCAGAACAACATCATCTGCCGACATGGGGTACCCCATGAGATCATCAGCGATCAAGGCTCTCACTTCCGGGCGGAAACACAAACCTTGCTGGACAAATAAAAGATCAAACGACATCGATCATCCCCCTACGATCCCCAAACCAACGGAGTGGTGGAGGCAGCTAACAAAACCCTTGTCACCATTATCAAGAAAATGCAAGACAACTACCGCGATTGGCCGAGCAAACTCCCATTCGCACTCTGGGGATACCGACCCTCCATTCGAACACCAACAAGTGCCACACCCTTCTATCTAGCATACGGTATGGAGGCGGTTCAATCGGTAGAGTTAGAGGTCCCTTCTCTATGCATCCTACTGGAGAGTCAAGTCCCTGAGGCGGAATAGACCCGTCGAAGGTACGAACAACTCACTCTTCTAGACGAGCGGCGACTCAACGCCTTGCACAACGTCCAGCTATACCAACATCGTATACAACGGGCATTCAACAAGAAGGTTAAACCCAAGAACATCAAGGAGGGCGACTTCGTCCTCAAGTCAGTTCGAGCGCCATTACCCGTCGATTCGAGGGGAAAATTCAAACCCAACTGGCCGGGCCATACCTGGTCAAGAAAATACTTTCTTGGGGCCCAGTGAGACTGAGTGACCTAGAGACGGGGAGGATTTTACAAACCCGACCAACCTAGACCAACTCAAGAAATCTTACCGTTGAACCGTAGCAACCAACGACCTCACCCTAGTTTTACAACTAGCAACCACCTAACCCTTTTCAAGTTAAGTTCCTCAACGCATTCTGATTTGAAATTGCATGTTTTATTGAGTCTAAGTTGCGGCACCTTGACCGTTTCGAATGCCCTCTGATCTGTCAAAGGCAACATCCATTTGCACTAAACAAAAAACCCCTGAACTACGAGCATGGTTTGATTTCACCTGTTCAGGTGGATACGTAGGCAGTCCCTCTTATACATGAGGGATACAACCATAAAACCCAATCAAATTTACAAAATATTTCGAACTACGATCATGGTTTGATTTCACCTCTTCAGGTGGATACGTAGGCAGTCCTTTCTTACACAAGCAGGATACAACCATCCCCATAATAAAAAAAAAAAAACATCCCCATAATAAAAAAAAAAAAAAACATCACCCATATCATCCCCATCAAAAATAAAGAGGGAAAAAACATTCCCTTTCCCACAAAATACAAAAAAGAAGCCTTTCTCCCTTCCTACAAAAATCTCACCTTCCCGAGTGCAAATGTTTAGGACGATTCAAACCAAATTGCCTTTACAAAATGGATGGAAGAAACAAGCATTCACAATTTTGACACGAGCAATCCTCTTATTTAATTAATAATGGGACGGATTACAATTTCAACAACAAATAAAGCTCGACGAGTCTACAACTTCTCAAAGCTAAGGTGTCGACTAAAACACCTCACACAGTAAAACTAGCACAAAACACACAAAACATAGCTAGTACAACATAATAAAAACTCACAACGCTAATACAACATAATAATAAAGTGGGTAATAGAGATCTTCATTCTTCCATTCTACCCTTGCCTTTTCCCTCGGGGTACATCTTCCCCTTGTTCTTCCTGTTGGCCTGCCTAGCATGGACTTCCTCCTCAGAACGGATCCTTAACGGATCTACAACGGCGACGGCCTCCGGTCTATTGCAAGACCCCATGTTCGGCCCAAAACGAGCCCATGCACGGCCCACTACATTTTTGGGACCCGAGCTTCTCCTCTTTGGTGGCCTCATCACATCCGGGCTAACTCCATCAACATAATCCTCAAAGAAGGCGCGGTTGGCCTTGCCAACCTCTCGATATTTCAAGTCAACAACCTCGTCCTTACGGTATTTTGACCTCTCCTCCAAGGACGAAGCTCTTGACCACTTGACATAAGCGAGAGTCACCAACGTCGTGGCAACGGGGTTTGGCACCTCCCAAAGCGGCCGAGCGGCCCACCATCTTTCGAAGACCTCCACAAGCTTGGAGTTCCGGAAAACATTCTCTTGAACAAGGGTATCTTGAGCGGGCACCTTTTGTTGATGCCCGATTTGCCTCATGATCCTTTCGGGATAAATGAAGGAAACAACCTTCAAACCCACCACCATCAAAGAACGAGGACTAGTACCCGAAGCGGGAACCCCCGTAAAGGACCTCAAGTGCCACCATGGCACCACCCAACGGATATAAGGACGACCCTCCTCCGCCAATCTTGCGGCTCAATAGGCCTCGATGGAAGGAAAACTATCCGAGTACAACTTTTTCCTCATAGTAAGGTGACGGAAGGAATAAGAAGAAGAATCAACCGGACGCTCTACATACCTTAGCCTCTCCAATAGCCACACTTGGAGGATCCTTGGAGATCCAAACGAGGGAGCTTCTCCACAAGAGCCCTTCTTGTCCAAGGCTTGGATGATCTCGCCAAGTACCAACCATGATGGATCCCTACCATGCTCCATTTGCTCAACCACATGCAAGAGGGTCATGCTACCATAGCATTTTGGCCCCTCCTTCTTCAAAGCATCAACAAAAAGGTATACATGGACAAGGCAAAAGGCAAGAGCTCTTCTCCTAGCCACCTCCGAAACGTTGGCATCCAATCGGTTTGAGAAGATGTTGATAAGAGCCAACATATCCACATCATGAGGAGCAAGGAGGAAGTTGACTTGGCTTGTTGACAAGCCCAACATGGAACGGAATTTCTCCTTATAACACAACCGAGTCGGAGGAAGCACCGGAACACAACCCGGCCACCCACCAATGGCCCCAACTTCTTCGGCAAGAGGACAAATTTCACCTTTCGGGAAAACGAAAATGTGATGTTTCGAATCCCAAAACCGATAACATGCTTCGAGAAATGAGGATTGCACCTTGACTTGACGGAGAACCAGCAATTGACCAACTCCCATGCAAATGAGTTGATACTTTTCGGGAGGCGACAAATCCCGTCACCATTGTCACAACGCATTCTCAAAGGCATCCTTGAAATATTTTTGTGGAAGAAGAAGAGGTTTTGTAGAGATGTTTTTCGTGTTTTGGATGATGAAACAATGAAGCACAAATATCACTATTTATACGAAACAATCAGCGCGTTTTTCAGAAAAAGGGAGAGTTGCTTCCTATCGCCAAGTAGCTCGCGCCTCTTTGGGCCCGTTCTCAGGATTCCCACCTTGAATTGTCCCTTTCAAGTTGTGTTTTCTCCTGACACCTCAAACCTCCCGCCGGAATGCTCGCGCCTCTTCGGGATGGTCCAAGACATTTTGTGTTTTTTCACACTCACATTTTCTTGTTTTCGCGTTTTACGAAATCCGACACGGTTTCCATGACGCAGCTTTAAACAAACGGATTTTTCTTTATTTTTTTAAAAGGGGGAAGGGCTAGTCGCCCCGATCCACGACAGATCGTTTCCATGTCAGTCGAAATTCTGACCGATCGAAATTCCGAAAATTTTTCCCTTTTTCGCACTTTTTCCAGCAAAAATAAAATCAAAAATCAATAACACGACATCAGTTTTCCTCAAAATTCAAGCACTCACAAATCCGAGTCTTGATCTCACAAAAATCAAAAATCAAATACACTCAAAAAAATCTAATCTAAAATTCACCCCTGGCGGTTTGAGTTTGAATTTTTTCGAGTCACAAATCAATTTCAACAATTTCGATGCAATTTAATTCAAGACACGAGTTAATTGCTCAATTTTCAAATCAAATCCTTTTGAGAAATCCAAACGTGACGACTTGTCGCGGGATTTTCAAAATATCATTTTAAATTTCGAATTTCAATTTTAACTTTGAGCCACCGTGATTAATTTCGCTTTGAAATACTTTCTACATGTTTGTGTTTATGCATATGCGCTACCTGTTGCCTGTTTTCTACACTAACGATGCAGGAACTAGTGCGAAGCAAATGGGGAATTGACAGCCGACAGCGCTCCTCCGAAACACAACACAAAAAAGCCAAGTTCACAAAATGAACCATAATCCAAAAACACATATATACAAACCGCCTCACACAAAATGTAAATATGTACAAACAAGAGTCCAAGACACGGACAAACTACTACAACCACTCAGCACCCCCCGTCGGACCAGTCTCGGTCTCACGAGGAGTCGCAGCCAAGGTAGACACCACCATCTGCTCAGACTCCCTCTCCGGAGAACTCTCCAGCGTCTCGGGCTCCATAACGACGCGAATCTCCTCCGCCACAGCCAACTGAGCCCTGAGAGAGGCAATCTCCGCATCTCGGCTCCGCAACGCGTCCTCACGACGCCTCAACTCCTGGTCTCGACTGGTGATCCCCAACCTCTGGGCCTCGATCGTCGACCTAGCTGTGTCCAGCTTAGCACGGACACGAGCAAGCTCCGCCGGATCCGCAGTACCCTGCAAAACACAATACAGATCATTAAGATCTAAAAACGTGAAATGCAACACAAAATACACAAAAACAACATACAAAAAGCACCTGAGTAAGCCGAGCCTCCCTCGCAGCCAGGTAACCATCAAGTGCCCTCCATCGGTTAGCTATCCGCCACAAAGCCTGATGACTAGCAGTCGTCACCTACTGCCAAGAAGGTCCTTCATTACAATGCAAGGCAAAACATAAATGGAAAAAAATGTTCGGGTCGGGAACTCACCCACAGAACACTCAAACTCCACTCCATGCCAACATCGGTCACCTCAGCGACCGCAGGCCCCTGAAAGGTGGTCTCCGCCGGGAAAATTGGGGGCTGAGTCCTCATCAACGCATCGACCCCCTGCAATTTGGATCCACAACGAAGGTAATAAACCCTTCCATCAAAGGAGGCAATGAAAACAAAGAACAGAGGAAAACACACCTCGATCGGGTACCAGGCAAGCCTCGACAACCGAATGGTGTCGTAGTCGACATCCCGCAGCAACAGCTCCTCACCTCCATGACCGTGAAGGTGCTCCTCAACCTCATCATGGGCCGACTCCTGGAACGACAACCTAGGCGGATCGACCGGTACCACGAAAGTCTTAGTAAAGCACTGACGAGCTAAACGATCACCCAGGTACCAAACCGGCTTAATCGCCGTCTCAAGGTACAAACGCTGGGAGCTGCGAGGCCGCAAACGCTCCCTGACAACGGTCGGCACCTCTGTGTAGTGCTCCCAAGGCCACCCGACAAACTGCACTCAAGACAAATCTAATCAACCAACTGGGGGCTTCCTAAGCTACCTAGTCATCATATCTCTATCTATTTCTACAAAGAAGAAGGAGTAAGGAACAACTACCTACGTCAGCAACTCGAAGGGCGTTCACACGACGCCTGCCGTCCACATAAGTCGACATAATCGACTTCTTCCGAGACACCGTCCAAGCTCTCACGGCAGGGTAAGTCGAAGGGATGCCACCAGTGGTCCCCGGACGCAGAGGGATGAAGTAAGCATACAACTAAGCCTGTAACCAAACACAATAAACACAAATCAGCCAATCTTTCAAAAATTGCCAAAACCAAAATCAAAATCAAAATCAAAATCAAAACTACAAAAAGACGCTCGTGCCTCCAAGATTAGGCCGGGACCAACCAAACCAGGGGCACTACCATCACCCACTGCCTCCGGACGCACCGCTGCGTGCATGTACCGGACAAAACTCGCCAAGGCCTGCGTAACCCAGTCAAACTGACCCAAAGTGTCAAGGTCAGCGAGCAGAGGAAGTACCTTGGTCGACAAGCGCTCACCCTTGTCACCAAAGTACGTGGCACCCAAGAAGTACCACAGCCATAATCGCGCCTCCTGCGCGTCAGCTCTAGCCTCAGCCTCCGGACTCGCCAACGGCGCCGGAGCGTAGCCCACCGCTCTCCCTATGAAGTGGTCTCTCACATACGAGCTCGCGATCAGGTACAGGGTAACGTCAGAAGGCTCAGGCAAAACGGTGTCGATCAGACAAGTAACCGCAGAAGAAGATGTTGGAATATGTGTCCTCCGACAATAATGCGATCACAATTGTTGATCATGATGATCACATGTTTAAATCTCATTTTAAAGAATACATGTGGGATGTAATATTTTACAGTCAACTGGTCCACACATATCGGTAATGATTGACTGACTAGAGTTTGACATTACTGTCGTGCGACGGTGGTGATCAGTTGATCCCCTTAGGTCATACCTATAGGGAAATACCCTTAATTGCTTAAAATTGACGGATCATTTGTGAGTGAGATTAACGTGTCTTATTGTAATTCGATTATATTAGATACGGTCTAAGTAATCGAATTGTTTTATTACTTGGATAAAATTATTGTTTACGAAACAATTGAAATCGAAATTGAATGAATAATTTATTATAAATACAAGACGTTGTAATTTATAATTTGATAAACCGTTTTGGTACAAGTAATTACGAATTACTAGTCGATTTTGTAAATGACATATTTTATGAGTATGTTGATTTTTAATATGTTAAAAATACATTACATTGTGACATGTCATGTAATATGTTACATGTGACAAAATTAACAAGTGACAAAATAAAATGGACTACCCATTTTATTTTAGGTGTATCGAAATAATGAGGGAGTATAAGATTTATATTGTGTTTTATCTTAAGTGGAAAACACAATAATTAAATCTAGCTAGTAGCCATGCATACCTAGCTTTTGAGTAGAGCAATTTTTTTCATGCATTGGCTCCCCCATGACCCATACCCCAACCGGTATTCCCACTAGAGAAAGACTAATGTTTTTTCTTTAATTATTCATTACCTCATATAATATTTCTAGTGTGTTAGAAATATATTTACTCTCTACATCTTATGAAAAATTAGAGAGATAAAATCTCCAAAACTCCTTCCTCTTGACCGAATTTGCAAGAGACCAAAATAAATATTTTGGGTCAATTTTTAGTAAGATTAGTATTATCTCTAGTACAAATAATATTAGTTATTAAGGGATTTCTTTGGGTATTCACATCTGGGAGGGATTCTATTTTGGATCCTTTTTTCATCCACTTTAAGGAAAGCTCAAGAACAAGTAAGAAGGAGATCTTACTTGTGCCCTTTAATCCGAAATTCCATAGTAAGAAAGACGATTTCTTCTTTTGTCTATTTTTGTTTGCATGCATAAGATTTGTAATTATTTTATGACTAAATAATTTCTCACATATATGATTATGTATATTAATGAGATTAATTTTTCTAACAAGCGGTACCAGAGCCTTAGGTTGTTTGCATGCAAATCGGTTTATTGTTTTTCCGAGTTAATCTAATTAACAAACAAAACTTATAAATTTGTGTTTATTATGACATATCACGAAATTTATTTGCTTGTTAAAGTTTCTGGTCCTAAAATGTATTTAGGATATTTTGGTTTATTTATTGATTTTATTGTTCATTTTATATAATAATGGCATTAAAATGTGATTTTTATGATAAAAATGTCATTTTTGGACTAAAAATAGCTAAACTTCGATTTTTCAGTGGTTTTTGGCTATGTTTTCACATATATTATCTACTGATGGCCTGTAAATGTTCATAATAAAATGAGTTGTTATGCTCGAAATATGGATTTTTCAAGTTAAAATCGTATTTAAATGGGAAAATAGGTTAATATGAGTTATATTTCGAATCTGGTCATGGAAATTTATTATGTTGTCACATGCAATTTTAAAAGATGTGTGTAAAATATTTGGCTATAATGAAGTCTTTATGCATGATTTATGATTTTTTGATGAAAAATCACATAAATAGTGACTTTAATTAGTAAAAATGCTAAAACATACTTCATAACTAAGGAAAAACGTCACATGTTGCATTTTATCATATATTTCAGATCTAAAAGTGAAAAGTTGATAAAAATAATTTTTCTCATATTTTTATGGTGATAATTGTTAAAATCGATAAACCGCAACATTGTTTTTCTCGATAAATTTTCGAAATATTAACCTAAATTTTGAACATTATGATTGTCATAGTATTTTTCCAGAATGTTCATGAGTTTAAATTTCAAAGTTTGAAATTATTTGAAATTTTTATGATTTAATTTGAAGTTTATGACATAATTTTGTATTTTAGGTCCATTTATGAACAATATTAAGAAATCTAGGTTAATTATTGTCAAATGTTAGTGGAGACTAATTTTGAGTCCTAAGATGGTTAGGGTAATTAACTTGTACATAAATAAGATTTTATGTAATTATTGTGATTGTAAAAGGTTAAATCACGCAAATCCGTAAAAACCGATTAATATACGATATTGGCTCCTTAAAGGCGATTTGGCTTAAAATTGGGCATGTTCATACATATTATAATGCTGCATTTTATTTATGATTGTCATATTTTAATTTTATGTAATTTTTGAATTATGTAATTTTACTTAGTATGGCCTTAGTTTTAATTGATATTACCCGAAATGTATGGGAATATCGATTCGGTTGTAATTTTTTTTTGTGATCTCGTATCACCGTTTTGTAATTTAATAGATTTATTTTTTATTTTTAATTACAAATGTATAATAGGAAATTATGTAATTCATTTTGTAATTTATTATTCCGGAGTTCCTTGAAGACGGTGCCACTCGAGAAGGCGATCCATCAAAGAAAGTATTGCCTTAAAATGCGTGCCACGACCGCAAGTTCAAGGGACCAAAGGAGTTGGTGTCCGAATTTGTAATAGTTTATTAGATTTACTATTTTAGAAAGGCCATACTAGGATTTTATTTATGCTTTGCATTTTATTTATATGTTGCATGCATCGCTAAATCGCCATAACTAAAACATGCATTATCATTAAATCGTGTAAATCGACCGTGTCAATTACAATTACCGTAGTTCACCGCTTTAGTTCACTTAAAACGTGATAGATAATAAATTGACATGACCTCTCGCTAAAATAAACAATTGAGACTTAGCCTTACCAAAAAGTAGAAACCATGAAAACCTATTTCATGAGGGAGTGCACTCGGCCCTACCGGGGTACAAACCTTGTTACGTAGGGGAAGTGGGTAATAAATGTCTATCCACCGAATTTATGTTAATAAAGGGTATTTCGGCACACCGTGCCCTAAGTTAATATGAATTTGGATCATGGACACATTTATTCGAAATTTGGATTGAACTCAACGAAAGTATTCACGACGATTTCCGGATGTGTTTCGGGCTAGAGATAAATATTAATGTAATTTTATCGACCAAGAGTTCTAAAAGTAGAATCGATTAAAGAGTTAATCCACCGAGTCATGTTAGTAAAGGGTATTTCGGCACACCGTGCCCCAAGTTAATATGAATTTGGATCTTGGAATCATTTATCATAGTTGGGTAGAGGTCACTATGTAAATGCTTTACTTGTTATTTACAAGTATTAATAAAACGATAAATGTTAAGTTTTCCACTATTCCGTTATCATATTGTTCTATTTCTTTACCACAATTCATATACGATATCATTTCGATTTTTGATTCAAATCTCCATTAAAACATCGTAACTAAAGACAAAACTTGAATTTTTCTTCTAAAAATCTCGTATTATCCATTGTACGGATCTCTTGTGAAGAGTATAGATAAAAGTTATTCGTAATCAAAAGGGTTTTTTATTCTTGACTAACATATCTACTTACAATGAATTGTTTCTCATATGCTTAATTGAGTTAAGTACTTTGTAACGTTACATCATTTTGGTAACTATATTTGTTTGAAATCAAAATTGACCAAAATACCGCAACCACTTCAATGAAAGTTTTAAGACTAAACAAACGAATGAAGAGTAGTCTTCATGAATTTCAATTTTGCTTCTCTTAGCAAAGACTCATTGAAATGAAGGGGAGCATTCTCTTAAACCGTTAAGAAAAGGATAAGGTTTTAAAGAAGTAAAATTAGAATGGAATTGATACAAGGTAATGTTAAAAGTAAAGTTATTGAGAATAACGATACTAAACCTATCAATCCCGACCGATAAAGTTTCCATTGTCTTAATTGTTGGACGCTAGAAAGGAAAGTACCCCAAATTATTGAAGAATCAACAAGTTAGTTGTGGGACATCTAATGGGACCTTCTTCTTTAAATGTTTATTTGATTAACATAAATTTTGCTAGTACTACTTCGTCAATATTAGAAACCAGTGGAGGTTTTCATCATTGTATTCGATAAATAAGATGATTATAGTATGACGACTAGCATCAAATAATATCGAGAGATAGAGTCATTGTGTAATCAATCTAGTTTTGGGTTTATAGTTGTACTTAATTATGACTATTAAGTGCATAAACTCTAAATAAGAATATAAACTTGTTAAGATACAAAAGAGGTTTCACTTTGGTGACCCTATACACCACGATTTGATGTATGGCTAGCCCATTATCGAGGTGAATAATTTCTAAACCAAACTAGAATGATATATCATGTAGATGATGCAAGACTCAAATTAGTATCCCAAGATTAAACCTTAAATTCTGGAATGATGAACGCAAAGAGTTATCGAGTACTCTTGAAACCATTAGGTTGTTAATCTTATGGTATATGCGTATCTTGTATTCAAAGCAAGATGTCTCGTGCCTTTTGGTTGAAAAGGAGATCGAGGTTGTAAATTATTGATCCAAAATAGGTTGATCATTTTGTTTTACCAACGATTTAGGTTGACACTAATGTGTTCACTTAATAAGGTAAATAGAGAAATCTTTGAAGAAGTTCAAAGAGTTCCAGGAATCACGATTTAGTCGTGATGGGATTATCAAAGTGAAGACTTTGATATAAGCCAAAGGAAATGTGATATAGTATCACAAATTAATCTCTCTTAGCATGCATTATGGGATAATGTGTGGTTGGATAAAGAAATCAAACGCTATTCGATATGGTTTGGACTTCAATCAATTTAGTTTGAGTTACTTGATCCTTTTTGGGGATTTTATCATTTTGTCTAAATTATTTTTCCACTAAATCTAAAACGATTCATATGGGATATGAAATGGTAGGGTACCATGCTTGTAAATTTTCACAAAGAAACAAATGCTCATTTTTCCTTACTATAATCACGAGTACAACAGATTTGTGGCTCGTGAAGCTGTCTTTCTAGAATACAAGTTTATTTCTAGAAGACAGAGTGGGAGGAATTATTCAAAGAGCCACATAGAATGTTATGTCGCAAAAAACTGGTCTTTCTTGGCTACATGAGACATTTTGTGTAAGACGTTGTTTCTTCAAAATCTAGGAGGTTAGACTCATCACTTGTTGAAGATGATGAATTAGTGTTACTTTTAGAAAGTAAAAAGCTTACAACTTACAAAACAATTAATTGACTCATGTTACTTCTAGAAAGTAATGAACATATGACTTACATGAGAATGTTTAAGCCACAACTCAATACAAGACTTAGAGCAATGAAAATCCGAAATAAAAGGCTTGATTAGTGACAAAGGGTTTTGCACTAATAAAGAGAGATTTCAAAGCTTGATTGGTAGCAAAGGGTTTTGCACTAGTTGAAATGCTTAAGTCTATTTGGATCTTCTTAGGGATTGTGTTTCATTATGATGATATACATATAGCAAGTGAATCTAAAACCCACTTCTTCAATTAGAAGGAATGTATTCAATACATGTCTTGAGTTTTGTAGATTCTTACAATCCTGAGATAATGTGCAACTTAAGAGAGGGTCTTGAGTAGGACATCAATGAGTTGGAATCAATGATTTGATCATGGTATAAAACTTTTCTCGATAAGTCGAGAAGTTGTGTTTATACATGGAGTTTAGTGGGAGTTACGGAAATTTTAATTAGTCTTAGATGTGGATGATATATTGATCATTGGGAATGATTTGACACTTATAGAGTATTATAATACATCTTTAATATCCGGATTTATGGAGATAAATCCACATGATATTAGCATCAAATAAGAAGTCTTATGTTGATAAGATTCATGATTAGTTCAATCGAGTTGAACATATTTGATTGATTCCATTTGTTTCCGCTGCCGAATCAATTAAATAGGAAATGATGTATAACACTTCTATACTTTAAGTATGATGAATTGTTTCAAATCGAATTTAAGTAATAATTACCAAGTAAGCCATAAAGATTACCCTTAAGTGCTTGCAGAAGCATTGAGGATGTAAAGCAAAGTGTTTTTGATGCAATTTTGTGTAAGGGTGTTACACAAATGATTGACAATTGAGATTGCGCATGGTTTCCGACAAAACCATAATCAAAACACATTAGGATGGTTAAGGAACCATTATGGCTATGTTATTTAAGAAATAGATTTGCTAGAATCGTTCTAGGCAATAAATAACAATGAGAGATATTTACAACGGAAATTGAGTACACTTGCAATCATGAGATGTGCAAGAAGGATGAGTCTCGCACACTGTGAAAACAGTGGGAGCTATTCTATGGCTAGAGAGCTTATGTCTAGATTAGATCTAGACACGTACTCAGGAAGTTTTGTAATGCAAATGTATACATTACAAAGGAAAACGAGAATGTAGTAAGGTTGAGTAAGGTACAAGAAGTTGATAAAACCTACCAACCAAAGCCTTCTTATGGGCTTAACATGATGAGTCATGTCTTATGTCATTTCAATTGCATTGAGATGAACAACTACACATAAGATGAAAATGGATTATAAAAATATGAAGTAGTAATCAGGTATTTACTGTTCATATGTAATCACATTTGTCGTTCGAGTTTTTAAAATCTGAAAACTCCTTTTATACTTTGTTACATACAAACGGGTTGTAGAGACAATATTGAACCCCGTTAAAGTGAACCTGGATTAACATGGTATTTGCCCATAGTCACTTGTATGAGGTGATGTCTCGAAGTGACTAGAGTGTGATGCGATTGATGGCAAGTTCAAGTGCCATAGAGTCATATGAGATGACTAGTCGATCACATAGGTAGACTGTTAGGAACACTTTGTCGAGCCTTATGACCGCTTATAGAGTTCTGGCAAATTTATATAGCCTGGTCGTGGCGAGAGCTACTATAGTATTCTAATGAGTCGATTCTTTTGACTAAAGACTGTTCGCCTAAGGTGGCACAGTTTCAGATTAACTTTTTTTTGTGTTACTACGACCTTCGTAAATGGGGTCAAATGGGAATATTTTGGGTTATGATGGTTGTGGCTAGTCGAAGGGAATAAGTGCGATAGAAATTGTCCACCCCCTTGTCAGGATTAAAACAATATCTCAGGGTCACTCGAGGAGTAATGAACTGGAAATGCGTGGCCACGCTCAGAAGGTATCTATGGTAGATAATTCCGGTCAATCGGTTATTCTCCAGATCGAGAAAACCACTCTGGATAAGATCACTTGCAAGTACGACCCGAAAGACACCTTGCATTGAGTGGGAGATAGTAATAGGATAAGAGAATTGGTGACGCACACTTGTCGAGGACAAGTGGGAGATTGTTGGAATATGTGTCCTCCAACAATAATGCGATCACAACTGTTGATCATGATGATGACATGTTTTAATCTCATTTTAAAGAATACATGTGGGATGTAATATTTTACAGTCAACTGGTCGACACATATCGATAATGATTGGCAGATTAGAGTTTGACATTACTGTCGTGCGACGGTGGTGATCAGTTGATCCCCTTAGGTCATACCTATAGGGAAATACCCTTAATTGATTATTTAATTAATCGTATGCCGATACGAGTTAATTAAATTGCTTAAAATTGACAGATGATTTGTGAGTGAGATTAACGTGTCTTATTGTAATTCGATTATATTAGATACGGTCTAAGTAATCGAATTGTATTATTACTTGGATAAAATTATTGCTTACGAAACAATTGAAATCGAAATTGAATGAATAATTTATTATAAATACAAGACGTTGTAATTTATAATTTTATAAACCGTTTTGGTACAAGTAATTACGAATTACTAGTCGATTTTGTAAATGACATATTTTATGAGTATGTTGATTTTTAATATGTTAAAAATACAATACATTGTGACATGTCATGTAATATGTTACATGTGACAAAATTAACAAGTGACAAAATAAAATGGACTTATTTTAGGTGTATCGAAATAAGGGAGGGAGTATAATATTTATATTGTGTTTTATCTTAAGTGGAAAACACAATAATTAAATATAGCTAGTAGCCATGCATACCTAACTTTTGAGAAGAGCAATTTTTCCATGCATTGGCTCCCCCATGACCCATACCCCAACCGGTATTCCCACTAGAGAAAGACTAATGTTTTCTCTTTAATTATTCATTACCTCATATAATATTTCTAGTGCGTTAGAAATATATTTACTCTCTACATCTTATGAAAAATTGGAGAGATAAAATCTCCAAAACTCCTTCCTCTTGACCGAATTTGCAAGAGACCAAAATAAATATTTTGGGTCAATTTTTAGTAAGATTAGTATTATTTCTAGTACAAATAATATTATTTATTAAGGGATTTCTTTGGGTATTCACATTTGGGAGGGATTCTATTTTGGATCCTTTGTTCATCCACTTTAAGGAAAGCTCAAGAATAAGTAAGAAGGAGATCTTATTTGTGCCCTTTAATCCGAAATTCCATAGTAAGAAAGACGATTTCTTCTTTTGTCTATTTTTGTTTGCATGCATAAGATTTGTAATTATTTTATGACTAAATAATTTCTCACATATATGAATATGTATATTAATGAGATTAATTTTTCTAACTTAAGACACCCTCTCTAGTGTCTCTGTGAACTCAACTGGCGTCTCACCACAAGGGAAGCCGGATATCATGGCAAAATCCTCTGAGGTCATTGAAGGAAATGTAGATCTTTATACATATTAACATACTCATATATGTCTAAAATAATTTGTCATAAAATTAAAACGAATTTTATGCATGCAAACAATAATATAAAAGAAGAGAAATAATGTCCTTACATTGTTGATTTCGGATTTAAGGGCACAAAAGAGATCACCTTTCTCTTTTGATCTTGAGCTTTTCCTTATGGATGAACAAGATCTAAGTATAAGATCTCTCCCTAAGCTTTATACCCAAGGCTTCTCTTAATTTGATTAATATTACAAATACTAGTATAATATTAATCAAGGTAGAAAATTGAACCAAAACTTCTATAAAACACTTATATGTTTCGGTTTTTAAGAGAGAAGAAGAGAGGATTTTTCTTCTCACTAGAACTTGTATTTGGATGAGTAAATTGGAATGAATAATAATACACTACTTTTAGTATATTATTAGGTAAAATTATAGAGAAAACAATGATCATTTTTCTTCCCCAAAACCGTGTAAGAGGAGCCTTTAGGGTGAGCCAATGCATGCAAGTGTTGTTCTTTACAATACATAATAGGCTTGCATGGCTAGGAAATAAGGTAATCATTGTGTTTACCATTATCTTAATCAAACACAATATTAGCCTATTTCTTCCCCTAATTTCGGCACAATGGATAATATAGAGTCCATATTATTTTTGTCAATTTGTCAATATGTCACATGTCATATGTGACATAAATTTGTTATGTAATTTTTAACATATTAAAAATCAACGTATTAATAAAATACGTCACATACAAATATCGACTTAGTAATATCATAATTACTTGTACCAAAAATTTTACCAATTTATAAATCACAATTGATTGTATTTATAACAATTCATTCAATTTAATTGTTACTTTAAACAATTATTTCATCCGAGTAATGATACAATTCAATTACTCGGACCGTATCTTATTTATTCACATTTCAATATGATACGTAAATTTTACTTCCAAAATCGTCCGTCAATTTTCAAGTAATTTAATTAACTCGTAACGTTATACGATTAATTAAATAATCAATTAAGAGTGTTGCCCTATAGGTATGACCTAGGGGGTCAACTGATCACCACCGTCACACGACAGTAATGTCAAACTCTAGTCAGCCAATCATTACCGATATATGTTGACCGATTTGACAAGAACAAAATTACTTCCCAATTGTATTCTTTAAAATGAGATTTAATAATGATATTTAAATCATGTGATCGCACTATTGTTGAGGACACATTTCCCAACAATCTCCCACTTGTCCTCGACAAGTGTGCGCCACCAATTCTCTTGTCCTATTACTATCTCCCACTCAATGCAAGGTGTCTTTCGTGTCGTACTTGCAAGTGATCATATCGAGAGTGGTTTCCTCGATCCGGAGAATAATCGATTGACCGGACTTATCTATCATAGATACTTTCCGAGCGTGGCCACGCATTTTCAGTTCATTACTCCTCGAGTGGCCCTGAGATATTGTTATAACCCCGACTAGGGGTGGACAATTCCTATCGCACTCATTCCCTTCGACTAGCCACAACCATCATAACCCAAAATAAGCCCATTTGACCCCATTTACGAAGGTCGTAGTAACACAAATCAAAGTTAATCTGAAACTGTGCCATCTTAGGCGAATAGTCTTTAGTCAAAAGAATCGACTCATTAGAATACTATAGTAGCTCTCGCCACGACAGGCTATATAAATTTGCCATAACTCTATAAGCGGTCATTAGGCCCGACAAAATGTTCCTAACAAAGTCATTTATGTGATCGACTAGTCATCTCACATGACTCTATGGCACTTGAACTTGCCATCAATCGCCTCACACTCTAGTCACTTCGAGACGTCACCTCATACAAGTGACTATGGGCAAATACTATGTTAATCCGTGTTCACTTTAACGGGGTTCAATTGTCTCTACAACCCGTATGGATGTAACAAAGTATAATATTAAAGATAAAAGACAAATGTGATTATGAACATGAACAAAAACAACACTTTTATTTCATTTCAAAATCTAACAGAAATTTGGTACACGTTTAAGTCCCATGGACGTAACATGCCCATCATGCTTAGCCTGCGATAAAGGCTTGGTGAGCGGATCGGCTATGTTGTCATCCGTCCCAACCTTACAAATCGGAATTTCCTTTCTTTCAATGAAATCTCTTATTACATGATACTTTCTAAGTACATGTCTAGATCTATTACTAGACTTTGGCTCCTTAGCTTGGAAGATTGTCCCACTATTATCACAATAGAGAGTGATGGGATCATTGGCGGTAGGTACTACTTTTAGACCTTCCGTGAATTGCTTGATCCACATAGCTTCCTTGGCGCTTCGATGTCTGCTATGTACTCACCTCCGTTGTCGAATCCGCGGATTCTGACTTCCTTGAAGCTTCTCCACTTACGGCACCACCATTGAGCATGAAAACAAAACCAGCTTGTAATTTCATGTCATCTCTATCTGTTTGAAAACTTGAGTCCGTGTATCCATTAACACGCAACTCAGTGTCTCCTCCAAACACAAGGATAGAATCCTTAGTTCTTCTCAAGTACTTAAGGATGTTCTTGACAGCAATCCAGTGACTCTCACCTGGATTTCCTTGATATCTACTCGTCATGCTTAAGGCATACGAGACATCAGGACGTGTGCATATCATGGCATACATGATTGATCCAACAGCGGAAGCATAAGGGATCAACTTCATGCGTTCAACATCATGGGGCTCGGAGGGAGATTGAGTCTTGCTCAATATCGTCCCGGTTACCATAGGTACCAAACCCCTTTTGGATTTGTCCATGCTGAACCGTCGAAGAATTTGATCGACATAAGACTCTTGACTTAGTGCCAATATCCTCTTGGGTCTATCTCTATAGATCCGGATACCTAATATGCGTTGTGCCTCTCCTAAATCCTTCATTTGGAAGTGGTTACCTAACCACTTCTTAACAGAAGACAACATTGGAATATCATTTCCAATGAGTAGTATGTCATCGACATACAAGATTAGGAACACAACATTGCTCCCACTGAATTTCATGTATAAACATGGTTCCTCAATATTTCGAGTGAAACCATTTTCTTTTATAACATGATTGAATCGATGATTCCAACTTCTAGATGCTTGCTTAAGACCATAAATGGATCTCTTAAGCTTGCACACTTTGTTAGGATTTTTAGAATCAACAAAACCTTCGGGTTGTATCATGTACACCTCCTCTTCTAAATGCCCATTTAGAAAAGCGGTTTTGACATCCATTTGCCAAATTTCATAATCATGAAATGCGGCGATCGCTAACAAAATCCGTATGGATCTTAGCATGGCTACGGGGGCGAAGGTCTCATCATAATGGAGACCTTGGACTTGGGTAAATCCTTTTGCCACTAGCCTAGCTTTGTAGACATCGTCATGTCCTTCTATGCCATTCTTGACTTTGAATATCCATTTGCATTGAAGGGGTCTTGCCCCTTTAGGCAAATCTACCAAGTCCCAAACTTGGTTTTCAAGCATAGAATCCATTTCGGACTTCATGGCTTCAAGCCATAAGGTGGAATTAGGACTAGAGATTGCGGCCTTGTAGGTTGCGGGCTCGTCACTTTCCATAAGCAACACATCGAGTGTTCCATCTTCCTCGATAAGTCCCACATATCGATCGGGATGGCGAATAACTCGGCCCGTCCTTCTTAGTGGAGGAGGTACAACCGCGTTAGACGACGAAGGAACATCTTCTTGCGTCTCTACCTCGGTTTGTGGCTCTTGAACTTCATCAAGTTCAAAATTTCTCCCACTGTCTCTTAGAAATAAATTCTCGTTCTAAGAAGAAACGACCTCGCAAGACACAAACACTTTGTTCTCTTGAGGTTTATGGAAATAGTAACCTCGAGAGGTCAAAGGATAGCCTACAAAGATGCACTTTTCAGATCTTGGGGCAAGCTTATTGTCGGGTTTAGCCTTGACATAAGCATCACATCCCCAAATTTTCATATAGGATAGATTAGGAACTCTTCCTTTCCATGTCTCAAATGGAGTCTTTTCGGTGGCTTTAGTGGGACTATTATTCAAAGATAGAGTTGCAGTTTGGATTGCAAATCCCCAAAACGAGTTAGGTAACTCGGTTTGACTCATCATGGATCGAACCATATCAAGTAGGGTTCGATTTCTCCTTTCGGCAACACCATTCAGTTGTGGTGTTCCGGGTGGAGAAAGTTGTGATATAATACCACAACCTTTCAAGTGTGAATCAAATTCAAGACTAAGGTATTCACCACCACGATCGGATCGTAGTGCCTTAATTCTTTTGTTCAATTGGTTCTCTACTTCGTTTTGAAATTCTTTGAATTTCTCAAACGCTTCACTCTTATGTTTCATTAAATAGATATACCCATATCTACTTAAATCATCGGTGAAGGTTATGAAGTAGTCATAATTACCACGGGAGGTGATAGTCATTGGTCCACATACATCGGTGTGTATGAGTCCCAATAGCTCACTAGCTCGTGTCCCTTTACCGCTAAAAGGATTACGAGTCATTTTGCCAAGTAGGTAATATTCGCATGTACCAAATGATTGATAATCAAAAGGTGTAATCACATTAGTCGAAACTAATCTTTTGATGCGATTCTCGTTTATGTGACCTAATCGACAATGCCAAATGAACGCTTCACTTGGGTCACTTGATTTGAGTTTCTTTGATTGAATGTTATAAATATCATTTGTTGGATTTGAGGTCTCTAAAATGTAAATGCCATTAATGGAAGAAGCTTGGCCAATAACCAAATCATTCCTAGAAATAGTACAACGATTGTTCTTAATGACAAAACAAAAACCGTCCATGTCTAGCATGGCGATTGAAATAATGTTTTTAGAGAGCGTAGGCATATAAAAACAATTATGCAAATACAACTCAAATCCATTTGGCAAAGCTAGAACATAAGTTCCTTTGGATTCGGCCGCTACCCGAGCTCCATTTCCAAGGCGTAGATCCACATCTCCCTTGCTAAGCCTCTCCACATCTCTTAAACCCTGTAAATGATTACAAAGGTGAGAACCACAACCGGTATCTAGTACCCATGTCATAGTGGAAGTATAATTTATATCAATAACATAAATTTCTTTAGGAATTGTACCTTTTGGAGTAATGAGTCCTTCCCTTATATTTCGCAAATACATAGGGCAATTCCTAAGCCAATGTCCCATGCCATAGCAATAATGGCACTCATCATTAACTTGCTTGAAGTTTTTGATTTTCTTTCCTTTCTTCTTGAACCTCTTGCCCTTTGAAGCAAGAACTTGATTGCTAGAGCTCCCACTAGCTTTGGCATCCTTATCTTCCAGAGATAAAGACCCTATAGATCGTATGAGGTAGTCTTCCTGAGACGGACTCACACGAGGTCTAGTAGTAGTGGGTGGTTTAGAAGTGGTGATGAAATTAAGGTTTCCATCCGAACCTATCCCGAAATGAAGTTCTCTAGTTGTATCGAAATTATTGTTGGAGCATACGTCGTCAAGAACATGGTGATATGACTCAATAGTTATCGGTGCGGTAGCATTTGATGGATTCATTGTAATGCACTACAAATATGGAGGAAAGGAAATATTAACATTTGTCTTTTTAAATCATACTTGCAAATTTAACAAGATATGAACATTTATATAGTGACCTCTACCCAACTATAATAAATGATTCCAAGACCCAAATTCATATCAACTTAGGCACGGGGTAGCCGATGCAACCTTCATTAATATAACTCGGTGGATTAACTTTTTAATCGATTCTACTTTTAGAACTCTTGGTCGATAAAATTACTCTAATATTTATCTATAGCCCAAAACACATCAACAAGGGCACGGGGTAGCCGATTCAACCCTTATTAATAACTTTTGTTGAGTTCAATCCAAATTTCGAATGAATGTGTCCATTATCCAAACCCACATCAACTTGGGCACGGGGTAGCCGATACATCCCTTATCAACATGAATTCGGTAGATTAACATTCATCACCCACTTCCCCTACGTAACAAGGTTTGTACCCCGGGGTAGCCGAGTGCACTCCCTCGCGAAATAGGTTTTCATGGTTTCTACTATTTGGTAAGGCTATGTCTCAATTGTTTGTTTTAGCGAGAGGTCATGTCAATTTATTATCTATCACGTTTTAAGTGAACTAAAGCGGTGAACTACGATAATTATAATTGACACGGTCGATAAACTCGATAAAATAAGGATGCATGTTTTAGTTATGGCGATTTAGCGATGCATGTGACATAAAATAAAATGCAAGCATAAAGATAAAAATCCTAGTATGGCCTTTCCTAAAATAGAAAAAACTATTTAACTATTACATATTCGGAAACCAACTCCATTGGTCCCTTGAACTTCGGTTGTGGCACGCATCTCGAGGTAACACCGTCTTTATGTATCGCCATTCTTGAAGAAATCCGTATAGTGGAACTCCGGAATGAATAAAATTACATAATAAATTACATAATTTCCTATTATACATTTCTAACTAAAATAAAATAAATCTATTAAATTACAAAACGGTGATACGAGATCACAATAAAATACAACCGAATCGATATTCCCATACATTTCGGGAAATACCAATTAAAATCTAAGGCCATACTAAGTAAAATTACATAATTCAAAATTACATAAATTAAAATTATGACAATCATAAAGAAAAATGCAGCATTATAATATGTATGAACATGCTCAATTTTATGCTAAATCGCCTTTTAAATAGCCAATATCGTATACTACTCGGTTTTTACGGATTTGCGTGATTTCAACATTTTATAATCACAAAAATACATAAACTCATATTTATGCATAAGTTAATTACCCTAACCTCTTAGGACTCAAAATTTAGTCTTCACTAATAATTTGACCATAATTAACCTATATTTACAAAATTGTTCATAAATGGACCAAAAATTACAAAATAAGCTATTAAACTTCAAATAAATCCAAAAATTCCAAATAAATTCAAAATTTGAAATTTAAACTCATGAACATTCTTGAAAAATTCCATGACACTCATAATGTTCAAAATCTTTAGGTTAAAAATTTCGAAAATTTACCGGAAAAACAATGTTGCGGTTTATCGATTTATAATAAAATAATCGTAAAAACATGGAAAAAATTATTTTCATTAACTTTTCAATTTTAGATCTGAAAAATATAATAAAATGCAACATTAGACGTTTTTCCTAAGTCATAGATTATGTTTTATTAATTTTCACTAATAATGTCACAATTTATGCTATTTTTCTTCAAAAATCCATAAATCATGCAAAAAGACTTCACTATAGCCCATTATTTTATACACATCTTGTAAAATTGCATGTGACAACATATTAATTTTCTATGACCAGATTCGAAATTTAACTCATATTAACCTATTTTTCACTTAAATCCGAATTTAATAATGAAAAATTCATTTTTCGAGCATAATAAGTCCAAAAATTATGAAAATTTACAGGTTATCTCAAAATAATATATGTGACAGCATATCCAAAAACCAAGTGAAAATTCGAAGTATGGCAATTTTTAGACCAAAAATGACATTTTTACTCATAAAATCACATTTAAATGCCATTATTGTAAATTATGAACAATAAAAATCCGAAAAATTAACCAAAATATCCTAAAACACTTTAGGACCAGAAATATTAACATGCATGTAATAATTTCGTGATATATCATAATAACACAAATTTTACAAGTTTTATTTGTTATTCATATAACTCGGAAAAACTTTTAACCAATTTGCATGCAAACAACCGTGGCTCTTGATACCGATTGAAGGAAATGTAGATCTTTATACATATTAACATACTCATATATGTCTAAAATAATTTGTCATAAAATTAAAACGGATTTTATGCATGCAAACAATAATATAAAAGAAGAGAAATAATGTCCTTACATTGTTGATTTCGGATTTAAGGGCACAAAAGAGATCACCTTTCTCTTTTGATCTTGAGCTTTTCCTTATGGATGAACAAGATCTAAGTATAAGATCTCTCCTTAAGCTTTATACCCAAGGCTTCTCTTAATTTAATTAATATTACAAATACTAGTATAATATTAATCGGGGTAGAAAATTGAACAAAACTTTTATAAAACACTTACATGTTTGGTTTTTAAGAGAGAAGAAGAGAGGATTTTTCTTCTCACTAGAACTTGTATTTGGATGAGTAAATTGGAATGAATAATAATACACTACTTTTAGTATATTATTAGGTAAAATTATAGAGAAAACAATTATCATTTTTCTTCCCCAAAACCGTGTAAGAGGAGCCTTTAGGGTGAGCCAATGCATGCAAGTGTTGTTCTTTACAATACATAATAGGCTTGCATGGCTAGGAAATAAGGTAATCATTGTGTTTACCATTATCTTAATCAAACACAATATTAGCCTATTTCTTCCCCTAATTTCGGCACAATGGATAATATAGAGTCCATATTATTTTTGTCAATTTGTCAATATGTCACATGTCATATGTGACATAAATTTGTTATGTAATTTTTAACATATTAAAAATCAACGTATTAATAAAATACGTCACATACAAATATCGACTTAGTAATATCATAATTACTTGTACCAAAAATTTTACCAATTTATAAATCACAACTGATTGTATTTATAACAATTCATTCAATTTAATTGTTACTTTAAACAATTATTTCATCCGAGTAATGATACAATTCAATTACTCAGACCGTATCTTATTTAATCACATTTCAATATGATACGTAAATTTTACTTCCAAAATCGTCCGTCAATTTTCAAATAATTTAATTAACTCGTAACGTTATACGATTAATTAAATAATCAATTAAGAGTGTTGCCCTATAGGTATGACCTAGGGGTCAATCGATCACCACCGTCACACGACAAAGTAATGTCAAACTCTAGTCACCAATCATTACCGATATATGTTGACCGATTGATGATAACAAAATTACTTCCCAATTGTATTCTTTAAAATGAGATTTAATAATGATATTTAAATCATGTGATCGCACTATTGTTGAGGACACATTTCCCAACAGTCATACCGACCTCCCCGAACTCCATGTGGAACGACGACGTCGTATCCCTCTAACGATCCAACATGGCACGAATCAGACACAGGTTCGACCTAATCGAAGACCTGTGAATGTCCCGCCAAGAAGCCACCAACGGCCCAAAAGCCGACCTCTCTATCAACGCCCTCGTACCGGCTCGAAGAACGTCGTAGATGCCCAGACAGGTAGTGAAACATGAGAAAGTCCTCATGGTGCCGATCTCATGAAATCAAAAACAAACAACGTACGAACACATATTCAGGTCTGACACTTCAAAAGCGACGAAAGTTCAATCAAGTGACACAACTTACCAAGCTCTCATGTGCGCGGTAGAAGATGTGCATGTCCAGTCGAAGCAACATCTGGCTACCATCGAAACCCTCGGCCCAAGCCGGTGCCGCCCGAAGGTTAAGCCCCCGCGGAACTGTAACCTGTCTGGCCTCCCAACTCGCGACGTGAACGTCGTCCTCGTCCGTCTCCGCCCTCCGTCTCTTCTGACCAGGAGACTCAACGTGACAGATATGAGGCATCTCAACGACCTTAACGACGTTCTGTAACGTCCGTCTGGTCGATCGAGGAGACCTCCTCCTCCTGGTAACCCTCCTCCCAGAGGTACCAGCCTCAGACCGTGTCTGAGCTCTCTCAACGCCAGCAGCCCTAACAACGGGCCCCTCACGGACCTCAGCGGCTCTCTCAGCCCTAACAGCCTCCTCGGAGGGCCCCTCCTCCTCAGAAGCGTCCTCTACTGTCACGTCAGACGCACTGGCGGGAGTACTGACCGGCCCTGTCCCAAACAACTCCTCTTAAGCCGCAGCAAGGGACCCAGTATATCCCGAACACTCTCCTACAAATAAAGCACGTCAGCCAAAATTTCGGCATTACGACGGCGTAAAATGGACAAATCCAAAAAAAAAACCTGCAAAGCATAACAAGGGCAATCCCACCCAAACCCAACCAAGCAAAACAATTTACAAGAAACGCACAAAAAATGACTCGCCCTTCTTTTCAAGTAAAAGACGAGTCAAAACAACAACCACAACAAAAATGGCACCCCAAGACCCGCACAAAGTCCGCCAACAAACCAAAATACATTCCCGATGCAATGGGGTATTTTTCTACAGCTCGAAAAGACAATTTCTACGCCTATTTGAGCACAAACAGGTCAAAATTTTAAAATGCGACCACAACGAGGCAACGTGATTTTATCACATCTTAAAGCGACCTAAACTGCCAATAAGATCCGTTTCAAAACAAACTGACTTAATTCAAGCCCAGACGGACGCTTATTTTGTCAGACATATGACCATCACAGAAGGCAAAAATTCCCATTTTGCCCACAATACCCAACAAAGGGTCACAATGACAAACACGGTCTTTCCCGAATACAATACAACCTAGTGGGACCCATTACCCCAGCAAATAAACTTGGCATTGTGAAATGAGGCGTTTTCCTCGCCTCATTCACGTTTTTCAAGCATAGGTAGCGGGAACGGGGAGCAAAATGCAAACTAAAAGCACCCCTATACTCCTAAAAAGGTTTCTAACCTAATGCAATCATCAATTCCACTCGAAATTGGCTTAATCAAAAACGCTCAATTCAATTTTTGAGGGTATAAAATTTCGCCCTAATTCAATTAACAAAAAGACCAACAAATTCAAATGAATTCAAGAGGAATTACATACCTTGAGATGACATATTGATAATGGCACGAACTCAAGCAAGCTAGAAGACCCAACAATGGCGATTTTGTTGTTTGGTCAAAAGGTTGGAGAAGACGAGGTGGTGAATGACGAGCAGCCTAGTCTCTCGTTTTTTCTACAAAAATAGGGAAGCCCCCTTCTATTGCCAAAGGGCTCGCGCCTCAATGAGGCTTCTTTTTTTCTTTGATCAACGAAATTTTAGGCTTTGGCCCAACTTCCCCACACAAACTATCAAATTTCAATAAGGGCGATTAAAACCGCCATTCCACCTCAAGGACAATAGTGAAAATTCAAAATTCACTATTTCTTCAAATTCCAAACGACGGCAATTAAAACCATCATTTCAAAAATAATAGTGAAAATTCAAAATTCACTATTTCTTCAAATTTTAAACGGCGGCAATTAAAACAGTCATTTCAAAAATTATAGTGAAATTCAAAATTCACTATTTCTTCAAATTTCAAACGACGGCAATTAAAACCGTCATTTCAAAAATAATAGTGAAAATTTAAAATTCACTATTTCTTCAAAATTCAAACGACGGCAATTAAAACCTTCATTTCAAAAAAATAATAGTAAAATTCAAAACTCACTATTTCTTCAAATGTCAACGGCGGTAACAAAAACCGTCAATTCAAAAATAATAATAGTGAAATTCAAAATTCCCTATTTTCACGGCGGCGTCAAAAGCCCCATCTGTCAAAAAACAAGCAGGTAGCAGGATTCAAACCCGCTATCCCCACAAACATTCAATCCCAACAAACATTCAATACAAGCACCGAGATTCCCCAACAGGATGTCGGGGGCTCCCTCGCAAAGCCCGCTATTTCAAAGCAAGCCCATCCAATGCGGCTATTTCCACGGTCGATCAATCGACCCTTCATCATGGCCGGCGGGCCTTACAACGCATCATGGCCGGCGGGCCTTACACATGCACATGGCCGGCAGGCCTTACATCGCATTATGGTCGGCTGGCCTTACAATCGCACATGGCTGGCGAGCCTTACAACGCATCATGGTTGGCGAGCCTTCAACGTACCGCGGCTGGCGAGCCCCTTTCATATACGCGCAGCGGCTGGCGAGCCCCTTTATATACGCTCAGCAGCTGGCGAGACCTTTCATATCTGCAGCATGGCTGGCGGGCCTTACAAACGCACATTCAATGCAGCTGGCGAACCTTTGTCCGCAAAAATGATACAAACCACGTTTCTAAACGACCTAAATTACCAATAAGGTCCATTTTAAGGCAAACTGACTCAATTTGAGCTCAAACAGACGCTTCTTTTATTAGATATAAGACCGTCACAAAAGGCAAACATTCCAACCTTGCCCATTAAACCCAACAAAGGTCCAAAATGGCAAACACGGTCTTCCCAGACTACAATACAACCTAGTGTGGCACACAACTCAAGCAAATAAACTTCACATTGTGAAATGAGGCAGTTTTCTCGCCTCATTCACGTTTTTCGAGCATAGGGGACGTAAACGGGGACCAAAATGCAAACTAAAAGCACCCCTATACTCCTAAACAGGTTTCTAACCTAATGCAATCGTCAATTTCACTCGAAATAGGCTCAATCAAAAACGCCCGAATCGATTTTAAGGGTATCAAATTTCGCCCTAATTCAATCAAAAAGACCAACAAATTCAAATGGATTCAAGAGGAAATACATACCTTGAGATGACATGTTGATGATGGCACGAACTCGAGCAAGCAATAAGACCAACAATGACGATTTGTTTGGGTTTTATCGAGAGGATGAAAAAGACGAAGTGAGAATGACTAGCAAGCCATTTTCGCGTCTTTTACAGAAAAATAGGGAAGCGCCCTTACCTCGCCAAGTAGCTCGCGCCTCAATGGGGTGCTCCCTGCTTCATTCAGCGAAACTTTGGGCTTTCGCCCAATTTCCCATAAAAAACCTTAAATCTTCAAACAACGGCAATTAAAACCGTCACTTCAACAATAATAGTGAAAATTCAAAATTCACTATTTCTTCAAAATTCAAACGACGGCAATTAAAACCGTCACTTCAAAAATAATAGTGAAAATTCAAAATTCACTATTTCTTCAAAATTCAAACGACGGCAATTAAAACCGTCATTTCAACAATAGTAGTGAAAATTCAAATTTCATTATTTCTTCAAAATTCAAACGACGGCAATTAAAACCGTCATTTCAACGATAATAGTGAAAATTCAAATTCACTATTCCTTAAAATGTCAACGGCGGCAACATAAACTGTCACTTCAAAAACAAATAGTGAAATTCAAATTCACTATTCCTTCAAATGTCAACGGCGGCAACATAAACCGTCACTTTAAAAACAATAATAGTGAAATTCAAAATTCACTATTTCCACGGCGGCATCAAGAGTCTGTTATTTCAAAACAAGCCCATCCAACGCGGCTATTCTCACGGTCGATCAACCGACCCCACCATGGCTGGCGAGCCTTACTACACACCGTGGCTGGCGAGCCCTCCTCATGTACGCACCATGGCTGGCGAGCCTTACAACGCAATGCGGCTGGCGAGCCCTCCTCATATACACACCATGGCTGGCGAGCCTAACAAAGAATCGCGGCTGGCGAGCCCTCCTCATGTACGCACCATGGCTGGCGAGCCTTACAACGCACCGCGGCGGGCGAGCCCCTTCATATCCGCATCACAGCTGGCGAGGCTTTGTCCACAAACAAGATACAACCCAAGGACTTATCTCGAAGATGCCTCGAGTGCGACTCCTTATCAAGCTGGCGAGCCTTTGTCCGCAAACACGCGAGGACATATCTGAAGATGCTTTAGGTATGACTCCTTCTTATGGCTGGCGAGCCTTTGTATGTAGTCTAACGGACTTTAAACGACCCACACGGACAGTCGACAGACTCTAAACTCTTCCCGACGACAGGTCCTTGACTCGTACCCTCGAGTCGCCTTGGCGTCGCCATTCCCGACGGCAGGTCCTTGGCCCAAATCCTTTCGAGCCGCCTTGACGTCGCTTGGGTCTCCAGGTTGTAATCTTCGATTGACCTGGGGGCTCTACTTTGACTTTCGCCCTGTCCAAGCCTCAGTCAAAGTGGGGGCTCTGTAGATACCCAGTATCTGCTAAGACTCCAACAAACACCCGATGATTATCTGTAACACCCGCGAATTTCCCATTTTGACAATTATAATTTATTAAACCGTTTAATTACCTTATTTTATATTTTTAAATTATTTAATTTAATTAATTCATTTTTTTGCGCACGATTTTAATGAAAAGAATATTTTAAAGTTTAATTTATGGAAAAATACGTACTTTTGGTCGGACAATAATAATAACCATAATAATAATAATAATATTTTCCGTCTTAAATTCCGTCTAACTTTAGACCGTCACATTTCAATGGAGAATCTTATCTAAACACGGACCAATCGAAAAGTGACAACCCGCTCACCAACCCTCTTACACCCAACCTCTAAATATCTCTCTTATATATTATTATATATTATTATTATTAATATTATTATTGTTATTAATTATTGTTGTTGTCCTAATGCTGCGTCCCCACACCCACATACTCCTTCTCCTTCCTCTGCTTTTTCGAAAAAACAACAAAAACAACAACCAAACAACAAAGCTCAGTATACTCCATTGAAACCGTCCCCTTCAATCCCAGATTTCTCCCTCGTCTCTCAACCTTTTCCTCTAATTTTTACGTCATTAGCTTCCTCGTCCCTTCCTCGTTCTTTTAAGGTAATAAAGTTTGAGTTTTGACTGAGTTTTCAAAAAGGTCGTCTTAAAAGACAGCTCGGTTCTTTATACTTTTCCTCATTTTGTATGCTCAATTTTAGTTGCGTCACACTTCCGTCTCATTTTCGTCTTAAATTCCGTCCAAAACCGAGTTAAAATGGGGCTATCGAATCCGTCTTATACCCGTGACAGGTGCGGGTTTACATGCTGAGATTTATTACTTATGTTGTTTGATGTATAATATTAATAGTAATTGATTCCTATACTAATATTTTCTATCAATAAGTTTCTTCTATTTCGTGAGATGGGTTTAGTCGCATATTATCTATGTTGGATCTTAATAGTGATGAAGAAATATATTAGTTGGAATCACGATGGTTGAGTACAAAGTTGAAATTAGAGTGTGGAACAAATTGGTAAGATAAGCTTGGATTTGATTATTACACCTTATTCTGCTATGACTTTTTCACCGAGATTTGGTTTTGAGGAATCATTGTTTGACTTCTTATAGTTATGTTAATTATAATTGGGAATTAGTTTGATGAATAAAGTAGAATTAGTATGGTACTTGGGAAAGTGACGAAGAGGACTTGGAAAGAATAGCTAATAGTTATTTGAATAATTAAGTATTGGCTTTGAGCGAGAAAGGTTTAGTAATGAATAACCTTCTACTCCATTATCGTTATTTTGGATTTTGGGTATCATGTTTAAATTGTCGTTTCCTTTGACGTTGACTCGTGGGTGAGTAGCTTAAAGTCTTGTACTTTAAGTGTTGAGCAGTCCCTTTAATGGAATATTTGACAATATCGATTTTGAAATTGGGATGGAAATCTGGTTACTGGTATTGAGTAATGAGTAGGACGGAGTAATGAGAGAGATGGAGTAGAGAGTTGAGATTGAATTAATTATTGGGACGAGAGTGACTAATATAATGTTGGCGTCAGCTTTGAGCGTATAATCATGATTTCTGGTTGTTCGGGTTGTGTTGAGCGGGTATGGGGAGTTAGTTTAGGTACGTGTTTGTGGTTGTGTTAACCCCGTATGGAGGCTGGTTGTTAGGCCGAGTTTGAGGTTGCCATAATAACGTTTGGGCCGTATCTATAAATTGTTTTGACGCTAGTTTGGTTTATTTAAAATATAATTAAATTAATTTCCGTCTCATATTTTATATAACGATAATTCGTTAATATCGTCCCTTCACATAATTATTTTAGGTGACTCATATGTGGTTGAAGATGAAGAGTAATTTTGGGGTTTTAGAAGCTTTCTCAAGTTATTACTTGTCTCTTTGCTAGCTTAAGGTAACTATTCCGAGTTACTCGACGATTTAATGTCACATTAATGTTGTGTTTGTTGTTTGTTAAGTGTTTAGGAGATTGATAATGTGTTACTTTCGTTTCTCACATGATAGAAATTGGAAATAGCATGAGAATGACATTGTGATACATTTTGTGATTTGGGCCAAGGTAGGCCAAGACTCTGAGCTGGGCCAGTTTGACCGAATGAGTTTGGTTAAACTAGGTTTAAACCGGTCAGCCTCGATTTGACCGATGACCCGTCGCGGGACTAGAGTCGAGGGTTTGTCTTTGAGGTGAGATTGGTTATTATTGGAGGTTTTATGTTATGCCATGATATTTGTAATTATCATTTCACATGTTGGTTGTTGGATGAATTGGTTGCCTTATACTTGAGTCTTCTTATCTTGTTGCCATTTTAGCTTATTCTCATGGATTATGATATTGATGGTTAGCTATAATTTGGTTATTGATGACATTGAGGATATGGTTGGATTGTCTGCTGAATAGACATTTATAGAGCCTTTCACATGATAGAATGTTAGCATTATGTTTGAAAGTTGGACTCTTTGCCCCTCTTATGGTTAAGTGGGTGTCCTACTTGTCTTAAGTGTTGTAGGCTAAAGCATTCAGTTGGGACTAGGTCCTAGGTGAGTGACTTCGGTCGATGTCATAGATAGGCCCTTATAGTCTTTGACGAGTGTATGTTCACAGCTTAATAGCCTTTGTGTCTTAGCTTGGTGGGCTTATATCCAAGTTAGGGCATGACCTTCTGACGTACTCTTAGAAGTATGTGGTCAGCTTAAGTACTAGCCAACCCTTTGGTGGACTCCTTAGGGGTACTCATGTGTGTGATCATGGGTCTTGGATGCGGTATTTTCCGCATGTCGCTAGGTCTCGCAGTTAAGGACTAGGGTGTTTACCTTACCTCGTGGTATAGACTCGATTCTGAGTGACTATTGACTGTACTAGGAACTTATGCCTGTCTCTAGATATATTGTCCTTTCTTGTTTGATGATTCTATGAATCATAGAAGGTGAGATGCAAGCCGGCTATGGTTGATAGAGTTTGGATTCCTGGATGTTATGTGATTCACATGATAGTGTAGTATGAGTCGGTCTAGTATTCACATGCTAGGACTATGTGTTGTTATATTGTTGTTCACATGATAAGCACGATTGTCTAGCATCTATATGCTAAGGCTATGTGTGATTTGTATTCATATTCTTATGTTTACATGTTATACTAATTATGACATTTCGTGGTCGGGAGAACTCGGAGTTACTCCCCCGTTGTGGCTTTCGTATTTGTATAAAATGCGATCGGCAGGTAGGTGATGCTTATATGGGGTACATGGACGAGCTAGCGAGCAAAGTAACCTTGGGACCTAGATTGGCCTCATTATATTGTGACCCTTAAATACTTTTTATGTCATATTCTTTTAGGGAAATATGTCTCCCTTTCTCATATTTGGGTTGTATAACTTTGTTTCGCGACTTTAGCGATGTTTCATTCATGAGATTTATTTTGGACCTTGGATGTTTGACACCTTCCCATTTGGATATTTTTATAACAGGTTCAAGTTTCGTTTTCGGTTTTAAAAATTACAGGTTTTTACCCAAATGAACCTTTTACAAACATTTTTTTTTTAGGTGAAATGTGAGTATATATATTATATCAAGGACCAAGATACATTTACAAGGTTAGGGGTTCAAACCCTGGTGAGCTCAAACAAACCAAAAAAGCAAACGATACAACCAGAAACTAACAGCACAACAGCTACCAGGGCCTCATTGCAAGCAGCTTAGCCAACCATTAGTGCTATTAGCCATCCCAGGACCACCTTTGCTGCACCCTCTTCTTCCGGCCTGCTCCTGTATCTGAGCAGCTAACCTTGAATTATGTGTTTACTTTTCTGCAATAAGCGAGGGTGTCACTGTTGGTATCAGAGCATATTTGCTCCCGACGCACGTTTGTGCACCCCAATATAAATAATTTGACCTTAAAATAATAAACTTGAGAGATGGGTAGGATGGGTAGACTTAGGACCTTATGTTGTAGTCTCTTTGTGATTGCTCTTTGTTAGGTACTAACATGTTTGTTGATTGTCATTTTATAATTGTTGTGTCCTTGGATCAATAACCGTGAACTTATCAACGTGAAGATCAAGACATGGTGCCTATTGCCAGAAATTGAAGATTTGTTCAACTTTGAAGAATGCTTCTACTTCCTCGAAGATGTTTCTCATTCTTTGTGTACCTTGCCCTGTTCTTTACTTCTTAATGCTTATTCCTTCTTCTAAATCCTCTTTTCTTTCTCCTTGTGAGTCACTCTTGTATTTCCTAACTTGTTATTTGTTCCTTGCTTATCCTTCCTTAACGCCTTTTGATAATACTATTTCTTTTGAGAAATGTTGACCTTGGTTGGAAATTATGACCTTTGAAGGGATTGTTTGTGTTTGACCCTTTCCTGGTTTTGAGAGGATTTGATGTTGAAAAGACTTAGGTAGTGTGATGAGACATACTTGATGGTTCTTATACCTACATCCTTGATAAAGTGAGTGATATTGATTACTACTTGAGGTATGGTATGAGAGTGAGAGTAAGCTACATTATTGGGAAGTTTTAGCACTTGTTTTAATAACTAGAAAGGGTAACGGTATGGTTGACACCAATTGTTAGGTTAAAGAACATAGTTTCAATTTATGGTTTTAGGAACTTTGAGGTGATAAAGTGTTGTTACAATTAAGACCTTGTTTCTTGGGAATTTGATGGTAAGTAAGTTTTAGGATGTCAAATTTGAAAGAATACTCCTTGGGATGTTGATGACCATAATGGATTAGTGATGTGATTTGGTATTAGTTGGCTCTTGAGAGTTCTTGAGTTGAGAGACTTAGTATTGAGAAGAATTTGTTAACCCTATAGTTTTATAGACCTTGAGGTCGCATTGTGTACTTGAGATGATGGGATGATGTTGTAGCTGAGTGTAGTTCCGCTTTTGGGAATCCTTAATAAGTAAAATGATAAAAGGACTCGAGATCCTATTGATTTTTCAGACTTTGGATTGGCATGTTACTACCTTGTTTTGAAAAGAGAACCTTGTAGAATATTTGAGAAACCTTTTCTTGGAGTTTAGGGCTTGGTATTGGGATTCTTGATGGAGGGTTTACTTTTCGAAGGAACCCATGGTTGACCCTAGTTGGATATGAGTATAGCCTTGTTGGAAACCTTGACCTTGATCTTGTGGAAGTTGTTTGTAGATGTTTGAGGTTTTGCAGTGGTGAAATCACACTTATAGTGGAGTGCCTTGTTTCATTGAATAGCTTAGAGTGGAGTAATATGAGTGTTTTGAGGAAATCCTTGGAAGTGTTGTGACTAAAGGTTTTGTTGTTAGGAAGTTTTCGGAACCGCTTAGGATGATGTTGATGTTTGAGGTTTGAGTATCTGACGTTTCCTTGTTGTCTAATTTCTGTTTTTCATTGACCATAAGTGTTACCGTTTGTACCTCTCTTTCTCGCTTCATCTTGCTCCTACTTTAAGTTTGGAACTCCTAACCTGTGAAACTCTATCTTTGACATCCTTGTTGAATTGACTTCAATTCTTACCCTATGAAATTCATCATAGCTCTTTTGATCAGTTAAGTTTGAATCCTCTTAGCATACTTGTATCTATGATGTCTAAGTTACTCTTCTTTTGTTCAACTCCTAAACTTTCAAGCTACCAGTTTCGATTCATTCTTAAAAGTTTATGTCACTTCTGCAAACCTAACCTATTTTTGAAGACTTGAAAATGAAAATTTGATTTAGTTCCCTATTCCTTCCTTGAATATAAACTCATTTATCGTAATTTTAATTACTAAACCCGAGATTTCGTTAAGTTTTATCCAATTTCTGTTAACCTTGTTCTATTTATGATTTCTATGTCAAAGTTTAAGATTACATTTTCAGAAATTTGACTCCCTTCCGAGTTTAAAAGTGAAACCTTCATTTCTATTTCGGCTTTTACAAAAGAAAATTTGAGTAGATTACCTTTCTCTCATTTTGATTTAAACGTTGATCGGATGTTAGAACTAGTTATTGGAGACGTTTGATAACTTGTTCTACGCTTGTCGGCGAATAGTTTTTGTTTTAAATTTGTCTCTGACTTGGAAATTTAGCGTTCTTGTGTGCACGACAAGAGCAATTCCGTTCCATGAATGAGACTTATACCTTTGAAAACCTTCGTTAATGTTTTTGAAGGTATTTTGATTTTGATTTATATAAATGATTTGCCTTTTTACCTTATCTTTGATTTGGAATGTGATGTTCTTGAATACGTAACGAGAACACATCCGTTCCTCTGATGAGAGTCTGGTTCTGTCGGAAAATTTTAGCTGAAGTTCTTGAAAGAATTTTGATTCTTACGATAAGTGACCTTTTAAATGTTTTACTTACCGATTTCAATTCCAGTTTTATTTTCATAACCTTTCATTTCTACTTTCAAGTTTCGAGGACGAAACTTTTTAAAAGGTGGGGTGATTGTAACACCCGCGAATTTCCCATTTTGACAATTATAATTTATTAAACCGTTTAATTACCTTATTTTATATTTTTAAATTATTTAATTTAATTAATTCATTTTTTTGCGCACGATTTAAATGAAAAGAATATTTTAAAGTTTAATTTATAGAAAAATACGTACTTTTGGTCGGACAATAATAATGACCATAATAATAATAATAATATTTTCCGTCTTAAATTCTGTCTAACTTTAGACCGTCGCATTTCAATGGAGAATCTTATCTAAACACGGACCAATCGAAAAGTGACAACCCGCTCACCAACCCTCTTACACCCTACCTCTAAATATCTCTCTTATATATTATTATATATTATTATTATTAATATTATTATTGTTATTAATTATTGTTGTTGTCCTAATGCTGCGTCCCCACACCCACATACTCCTTCTCCTTCCTCTGCTTTTTCGAAAACAACAGGCAACAACAACCAAACAACAAAGCTCAGTATACTCCATTGAAACCGTCCCCTTCAATCCAAGATTTCTCCCTCGTCTCTCAACTTTTTCCTCTAATTTTTACGTCATTAGCTTCCTCGTCCCTTCCTCGTTCTTTTAAGGTAATAAAGTTTGAGTTTTGACTGAGTTTTCAAAAAGGTCGTCTTAAAAGACACCTCGGTTCTTTATACTTTTCCTCATTTTGTATGCTCAATTTTAGTTGCGTCACACTTCCGTCTCATTTCTGTCTTAAATTCCGTCTGAAAACTAAGTTAAAATGGGGATGTCGAATCCGTCTTATACCCGTGACAGGTGCGGGTTTACATGCTGAGATTTATTACTTATGTTGTTTGATGTATAATATTAATAGTAATTGATTCCTATACTAATATTTTCTATCAATAAGTTTCTTCTATTTCGTGAGATGGGTTTAGTCGCATATTATCTATGTTGGATCTTAATAGTGATGAAGAAAGATATTAGTTGGAATCACGATGGTTGAGTACAAAGTTGAAATTAGAGTGTGGAACAAATTGGTTAGATAAGCTTGGATTTGATTATTACACCTTATTCTGCTATGACTTTTTCACCGAGATTTGGTTTTGAGGAATCATTGTTTGACTTCTTATAGTTATGTTAATTATAATTGGGAATTAGTTTGATGAATAAAGTAGAATTAGTATGGTACTTGGGAAAGTGACGAAGAGGACTTGGAAAGAATAGCTAATAGTTATTTGAATAATTAAGTATTGGCTTTGAGCGAGAAAGGTTTAGTAATGAATAACCTTCTACTCCATTATCGTTATTTTGGATTTTGGGTATCATGTTTAAATTGTCGTTTCCTTTGACGTTGACTCGTGGGTGAGTAGCTTAAAGTCTTGTACTTTAAGTGTTGAGCAGTCCCTTTAATGGAATATTTGACAATATCGATTTTGAAATTGAGATGGAAATCTGGTTACTGGTATTGAGTAATGAGTAGGACGGAGTAATGAGAGAGATGGAGTAGAGAGTTGAGATTGAATTAATTATTGGGACGAGAGTGACTAATATAATGTTGGCGTCAGCTTTGAGCGTATAATCATGATTTCTGGTTGTTCGGGTTGTGTTGAGCGGGTATGGGGAGTTAGTTTAGGTACGTGTTTGTGGTTGTGTTAACCCCGTATGGAGAATTTGGTTGTTAGGCCGAGTTTGAGGTTGCCATAATAACGCTTGGGCCGTATCTATAAATTGTTTTGACGCTAGTTTGGTTTATTTAAAATATAATTAAATTAATTTCCGTCTCATATTTTATATAACGATAATTCGTTAATATCGTCCCTTCACATAATTATTTTAGGTGACTCATATGTGGTTGAAGATGAAGAGTAATTTTGGGGTTTTAGAAGCTTTCTCAAGTTATTACTTGTCTCTTTGCTAGCTTAAGGTAACTATTCCGAGTTACTCGACGATTTAATGTCACATTGATGTTGTGTTTGTTGTTTGTTAAGTGTTTAGGAGATTGATAATGTGTTACTTTCGTTTCTCACATGATAGAAATTGGAAATAGCATGAGAATGACATTGTGATACATTTTGTGATTTGGGCCAAGGTAGGCCAAGACTCTGAGCTGGGCCAGTTTGACCGAATGAGTTTGGTTAAACTAGGTTTAAACCGGTCAACCTCGATTTGACCGATGACCCGTCGCGGGACTAGGGTCGAGGGTTTGTCTTTGAGGTGAGATTGGTTATTATTGGAGGTTTTATGTTATGCCATGATATTTGTAATTATCATTTCACATGTTGGTTGTTGGATGAATTGGTTGCCTTATACTTGAGTCTTCTTGTCTTGTTGCCATTTTAGCTTATTCTCATGGATTATGATATTGATGGTTAGCTATAATTTGGTTATTGATGACATTGAGGATATGGTTGGATTGTCTGCTGAATAGACATTTATAGAGCCTTTCACATGATAGAATGTTAGCATTATGTTTGAAAGTTGGACTCTTTGCCCCTCTTATGGTTAAGTGGGTGTCCTACTTGTCTTAAGTGTTGTAGGCTAAAGCGTTTAGTTGGGACTAGGTCCTAGGTGAGTGACTTCGGTCGATGTCATAGATAGGCCCTTATAGTCTTTGACGAGTGTATGTTCACAGCTTAATAGCCTTTGTGTCTTAGCTTGGTGGGCTTATATCCAAGTTAGGGCATGACCTCCTGACGTACTCTTAGAAGTATGTGGTCAGCTTAAGTACTAGCCAACCCTTTGGTGGACTCCTTAGGGGTACTCATGTGTGTGATCATGGGTCTTGGATGCGGTATTTTCCGCATGTCGCTAGGTCTGCGCAGGTTTAGGACTAGGGTGTTTACCTTACCTCGTGGTATAGACTCGAGTTCTGAGTGACTATTATTTGTACTAGGAACTTATGCCTGTCTCTAGATATATTGTCCTTTCTTGTTTGATGATTCTATGAATCATAGAAGGTGAGATGCAATCCGGCTATGGTTGATATAGTTTGGATTCCTGGATGTTATGTGATTCACATGATAGTGTAGTATGAGTCGGTCTAGTGTTCTCATGCTAGGACTATGTGTTGTTATATTGTTGTTCACATGATAAGCACGATTGTCTAGCATCTATATGCTAAGGCTATGTGTGATTCGTATTCATATTCTTATGTTTACATGTTATACTAATTATGACATTTCGTGGCTGGGAGAACTCGGAGTTACTCCCCACTGACTGTGGCTTTCGTATTTGTATAAAATGCGATCGACAGGTAGGTGATGCTTATATGGGGTACATGGACGAGCTAGCGAGCAAAGTAACCTTGGGACCTAGATTGGCCTCATTATATTGTGACCCTTAAATACTTTTTATGTCATATTCTTTTAGGGACATATGTCTCCCTTTCTCATATTTGGGTTGTATAACTTTGTTTCGCGACTTTAGCGATGTTTCATTCATGAGATTTATTTTGGACCTTGCATGTTTGACACCTTCCCATTTGGATATTTTTATAACAGGTTCAAGTTTCGTTTTCGGTTTTAAAAATTACAGGTTTTTACCCAAATGAACCTTTTACAAACATATCCATGCAGTTTTTATCTAGAATTATGTGTTTACTTTTCCGCAATAAGCGAGGGTGTCACATTATCGAACTACAACATGATTTGGAATCGCAGCGTTTGATCGACAGTTCGTGTATAACTTTACGTCGGAAAACTTAAAACGATTTCGAAAATAAAACATTCCAAAACTTTTCAAAAGTACCTGGAGTGTTTAATGCATGACGACGGGGTCGCAATGACACTAACTAGAGTCAAAACCGACACCGGACCAAAAACCGACTCAAAAATTCAAATCCCGACTCAAACAACGAGTCAAACCGAGTCAAACACAAAAAACAAAACCATTCAATTGCTTCCATGTTAAGATTTCCCGGAATCATGCATGGTCACGTACTAAGTATGTGCATACAAATCTTAGGATAGAACAAATCATGACTGCATTTGTGTGAAAGCGACAAGACACCTCGAAGACGTGCGACATGGCTCGCGCCTCTTTCAGCAGCCCAGGTGGCCACGGCGCTCAAAACTCACTCAACCACTCATTCTCCTATAATTACCCCTCAAATGCAACCATTTTAAGGTTACGCGAGTATCCGCCCCCTCTTTTCTCCCTTAAAATTCTAGACTCGACTTCCTAAGTCACAATCCGACACATGTTTACGACCTACCGATCGTAAACACAAGCCTTACACATTGTTTGGTACCGTCATCATGCATTAAATCACTTGACCGACCATTTCGACCACTACACCATCACTAAACTTAACAAAACACTCTTTCTACTTACTAAAACGGTTTTAAACCGAGTCTTTTCCGACCAAACGAGTTGATACACTTACATTGGTTTCTCGCCATAAGCCAAACATGTAAGAATGAGGGTTTAAAAATCTTTTTTTATCATGTCTTTACTTGTTTCATGACTAGAACATGCTAAATCATGCATAACATGGTCCAAAACATGGGAAGAATGAGCCAAAACTGGACTTTTTGGTTGAGCCAGAGGCTACTTACGTAGCACGTAGGCTCGCGCCTAAAGCACCCTGCCAAGCCTTAAGTCCAATCCGTGTTTGGTCTCTTCTTTTCCCCTATTTTCATTTTCCTAATTGTAATCGGTTTTTACCATTTCAAGTATTTTCAAACCATTTTTCACCCTTGGTTCTTAATACCATGACGGTTTAATCCGTGTTTCGGTGATAATATTTGGTTAATTACATTTTCGAAGGTATTTTAAAGCCTTTCATCATTTCTTTACATTTTCAAAATAAATGTATTAGTCACCAACACAAAGTCATCCTTGGTTCTACATACCATGTCGGATTTTAACCCGAGTACGATGATGAGTATCGACTAATTATATTTAAATGAACTTAAAACAATTAGTTCATATTCATTTTCAAAACTATTCATGTCAGACTTACAAAGTCGAACCTGACATCGAATACTGTCAAAACAATGACGATTATTCAAGTCTCGTTCTTCAAATCAACACAAATACAGCCTAAACGGTCCTTTTAAACCAAAACGGGTTCAAATACCCATTTTTCAACATGTTTTATAAACGTTTTTCAATGGTCAGAACACGTCATATACCGTTGACTGACCCGCGGCTAAACAGGCCACTTCTTTTTCTATTTTCAAACCAGGGGAGACTCTCTTGCATCGCCAATAGGCTCGCGCCTCTTCTGGCTGCCTGATGAAGGGTCTGTTCCCTTTCCAGCATTAGTCTAGGACGATCCCGACTCCGGCTAACCCGGATATAGGACGGATCAGACGACTAATTTGCTCATTCAAATACCGTATTTGCAAAATGCCTTACTAAGACAAATGGATCACGTTATGCACCATAAACCTAATTTGGTAAATGGATGTTTAATTTCCGTCTTGCATGAAAATCGACCATAAATCCAACTTGACATCTTATACTTGATACTTGGATTAAATCAACCGACTTAGAAAGCTCCCACATGTTAGGTTTAAACTATTGGATGCGCATTCATGCATTTAAACCATTTTATTAACTTTTGCATTCAACCAACCAAGATCGATCAGTAGAGGCCGCTACCGCGCGCGGGATTGGGTGTCTGATTAAAGGGCTTCCCAATACGTACCTTCACCTCTTACTCAGAAACATTGGATAGTGGACGACCTTATCCAGAGCATACGAGAGTCATTCTAGAGATAGGATGCTAAAGAGGGACGATTCCTTATCTTTAGTACCTATGTCAAACATTGCTTTATCCTTTGTTTGACCGAGGTATAAAGTGGATTCGAACGGGTTACAAGCATCCCACAAGTGCTTGGTGGCGACTCCGAACATCTCTAATCGTTTCGAGACCTTTGCCGAGACGAAACCGACCGATCTAAAACGATCCGGTCGAAAGCATATTTTTACGCCGTCGAGCGTGACTTTCAAAAGACCGTTGTATGTCCACAGATCGACTGGGCGTGCAGGTGGGCTAATGTCCACACCACTTCACAAGTCGAGTCTTTTCTTTGAGTAAGTGTGCTAGAATGGTCAATCGTGTTTTGATTCGTCGTCAATTTCTTATCCAGCTTCCAAGATGCCTGAAACTAGTACCACAAGTTCTAGTGGTCAACCACCAAATGGTAATGATCAAATCCTAGCTATGCTCACTCGTCTCCAAACAAGCCAAGACCAAGCCTATGATCGCGTCAATGCTATTGAAGGCCGAATTGTTGTTGTAGAAACTAGACTCCCTCCTGCAGAACACGATATTCCTAGTGAAGTTATGCATGATAACCTTCCACCCTTTGTTGACAACAAGAAAACAACCCTCCAATAGGTCCTACTGAAGCTGAAAAGCGACTTCAATGCTTGGAGGAGCAACTAATGTACCTTAAGGGAGATGACATCTACAGGGAGAATAATCGCAAGTATGAGGCGGTGAATGCTCAATTGCCAACCAACTTTAACATGACTGACATCCCGAAATTCAAGGGCCATGAAAACCCTTTGAACCATATTCGTGCTTTCAAAGACTACATGTCTATCAAAGGCATCAAACCTGGGATATTCTTCAGGATCGTTCCTTTATCTCTCGACACCATTCCTAAGCAATGGTTATACTCTTTGGAGCACAAGAAGATTGCCACTTGGGATGACACCGCAATTGAATTCACTAAACAATACGCGGATAATACTGAAATCCAAGTCAACATGCGCACTCTAGAGGTTCTTACCCAAAATGAAAAATAAGGCTTCACCAACTTCCTAAGTAGGTGGAGGAAGACTAGCACACAATTAGTTGAACATCCAGATGAAGCTACCCTTGTGGAAAAGTTCGTGGATAACTTGAGACCTATTTATGCAAACCACTTGAGGTACCAAAACATAAAGACCTTCAAAGATCTAACCTTGCTAGGGACGAGAATTGAAGATGACATCCGTAAAGGGATCTTGTCCAAAATGGTAGGTCGTGGATATCAAGGCTCAACTAGTCGTTCTTATGGATTAGAAGATGAGAGGAGTTACTCCACCATTTCTCCTACCATCACCGATTTTATCGCATGGGCAAAGAGTGTAAGTAGGCAAGTTTCAGAACTGGAAGATGTAGTAGCATCCCTCCGCAATCCAAGCACCATACCCAAGGAGAGCGTGCCACTAATTCTGCCTTAAAATTCAACAATGCAAGAGATAGTCGTAGTGATTGACAGTCTAGTCGACCAAATAATCAGTTTAGAAGCCGAGATTATCATATTGAGATAGCTTGCTATCGTCAACGGAATATGGGCCGATGACGATGAAGATGAGTACCTCACTGAGAACTATCTAGACAAGGTTAGTGAGGACATAGTCAAAGCTAGCAAAGATCAAGATATAGACCACCTTACTTGTTCAGGGTGTCCATATCAAAATGTTTCTCAGAACGGTCCTATAGCTAATGGTCCAGTTACTAAAATGATGGCAAAGATACATCTACTGACCACTTGCTAAAGCAACTACAGAAAACAAAGGCTGATCTTTCAGTCTGGAACCTAGTGGTAAGTTCATTTCCTCATCGCCAGGCTTTACTGCAAGCCTTGGCTAAATTGAACGTGGCGCACAACTCTACGCCTGACGACGTAGTCAACTTGGTCTTCCAAGATTCAGCTAAGCTAAGTAACCCAGTTACTATCTCAGATGAGGATTTGCCTCCCTTCGGCGCCAGTCACAACCTAGCTTTGTACATTACCGTCATATGCTTAAAGAAGAACGTGCCAAAGACCTTGGTAGACGATGGCTCCGCAGTCAGTGTCATACCACTAAAGACAGCATACAAATTAGGCATGAAAGAATCATATTGGACTCCTACTAACCAAGGAGTTCGAGCATACGATAGAACACGGCGTAAAGTGGTAGGACTAGTCAACCTCACCATAGCCACAGAGCCGATTAGGCGAAAGGTTAACTTTCAAATAGTGGATATCGAAGCATCATTCAATATACTTCTAGGAAGGCCTTGGATTCATGCTTCCAAAGCAGTAACATCCACCTTGCACCAGAAAATCAAGATCCCACTAGATGGCAAAGTAGTGACGATCACTTCGTCACCTATCAAGGCAGTGATAGAGAAGATGTCAAGCAACCAAGTTGTCACAGATCCAGTATACGAGCTTGGGGGCTTTCATGGCATAAACCTTGTAGAGAGTGAACTGGTACCACTATACTTCGATCCATACTCCAATTTAGTGGTCAACCACATACTCAAGTCTCAGGGATATTTCCCGGGAATGCCACTGAATCCTGCTAAGAAAAACACCTTTGCACCTTACAACGAAGGAAACTCTCAAAGGATACCATTGGGATTGGGATAAAAACCCACGAAAGAAGAAGCTTTGGAGATGCTCACTCAATTTCAAAATCGTAAGAACAAGGGAATCCAAATGCAACCCTACCTCCCTACCCTAAATGGATACTTCGTTAGAGAAGGGAATCAAGAATACTTTCACGGGTTTCCCGAACCTTGGCACTATAAAGGAACGCAACTAGCTGGAATCGAGATCTTTCACGATTGCTACTTCATTCCTTCAGAAACGGTTCCTACTGTCAAAACTCGTCAAGCACCTTGCTTAGACGAACAGGCTGTTAGCCTTCTGTTTGAGGACGACTGATTCGTCAGAGCTGCATAGGATGAGATCATTACCATAATACTTCAGGATGACCATTTCAACCCCGCAGCTTTATTCACCGAAACCAGTTCAAATAAGCAGAAAGGATGGAGAAAGTCGATCAAGTGGACGAACAACCTGAAGGAAAAGTAGATCTATATACTTATATATTCATATATGTTTTAATTTAATTTGTCATAAAATTAAAAAGTGATCTTATGCATGCAAACTAATTAACAAAAATAAAGAAGAAACTTCCATTCTTACATTGGAATTTCGGTTCAAATTGGCACAAAAGAGATCTCCTTCTCTTTTGTTCTTGAGCTTTCCTTTTGGATGAACAAAGACCCAAGTATAGGATCTCTCCCAAGGATTAATACCCAAGACACACTCTTAATAAAATTAATATAATGTATACTAGATAATATTAATTTTTTAAGAAAAATGACCCAAAAATATTTGGTATCTCACCCAAAACCGGTTGAGAGAGAGGAATGATAGAGGAAATTTTTTCTCTTTTTAAAACTCTTGTTTTTAGATTGTATGAATGAATAATAATCACTAGTATTTTTCTAAGTGAATATTAGATAAAATAAGAAGAAAAATCACAAGGATTTCTCTTCCCAAAACCGGTGGGAGTGGAGGAAAAATGGAGCCAATGCATGCCCATGGTTACCTTCACAAGAATATGTAGGTGTGCATGGCTAGAAATAGGTTAACATAATTATGTTTTCCATTAACTTTAATCAACATAATATATATGTTAAATCCTCCCACTATTTCGGCCAAATGGAGATAAAATGGATTCCATTTTATTTTTGTCAATTGTCAATATGTTACATGTCATATGTTACATAAATTTGTTATGTATTTTTAACACATTAAAAATCAACGTATTAATAAAAATACGTCATATACAAAAATTGACTTAGTAATTCATAATTATTTGTACCAAAATATTTACCAATTATAAATCACAACAAATTGTATTTATAATAATTCATTCAAATTCAATTGTTTCTTTAAACAATAATTTCATCTGAGCAATGATACAATTAGATTACTCAGACCGTATCTCATTTAATCAAATTTCAATGTGATACGTAAATTTTACTTCCAAAATCGTCCATCAATTTTCAACTAATTTAATTAACTCGTAACGTTATACGATTAATTAAATGATCAATTAAGAGTGTTATCCTTTAGGTATGACCTAGGGGATCAACTGATCACCACCGTCGCACGACAGTAATGTCAAACTCTAGTCATCCAATCATTACCGATATATGTTGATCAGTTGACAGTAAATATTACTTCTCAATTGTATTCTTTAAAAATGAGATTTAAACATGTGATCATCATGATCAACAGTTGTGATCGCATTATTGTCGGAGGACACATATTCCAACAATCTCCCACTTGTCCTCGACAAGTGTGCGTCACCAATTCTCTTGTCCTATTACTATCTCCCACTCAATGCAAGGTGTCTTTCAGGTCGTACTTGCAAGTGATCATATCGAGAGTGGTTTCCTCGATCTGGAGAATAACTGATTGACCGGATTTATCTACCATGGATACAATCCGAGGGTGGCCACGCATTTCCAGTTCATTACTCCTCGAGTGGCCCTGAGATATTGTTATAACCCTGACTAGGGGTGGACAATTCCTGTCGCACTCATTCCCTTCGACTAGCCACAGCCATCATAACCCAAAATATGCCCATTTGACCCCATTTACGAAGGTCGTAGTAACACAAATCAAAGTTAATCAAACTGTGCCATCTTAGGCGAATAGTCTTTAGTCAAAAGAATCGACTCATTTGAATACTATAGCAGCTCTCGCCACGACCAGGCTATATAAATTTGCCAGAACTCTATAAGCGGTCATTAGGCCCGACAAAATGTTCCTAACAGTCTGCCTATGTGATCGACTAGTCATCTCACATGACTCTATGGCACTTGAACTTGCCATCAATCGCATCACACTCTAGTCACTTCGAGACGTCACCTCATACAAGTGACTATGGGCAAATACTATGTTAATCCGTGTTCACTTTAACGGGGTTCAATTGTCATTACAACCCGTTTGGATGTAACAATGTATAAATTAAAGATAAAAGACAAATGTGATTATGAACATGAACAAAACAACACTTTTATTTCATTTCAAAATCTAACATAGACTTGGTACACGTTTAAGTCCCATGGACGCCATATGTCCATCATGTTTAGCCTGCGATAAAGGCTTGGTGAGCGGATCGGCTATGTTGTCATCCGTCCCAACCTTACAAATCGCAATTTCCTTTCTTTCAATGAAATCTCTTATTACATGATATTTTATAAGTACATGTCTAGATCTATTACTAGACTTCGGCTCCTTAGCTTGGAAGATCGTCCCACTATTATCACAATAGAGAGTGATGGGATCATTGGCGGTAGGTACTACTTTTAGACCTTCCGTGAATTGCCTGATCCACACAGCTTCCTTAGCGGCCTTCTTCTCGATCCGCAATGTACTCACCTCCGTTGTAGAATCCGCGATTCTGACTTCCTTGAAGCTTCTCCATTTACGGCACCACCATTGAGCATGAAAACGAAACCAGCTTGTGATTTCAAGTCATCTCTATCTGTTTGGAAACTTGAGTCCGTGTATCCATTAACACGCAACTCAGTGTCTCTTCCAAACACTAGGATAGAATCCTTAGTTCTTCTCAAGTACTTAAGGATGTTCTTGACGGCTATCCAGTGACTCTCACCTGGATTTCCTTGATATCTACTCGTCATGCTCAAGGCATACGAGACATCAGGACGTGTGCATATCATGGCATACATGATTGATCCAACAGCGGAAGCATAAGGGATCGTCTTTATGCGTTCAACATCATGGGGTTCGGAGGGAGATTGAGTCTTGCTCAATATCGTCCCAGTTACCATAGGTACCAATCCCCTTTTGGATTTGTCCATGCTGAACCGTCAAAGAATCTTATCAACATAAGACTCTTGACTTAGTGCCAATATCTTCTTGGATCTATCTCTATGGATCCGGATACCTAATATGCGTTGTGCTTCCCCTAAATCCTTCATTTGGAAGTGGTTACCTAACCACTTCTTAACAGAAGACAACATTGGAATATCATTTCTAATGAGTAGTATGTCATCGACATACAAGATTAGGAACACAACATTGCTCCCACTGAATTTCATGTATAAACATGGTTCCTCAACACTTCGAGTGAAACCATTCTCTTTTATCACATGATTAAATCGATGATTCCAACTTCTAGATGCTTGCTTAAGACCATAAATGGATCTCTTTAGCTTGCACACTTTGTTAGGATTTTTAGAATCAACAAAACCTTCGGGTTGTATCATGTACACCTCCTCCTCTAAATGCCCATTTAGAAAAGCGGTTTTGACATCCATTTGCCATATTTCATAATCATGAAATGAGGCAATCGCTAACAAAATCCGTATGGATCTTAGCATCGCTACGGGGGCGAAGGTCTCATCATAATGGAGACCTTGGATTTGAGTAAATCCTTTTGCCACTAGCCTAGCTTTGTAGAGATCGTCATGTCCTTCTATGCCATTCTTGATTTTGAATATCCATTTGCATTGAAGGGGTCTTGCCCCTTTAGGTAAATCTACCAAGTCCCAAAATTGGTTTTCCTGCATGGAATCCATTTCGGACTTCATGGCTTCAAGCCATAAGGAGGAATTTGGACTAGAGATTGCGGCCTTGTAGGTGGCGGGCTCGTCACTATCTATAAGCAACACATCGAGTGTTCCATCTTCTTTGATAAGTCCCACATATCGACCGGGATGGCGAATAACTCGGCCCGTTCTTCTAAGAGGAGGAGGAATAACCGCATTAGACGACGAAGGAATTTCTTCTTGCGCCTCTATCTCGGTTTGTGGCTCTTGAACTTCATCAATTTCAAAATTTCTCCCACTCTGTCTCCTAGAAATAAAATCACTTTTTAGGAAGACAGCATCGCGAGACACAAATACTTTGTTCTCTTGAGGCTTATAGAAGTAATAGCCTAGTGAGGCCATGGGATAACCTACAAAAATGCATTTTTCGGATCGTGGTGCCAACTTGTTGTCATTTTTAATTTTGACATAAGCATCACAACCCCAAATTTTCATATGGGATAGATTTGGAACCTTTTCTCTCCATATCTCATATGGAGTCTTTTCAGTTGCTTTGGTTGGACTTACGTTCAAGGATTTTATTGCGGTTTGAATTGCAAATCCCCAAAACGAGTTTGGTAACTCGGTTTGACTCATCATGGATCGAATCATATCAAGTAGGGTTCGATTTCTCCTTTCGGCAACACCATTGAGTTGTGGTGTTCCGGGTGGAGTAAGTTGTGATATAATACCACAACCTTTCAAGTGTGAATCAAATTCAAGGCTAAGGTATTCACCACCACGGTCAGATCGTAGTGATTTAATCCTTTTGTTCAATTGGTTCTCTACTTCGTTTTGAAATTCTTTGAATTTGTCAAACGCTTCACTCTTATATTTCATCAAATAGATATACCCATATCTACTTAAGTAATCGGTGAAGGTAATAAAGTAGTCATAATTACCACGAGCGGTGATACTCATTGGTCCACATACATCGGTATGTATGAGTCCCAATAGTTCACTAGCTCGTGTCCCTTTACCACTAAAAGGATTACGAGTCATCTTGCCAAGTAGGCAATATTCGCATGTACCATATGATTGATAATCAAATGGTGTAATCACATTAGTCGAAATTAATCTTTTGATGCGATTCTCGTTTATGTGACCTAATCGACAATGCCAAATGAACGCTTCACTTGGGTCACTTGATTTGAGTTTCTTTGATTGAATGTTATAAATATCATTAGTCGGATTTGAGGTCTCTAAAATGTAAATGTCATTGATAGAGGAAGCTTGGCCTATAACCAAGTCGTTCCTAGAAATAGTACAATGATTGTTCTTAATGACAAAACAAAAACCGTCCATGTCTAGCATGGCGATTGAAATAATGTTTTTAGAGAGTGTAGGCACATAAAAACAATTATGTAAATACAACTCAAAACCGTTAGGCAAAGCTAAAACATAAGTTCCTTTGGATTCGGCCGCTACCCGAGCTCCATTTCCAAGGCGTAGATCCACATCTCCCTTGCTAAGCCTCTTCACATCTCTTAAACCCTGTAAATGATTACAAAGGTGAGAACCACAACCGGTATCTAGTACCCATGTCGTAGTGGAAGTTTAATTTATATCAATAACATAAATTTCCTTAGGAATTTTACCTTTTGGAGTGATGATTCCTTCCCTTATATTTCGCAAATATACGGGACAATTCCTAAGCCAATGTCCCATGCCATAGCAATAATGGCATTCATCATTAACTTGCTTGAAGTTTTTGATTTGCTTTCCCTTCTTCTTGAACTTTTTGCCCTTTGAAGCAAGAGCTTGATTGCTTGAGCTCCCACTAGCTTTGGCATCTTTATCTTCCAGAGACAAAGATCCTACAGATTGTATGAGGTAGTCTTCCTGAGACGGGCTCACACGAGATCTAGTAGTAGTGGGGGGTTTAGAAGAAGTGATGAAGTTAAGGTTTCCATCCGAACCTATCCCAAAATAAAGTTCTCTAGTAGTGTCGAAATCATTGTTGGAGCAAACGTCGTCAAGAACATTGTGGTAAGACTCAATAGTTATCGGCGCGGTAGCGTTTGATGGATTCATTGTAATGAACTACAAATATGGAGGAAAGAAAATATTAACATTTTGTCTTTTTAAATCATACTTGTAATTAAATTTAACAAGATATGAGCATTTATATAGTGACCTCTACCCAACTATATGAAATGATTCCAAGACCCAAATTCATATCAACTTAGGGCACGGTGTGCCGAAATACCCTTTATTAACATAACTCGGTGGATTAACCTTTTAATCGATTCTACTTTTAGAACTCTTGGTCGATGATATTTACATTAATATTCATCTCTAGCCCGAAACACATCCGGAAATCGTCGTGAATACTTTCGTTGAGTACAACCCAAATTTCGAATAAATGTGTCCATAATCCAAACCCATATCAACTTAGGGCACGGTGTGCCGAAATACCCTTTATTAACATGAATTCGGTGGATAGACATTCATCACCCACTTCCCCTACGTAACAAGGTTTGTACCCCGGTGTGGCCGAGTGCACTCCCTCGCGAAATAGGTTTTCATGGTTTCTACTATTTGGTAAGGCTAAGTCTAATTGATTGTTTTAGCGAGAGGTCATGTAAATTTATTATCTATCACGTTTTAAGTGAACTAAAGCGGTGAAGTACGATAATTTTAATTGACACGGTCGATGAACTCGATTAGATGAGGATGCATGTTTTAGTTATGGCGATTTAGCGATGCATGTGACATATAAATAAAATGCAAAGCATAAAAATAAATCCTAGTATGGCCTTCCTAAAATAGAAAAACTATTTAACTATTACAAATTCGGAAACCAACTCCATTGGTCCCTTGAACTTCGGTTGTGGCACGCATCTCGAGGTAACACCGTCTTTATGTATCGCCATCTTGAAGAAATCCGTCTTTGGGAACTCCGAAATGAATAAAATTACATAACAAATTACATAATTTTCTATTATACATTTGTAACTATAATAAAATAAATCTATTAAATTACAAGACGGTGATACGAGATCACAATAAAAATTACAACCGAATCGATATTCCCATACATTTCGGGAAATACCAATTAAAAACTAAGGCCATACTAAGTAAAAATTACATAATTCAAAAATTACATAAATTAAAATTATGACAATCATAAAGAAAATGCAGCATTATAATATGTATGAACATGCCCAATTTATGCTAAATCGCCTTTAATTAGCCAATATCGTATATTACTCAGTTTTTACGGATTTGCGTGATTTCAACATTTTACAATCACAAAAATTACATAAATTCATATTTATGCATAAGTCAATTACCCTAACCTCTTAGGACTCAAAATTTAGTCTTCACTAATTATTTGACCATAATTAACTCATATTTATAAAATTTGTTCATTAATGGACTTAAAATTATAAAAATAAGCTATAAACTTCAAATAAATCACAAAAATTTCAAATAAATTCAAATTTTGAAATTTAAACTCATGAACATTCTGGAAAAATACCATGACACTCATAATGTTCAAAAACTTAGGTTAAAAATTTTGAAATTTATCCGGAAAAACAATGTTGCGGATTATCGGTTTTAACTAAATAATCATAAAAACATGAGAACAATTATATTCATTAACTTTTCAATTTTAGATCTGAAAAAGATAATAAAATGCAACATTGGACGTTTTTCCTTAGTCATAGATTATGTTTTATTAATTTTTTCACTAATAATGTCACTATTTATGCTATTTTTCTTCAAAAATCCATAAATCATGCAAAAAGACTTCACTATAGCCTATTATTTTACACACATCTTGTAAAATTGCATGTGACAACATACTAAATTTCTATGACCAGATTCGAAATTTATCTCATATTAACCTATTTTTCACTTAAATCCGAATTTAACAATGAAAAATCCATTTTTCGAGCATAAGAAGTCCAAAAATTATGGAAATTTACAGGTTATCGCAAAATAATATATGTGACAACATATCCAAAAAGCACTGGAAAATTCGAAGTATAGCTAATTTTAGACCGAAAATGACATTTTTACTCATAAAATCATATTTAAATGCCATTATTGTATAATATGAACAATAAAAATCCGTAAATTAACCAAAATATCCTAAAAATATTTTAGGACCAAAAATTTAACATGCATAAATTAATTTCGTGATATATCATAATAACACAAATTATACAAGTTTTATATGTTAATCTTTATAACTCAGAAAAACTTTTAACCGATTTGCATGCAAACAACCATGGCTCATGATACCGATTGAAGGAAAAGTAGATCTATATACTTACATATTCATATATGTTTTAATTTAATTTGTCATAAAATTAACAAGTGATCTTATGCATGCAAACTAATTAACAAAAATAAAGAAGAAACTTTCATTCTTACATTGGAATTTCGGTTTAAATGGGCACAAAAGAGATCTCCTTCTCTTTTGTTCTTGAGCTTTCCTTTTGGATGAACAAAGACCCAAGTATAGGATCTCTCCCAAGGATTAATACCCAAGACACACTCTTAATAAAATTAATATAATGTATACTAGATAATATTAATTTTGTAAGAAAAATGACCCAAAAATATTTGGTATCTCACCCAAAACCGGTTGAGAGAGAGGAATGATAGAGGAAATTTTTTCTCTTTCTAAAACTCTTGTTTTTAGATTGTATGAATGAATAATAATCACTAGTATTTTTCAAAGTGAATATTAGATAAAATAAGAAGAAAAATCACAAGGATTTCTCTTCCCAAAACCGGTGGGAGTGGAGGAAAAATGGAGCCAATGCATGCCCATGGTTACCTTCACAAGAATATGTAGGTGTGCATGGCTAGCAATATGTTAACATAATTATGTTTTCCATTAACTTTAATCAACATAATATATATGTTAAATCCTCCCACTATTTCGGCCAAATGGAGATAAAATGGATTCCATTTTATTTTTGTCAATTGTCAATATGTCACATGTCATATGTTACATAAATTTGTTATGTATTTTTAACACATTAAAAATCAACGTATTAATAAAAATACGTCATATACAAAAATTGACTTAGTAATTCATAATTACTTGTACCAAAATATTTTACCAATTATAAATCACAACAAATTGTATTTATAATAATTCATTCAAATTCAATTGTTTCTTTAAACAATAATTTCATCTGAGCAATGATATAATTCGATTACTCAGACCGTATCTCATTTAATCAAATTTCAATGTGATACGTAAATTTTACTTCCAAAATCGTCCGTCAATTTTCAAGTAATTTAATTAACTCGTAACGTTATACGATTAATTAAATGATCAATTAAGAGTGTTATCCTTTAGGTATGACCTAGGGGATCAACTGATCACCACCGTCGCACGACAGTAATGTCAAACTCTAGTCAGCCAATCATTACCGATATATGTTGATCAGTTGACAGTAAATATTACTTCCCAATTGTATTCTTTAAAAATGAGATTTAAACATGTGATCATCATGATCAACAGTCGTGATCGCATTATTGTCGGAGGACACATATTCCAACACAAGCAAGGAAAGCTCTTCAAAGTCACCACTGGAGAAGGAGAGATGTTCAAAAGAGAACCTGAAGACAACGAATTTGAGTCAGAATCGGAGTCGGGAGTCGGAATCAGAGTCGGAGTCTAGAGAAGTCCTTAGAGAGTCTCCTCCTGTCGTCACTCCCAATCCCCTTGTTTTTCCTAGCATAACATCGAGTAGTAACAGTAGCTCGTGAAATGCCCCAGCAGCTGTCCCTTTACCGCCACCGACTACTGAACAGATGGCTTCTTTTTTTCAACTCTTTTCAAAATTTAATATGAATAAATTAGATTCTGCTTACTCTTTGTGTTATTTTGAATGCAATTCTATTTACGATGATAATGAGGATGATCCTGACCCAGACTCAATCGAATTACCTCCCTACATAGCTAAAGAAATATTACAAGAGGGGGAAGGGGCACCAGTTATAGAGAACACTGAACCCATCAACGTAGGAACGTAGGAACCGAACTAGAACCCCAAGAACTTAGGATAAAGACAACCTTAAACCCAACTGAAAGGGCCAATTTCATAGACCTTCTACACGAGTTCACGGACGTTTTCGCTTGGTCCTATAAGGACATGCCAGGAATCGACAGGGATATTGCAGAAAACGGAATTCCAATCAAACCAGGTTTCAAACCTGTAAAACAGAAGCTTCGTCGAATGAGGACCGAATGGGCTCTTAAAATCAAAGAAGAAGTTATAAACAATTCAAAGCCGGGTACATCAAAGTTTCCGAGTATTCAGACTGGGTGGCTAACATAGTACCCGTGCCCAAAAAGGATGGGCGAATCCGAGTTTGTGTTGATTTTAGAGACTTGAACAAAGCAAGTCCCAAGGACGACTTCCCTCTACCACACATCGACATATTGGTAGATAATACAGCAGATCACGCGTTGTTATCCTTCATGGACGGATATGCAGGGTATAATCAGATCAAGATGGCCATACAAGACATGCATAAGACCGCCTTCGTCACTCAATGGGGCACCTATTGCTATACTGTTATGCCATTCGGGCTAATTAATACTGGAGCTACATATCAACGCACTGCGACCACATTGCTACGTGACATGATGCATAAAGAAGTAGAAGTGTACGTTGATGATATGATTTTCAAGTCAAAGGATAGGAAGGGGCACATTGACAACCTTCGTATATTCTTCCTAAGATTGCGAAAGTACAACATGAGGCTCAATCCCCAGAAGTGTGCGTTCGGGGTAACATCAGGCAAACTCCTGGGATATGTCGTCAGTCAAAGAGGAATAGAAATTGATCCATCCGAGATTAAGGCTTTAATCGAAATGCCACAACCTCAAACAGAGAAGGAGGTTAGAGGATTTCTAGGCAAGGTACAATATATAAGCCGATTCATATCGAAGCTAAGTATGATCTGCGAACCCATTTTCAAAAAACTCAAGAAAACAGATCATACCATATGGGACGACGATTGCCAAAAAGCATTTGACAGAATTTAGGAGATACTAGCCAAGCCATCAGAGCTCATGCCTCCTCAACGAGATCAACCTCTTGGTTTATATATCACAGTGACCGAAACAGCCATGGGGGTTATGCTAGCACAAACTGTGGGGAAAGAAGAAAGAGCTATCTACTACCTTAGTAGGAAGTTCTTGGAGTATGAGTGCAAGTACACACCTCTCGAAAAGACATGCCTCGCTCTTGTGTGGGAAACAAAGAAGCTACGCCACTACATGCGTAGTTACTCTGTCAAGGTGTATTATAAAATGGATCCCGTCAAGTACCTCTTCGAAAAACCCGTTCTCAACGGACGCTTGGCAAGATGGACCTTAATGCTCTCGAGTTCGATCTCAAGTATGTATGTCTGAAGGTTATAAAGGGGCGCGCTGTTGCCGAGTTCTTCACAGAAAATCCTATCAACGACACCCAAGCAATAGACACGTGGTCATTTCCAGACGGGGCATACTATAAACTACCGTAGACTCTTGGGACCTTTATTTTGATGGAGCATCGAATTTAAGAGGATTTATAATAGGAGTGTTGCTCATTTCTCCTGAAGGTGGGCATACACCACTCTCTGTCAAACTCAACTTCGAGGTGACAAATAACGCATCAGAATATGAAGCTTGCCATATCGGGCTACAAGCGGCAGTAAGTTTAGGGATCAAGAATCTTCGAGTTCACGGAGACTCATCCTTGATCATCAACCAAATTACTGGATTTTGGAAGATTCGAAGTGAAAGTATAGCACCCTATCAGGCTAGGATAGATCAAGTTGCCCAATTCTTCGATCAGGTCACTTATCTACACCTACCTCGCGAAGAGAATCAATTTGGAGACGCTCTTGCAAAACTTGCATCTTTGATTAATATGCCAGATGACATGGTAGAAATGCCTTTATGCGTTGAACGACGGTCAAGACCAGCCTATGTGCACCAAATTACAGATGAGGAAGAAAATCCAGGGGAACCTTGGTTTCAAGCCATTCTAAACTTCAAGCTCAATGGTACATATCCACCAAATACGGATAAGAGGGGACAACGTGCCATATGCCTACTAGCCTCTCAATACCTCCTTATGCAGGGAGAATTATACAAAAGAACACCTCTTGGTATAGTCTTGCGTTGCCTTGATCGTTCGCAGGCACAAAAAATGATGGAAGAAGTTCATGATGGAGAATGTGGCCCTCACATGAGTGGACCAATGATGGCAAAAAAAATCACGCGTCTAGCATATTACAGGACCACGATAGAGTCGGATTGTATCAAATACGCCAGACATTGCCATAACTGCCAAATCTTCGGGAATGTGCAACATGTTCCTCCTTCACTACTTTATACCATGACATCTCCTTGGCCGTTTTCTGCTTGGGGAATTGACATCATCGGGAAGGTCACCCCAGCCGGAACAGGAGGCCACTGTTTCATTTTGGTAGCTATCGACTATTTTACTAAATGGGTCGAAGCGGCATCTTATACTAGTCTCACCGCCAAAAACATGGCAAAGTTCATACAAACCAATATCATCTGTCGATATGGTTGCCCACATGAAATCATCAGTGACAATGGATCACATTTCCAGGCTGAGACTGAGCAATTACTAGCCAAATACAAGATCAAACACCACCATTCCTCGCCTTACCGACCTCAAACTAATGACGCGGTAGAGGCAGCTAACAAGAATGTTGTCACTATCCTCAATAAAATGATCGAAAATTATCGCGATTGGCCAAGCAAGATACCATTCGCACTGTGGGATTATCGCACATCAGTTAGGGCCCCCACTGAGGCTACTCCTTTCTACTTGACATACGGCATGGATGCTGTACAACCAGTTGAACTAGAAATCCCGTCCTTACGCATTTTGCTTGAGAGCCAAATTCCAGAAGCTGATTGGAAAAGGGATAGATATGAAGAACGCGTCCTCTTGTATAAACGAAGGTTGCGCACATTGCATAATGTACAAACATATCAGGCACGTATCAAACGAGCCTTCAATAAATGGGTTAAGCCCAGAAACATCAAAGAAGGAGACTTAGTCCTCAAATCAGTCAGAGCTCTACTACCTGTCGATCCATGTGGAAAATTTAAACGCAACAGGGCCGGTCCATTCTTAGTCAAGTACATACTCTCTAGGGGTGCGGTTAGGATTACAGACCTAGATGGGAATGAATTTGCTAACCCAACCAACCTCGACCAACTGAACCGATATTATGCCTAGTATAGGACAAGAAACGCGCCTCGCGTAACACTTACGTGCCGCTCTGGCGACACAAAATAAAAATGGCCCGCGGCCCGCTGAAATAAAGCTCATGTCAATTTGCTCTTGCATTTTGACACTTCGTCATCCTCATATCATCAAATAAATTGAGTTGTATTTTAGGAGTAAGTAAAGCTCATGCTTATTTTCTAGTTCACTATAAGCTCTTGCTTAGAACAATTATTCTTTTACATTTATTCGAACTACGTGCAAGGGTTTGATTTTATTTTTTTAATGAATACGTAGGCAATCCTTCACAGGATACAACCCATTATTTTAAATGTAAATAGAAAAACATTTGCATTTGCATTTGAAATTCGACAAGAATAATAAAAGAAAATCACAGTAGTTTCCTAACTAATTAATCTTTTATTCATTTGTTCCATAAATAATAATAATATGCCACATAATATAAAATACCGAAAAATAAATGCTAGGCTAGGATTCTAAAAACCCCGCCGTTAACCAAGTGGTGTTAGTCCAGTGGTAGCCGGGTTAAACCTTGAAGTTTGCATAAATGCAGGAGTTGAGAGGTCCCGGGTTCGACTATTAGCTGGGGCGATGATCACTTGGCCACTGCAGCCCCCGAAAGGGGTGACTTACATGGTCCATGTGGTGGTGTGGGAATGCATGGGCCCGGGGGGGATTCAACCCCCTCGTCAAAAAAATAAAAATAAAAACCCCGCCGTTTATTACAAATAATAATAATAATAATAAATAGTACTACGACTAAGCCTACTCTTCCATCTTTCATTTGCCTTTATCATTTCTGTCATACTTCTTGTCTCGACCACGAGTCGGGCGCTCTTGTGCTATCTTTGACCTAATCACCAATGGTCTCTCTCGCGGTCTAGCCTTACCATTTCGATCCACGACCATCTCTACGATAGGAGCGGTCTTCGGTTTCTTCGACGGATAAACAACTCGGAATCCAACCTCTTCCTCCTCCTCAGTCAAGTATTTCTGATTCTCCTTTGCTACTTCGCGAATCTTATAGTCAACAGGCTCGTGCTTCCTCAATTTCTCACGCTCTTCAGAAGTAGCAGCCTTCCTCCATTGCAAGTATGAATCGGATACCCATAAGGAGCCAATAGAAGAAAGTATGAACCACATGTTCCTTTGAGCCCACTTGAGGGCCCACTCTCGACGAATCTCTGTAGTATGTGCCAATGCAGTCTGAGGAACGGTGTCAAGCTTTGGAATCTTTTGCTTAAGGCCCACTTGCCTCATCAATCTCTCCGGGAAGATGCAAATCATGAATTCCAAGCTAGGGATGCGAACTGACCGAGTAGGGTCCAAAGATGAAACTCCAGTGACTGACCTGAGATGCCACCATGGCACAATCCACCGGATCAAGGTACCTCCTTCACTCTTCAACTTGTTCTCCCAATAGTTGCAAACCCGAGTGAAATCCACCATATAAAGCCTAGTTCTCATCGCAATTGATTGAGCATGGTATCCTGGAACATTAACTGGGGTCTCGATCAACCGCAGACGCTCCATAAGCCAAACCTGCAAAGAAGACGGGAATTAATGCCCATATGCTCAACCAAAAAAAAAACAACAAAAAAAAAGAAACGGTTGGCACATGTATAAAAAAAGGAAAGAGGGTTCTTACCTGCAAAATGATAGGACTTCCCAGATAAGGAAGCTCGCGGTTGGCTTTTCTGTTGTCCAGCCCCAGAATGATCTCTCTTAAACAAAGGCATGTGTGGACATAGGCCACGGGGGCGCTTGGGAACAAGCGTTTGCATTTGTGGAGTCGCCACCAATTTATTGTGGAAAATTGGAAACCGTTCGAATACCTCGTGCCATGTCAAGACACAAAGTAGTGACATGAACACCAAGAACTCGTTACCCTTAGCATTCTATGTCTAGAATGAGTCTCGTGGATGCCAATGAACACAGATGTTCACAGAGATCTGGAGTAAGGGGTGAGGGTACGTATTAGGAAGCTCTTTTGATCGAACACCTAATCCCGCCCGCCTCGATAGCGGCCTCTACTAATGATTAGGGAAAATTGTCCATACTCGATATATTGTCGATTTATATGCTTGCAATGCAACATTCATTAGATTAATCCTAACATGTGAAGAATTAGACTAAGTCAGTAAACACGTAATTTAACATGCATTAATGTCGAGATAGAAATTTAGGTTAATTGCATGTGAATGTCAAGTAAATAAATCATACATAATAAATACAAATACGAAATAAAGAAATAAATTATAATTGATAAACTTGAATTTACGTCATAAACATGCCCAAAAGTGTTTTAGAAATAAAATAAAAGAATAAATGAAAATTGGAAAATTGAAAAAAATAAGGAAATTGGAAATTGATTTAAATTAGGAAAATTGGAAAATAAGGAAATTTGAAGAAAAAGAAAATTTGGAAAATAAGGAAAATTTGGAAATTTGGAAAATAAGGAAATTTGGAAAATATGGAAATTTGAAAAATAAGGAAAATATGGAAATTATGGAAATTATGGTGATAATAAGGAAAATATGGAAATCATGGAAAATAAGGAAATTTGGAAAATATGGAAATTATGGTGATAATAAGAATAATGGTTAATTAAAATCTTAATTAGAAACCCTACGTCAAAACGAGAAGAGTTCAGAGGCAGAAAACACCTCAGAACAGGCGCAGCATCTGCTGCGTCCTCTGGAAGAGGCGCAGCACTTCCTGCGTCTGTTCTTGAGTTGGGTTCTAACTGTGAAAGTCAGACTCGCGGTTTGTTAATGATCGTTGGTTAATTTACATTGATTTATTGATTGGTAACTCGAGTATAAGTGATTAATTGATTTACATGCATCTAGGATCGTCATGAAGTAAAAGAAAACAATTTAAAACGAATTATTATAAGCTGGATATTATTTACGATGTTGGAATTGATTTATTTACAAACTTGAAGTTGATGGTGGAAACAAAAGATTACGAATTGATGAAGAAAACAGATTTAAAACATGTATCAAAGACGAAATCAAGGGACTTGATATGAACGAATCGAGTCTCTAAAATCCGAGTTTGAATTTGTGACGAAAACCCACAAATATTAATTATAAGGGATTTAAGTCGAAAATTATTGAAATGGATAAAAACTAATTTGAAAATTATTAGGTGAAATAAGGGAAAGAACGAAGAAAGAAAAATAAAAGACGAAAGAAACAAAAACCCGAGGAAGAAGAAGAAGTGCATCTTCCAGAAGGCGCATCAGTTGATGCGATTCTTCCCCACGTCAGATCTGTGTTACTTCCATAAAAAGGGTTTTAAAAGACGGTTTCGAGCATGCTTATGACATAAATTCTTTACATTAATTATAATACAGAAAATAAATACATTAAATAAAATACATTAAATAAAATTGTGATTTTACACCCACGGACTTACATGTTAGCGTCGCGAGATTTAACTAAATCGGTTTTTAGTGGTAACTCGACTCGATTTATAATGCAGATATGAAAGTGCCCTTGAAAAAGGATTTAAAAGCAAATTGAATTGATTAATTGATTATGGTGTAGTGGAGTTGGTCAAATTGGTAGGTCATGCAAAACGAGGCTGGTACTCAGAAAGATCCGAGCTTGCGTGGTCGAAAGTTCAAGCACGTAGGCGCCAATAAGCAAGAGCGTGGTCTTAGAATGCAAAGGGAGAAGAGAAGGGCGGACACTCGCGGGAGAAATATGTGAGACCAAAGGTCTCTATTTATACTAATCACACGACGGAATTATGGTAAGACTAGGATACGGACGGAAAGATCCGGAAACAACCGACTTAGGTTAAACACGGAAACTTGGACAAAAAGAAAACCTTGAGGAACAGGCGCAGCAAGTGCTGCGTCCCTTGGGAGAGGCGCACCACCTGCTGCGTCCTTTCCTCAGCGGGTTCCTCCTGTGCAAGAAAGCGCGTTTGAGAGCCTGTCGTATTTTAGGCATAACTTTCTCTACAAGACTCGGATTAAGTTTATTTTTGTGGCGTTGGAAAGCTAAGAAAGAGATCTAGAACTTTCTGTGAAATAGGCCTGACCTAAAAAAGTCGTTATCACCTCGTAAAACGGGCCTAAAGGTCGGGTTGTCATTTTAGCTAAATGAAATGCACATTTTGTAATATAAACTTTAAGTTTAGCCCAAAGAAGTGACATGTGACTCAAAATGAGATATACCCACAACATTTTATGACATCCTAACCTTAGGTAGACAAGCCCATTGCTTTGACTCGGGATTTGACGGTTTTAAGAAATAAAGACAGTTTTTGACCCGGACTCCAAATGTACCCTAATTACTGCCAAAACGACCGTAATGACACCTAGATGACGACCATGAGGTAGACACAAGTGTTTGAGTTACCTTTTATTAACCGATTTATGAAACGTCATAAAATCACAACATATGCTAAACATGCGGCCCAATCATCACTGGGTATTTGGCGGGAGGTGCAGAAACGAGGTGTCTACAGAGCCCCCACTTTGACTGAGGCTTGGATAAGGCGAAAGTCAAATTATAGCCATCAGGTCAATCGAAGATTACAACCTGACGACTATGGCGACACGAGGCGGTTCAAGAGGTCTGAACCAAGGACCTGTCGTCGGGAACATTTTAGAGTCTGTCGACTACCGGGGAGGGTCGTTTAAAGTCCATTAGACTACGTAAGGAAGCTCGCCAGCCATAAGAAGAGACCATACCTTAGACTTCTTTCTCGAGACGTTTCCGGAGTTACGTAGGAGCTAAGGTTAAGCGTAAGAGCTAAGGTTAAGCGTAGGAGCTAAGGGTAAGCATAGGAGCTAAGGGTAAGACATAAAAGTTATGTAAGGATTTGTGCTAGGGTGTGGGCCCTAAAGGAAAACATCGATGGGAAGGAGGCCAAATATAAGTTCAACTTAAGGGGTAATCAGGGTTTGAGTGTAGGAACTCTAAGGAAGTGATGATCCTAAAGGAATATGATCCTAAAAGGAAGAGGTGATCCTAAAGGAATATGATCCTGAAAGGAAAAGGTGATCCTAAAGAAATATGATCCTAAAGAGTATAAGTATATGAAATCTAGGGAGTTTGGGAACCTAAAGAGCTAGGTTTATGAACATGGGTATATGAACCTAAAAGGACGGCTGGTATGGGAACTTAAAGGCTTATGAACCTAAGAGGAATTGGGATCCTAGGGTTAAGTTTTAGGAACTTACTGGGTTACTAATTCTTGTTTTAAACGCGTGCGCTTAAGCTTTTTGAGGTATGAGAACTCCAACAGAATTTATGGGTTTTTGAACCTAAGGTCGTTGGTGTGGGAGCTTAAAGGTTTATGAACCTAAAGGAAGCCATTTTGGGATCTAAGAATCTAGGGAGTAAGAATCCTACTTTGGGTTTACGAACCTAAGGAAGGAGGCTCTGGTTTGGGAACTTCTAGAGAATGACACCTTTGCCGAACTCTGTGAGGAAACAAAAATGTTGAGGGTAGCAGGACGTCGGTAGAAACTGCCGGGAGAAATCTGCTTGGGTCGTCTTCAAACAAACTTTGATAAGCCTTGGGGTTGATGTTGATCTCCACGTATTGAGAGGGATGATTGTCTGTCCGTGTACTCTCGCTGAGGGAACATAATCGGGAACTGATCTCCATGTCTCGAGAGGGGCGATTGGCTGTCCATGTACTCTCGCTGGGGGAACATAATCGGGAACTGATCTCCATGTCTCGAGAGGGAATGTCTATCCGTGTACTCTCGCTGGGGGAACATAATCGGGAACTTGTCTCCATGTCTCGAGAGGGAATGTCTGTCCGTTTACTCTCGCTAGGGGAATAGAATAGAGGTGTGTTGAAACACCTGTCAAAGAATATTCGCTCGTTGTGGCAAGCGTGGTCTTGATAAAGTACTGCTTCTGATACTTACCTGCATGGTTAGTAGCCACACAAGAATGCAATCTAATATATGCACGTAAGCGATTATCACGTGGACACATAGGTTTTGCAAAAGTCGTTTCTTTTATAGAAGTTATTTAAAACTTGTTCAAAGAAGTTTGTCGTTTGTAATGCGTTATGCATATTCAAATGGGCTTTAGACATAGGACTTGACATGACACAGACCTACTAGGACGCGACGCGAAATGTAGACTTAGGTTTGACGCGACACATAGATGACTTTGACAGACTTTGCTTAAGTATGCACAACCCCCAACCAAGTGTGGATGACAATGCGTATCTGTTCCAAAAGGTAGAATAATTGCAAGAATGATGAAGGAATATAAAGGCAAGGCATGAGGCATAGACCATCTATCTAATAGAACTTCTTTCGCCACCGATTGCTATAAAAGAGAGCCCTCTTGAGGTACGATAACTTGGAGAATCGATCTAAGACCTTGCCATTGTCCGGACCGAGCACTAGCTTAGACTTAAATAAGAGAGGAATAAAGGAAGGGTGGCATCTCAGAAGAGAAGCCCCCAGGATGAGAAGATGACTCTGGAATTTTGGTAAAAAGGGAGACTGGGCGACAATAAGGAGCCCCCAGTATAGAGGTGTTGGTTGTGTAAGGGATGTTAATTGAGGCTGGAAGGTTGAAATAGAGATTGAAAGTTGATGGTTGATAATTGAGGTTGAAAGTTGGAAGTGGGGATGGTTGTGTCCTTGAGGAGTGCCTACGTATTCACGTGAAGTGAAATCAAACCAGATCGTAGTTCTGAGGTTTGATTAATTTTGTTTGGGTGTTGTGGTTGTATCCTTCTTGTGTAAGAAAGGACTGCCTACGTATCCACCTGAAAAGGTGAAATCAAACTAGATCGTAGTTCAGGTGTGTGCCTAAGCTTATGATGTTAGGACCTTAAAGTGCATGGGTCAGGAGAGTATATTCCTTTGGTGACTCGAAGAATCGATTTGAGATAACTCCCTCTGATCATAGACCAAAGAGGTATAACTAATTTTGTATAAATTCTCTTGTCATGTGAGCACACCTAAAAGTGGACCCTAAGGATGAATATGGGTATGTCCCGTTCTCGGTAGCAAAGTATTTGAAGACTCCGTGTATGGGTCAAGGTGAAACTGGATTGGATATTTGGAATGTGGAGCTCGGTAATAAGAGACTTTTATGAACAAATCTCTGGAGCTTGATTTTGTGGAGTTAAGGCTTAATGGGGTTATGTCTTATAATATGGCTTGGAAATGGAGTCTCTTGGCTTGATGTAGCCTGAGCACATAAAGGTAGGTTAAAATGACGTGGGATCAAGTTTCCATGTCTTGGCCCTAACGGATGGGTATACTTGACGAGCTTAAGAGGATTCTCAAAATTCCTAACTATCTCCCTATAACGGTCTCGAGAAGGAGTTAGGGTGTATGAAATGTGAAAGGCTAAGTGAGGGTGCTAGCTGACCATCTTCATTGATGTCTTGATTCTTTATAGACTTCAGCAGTATTTCGTATTTGATTTTAGGTTTGTTCTTGATTCAGATTCAGATTCTTAGTCTAGAACATATCTTGGATTTTTGCTCATATTTTTGATTCGGTTTTTTGAGGATAACATTGACTTTCGATATTGACTTGACTTGCATGATTGAGCCTTCTTCTTTTGACTCTTTTGTCTTGGATTACGGGCATAACCGCGCCCATGGATATTGATCTCAGTTTCTCTTGATTGAGCCTTTTGTCTTTCATCATAGCTCGTATCGTCTTGGAAGGACTTGGGTCAGACTAGCACCTTTAGTGTGAAACGGGTTGGTCTTTAGTAACACGGGTTGTCTCGTCCTGGGACTGTGCCAGCTCGCGCTCCAGGTCTCGCTCCCTCTGCAAGTGATAAAGAAATGCCTCATTTCAATCATTTCAATCAATCATTTCAATCAACCATTTCAAACAAACGCGAGAAATTGCAACAAAATTCAAAGTAAAGGGAATGAGGGGTTTATACCTGTCGTCCTCGGCCACCCGCAAGTGCCTCGATGGCCGTGGCCCGTAGCCGGTTGGCCACCCTCCACAACGCCACATGCTGAGACGGCGCCACCATCTGAGACGGCGCCACCTGCATTTCAAAAGGTCTTCAAAAAGAACGAATGCATTCTTATGCAATGAAAACAGCGAAAGACAGCCGAAGCTGGGGGCTTACCCTCCTCACTAAGTGCTGCCACTCCTCCAGGCCAGCATCCGTCACCTCCTCGCCGAAGTCACGGATCTCGGAGATCGACGTCATCCCCGCCGCGTCAGTGTACTCAAAGGTCTCTGGGTAAGCTGGGGGCTTGACGCCTGCCACCTCGATCTCCTGCAAAGTTCAAATGAATTCTTTATTCGACGATCATTCGTCAGTTTGTCAAATCAATTCAAAAAAGGAAAGTAAAATACTTACCACGATCGGCCAGTACGTCAGCCTCCGGCGAACAAACAGAGAGTACTCCTCACCAGGAAGGAGAAGGGCGTCGCCACCAACATCCGCCAAGTCAGCCTCTCTCTCAGCATCCGAAGGCTCCCTAAACATCGTTCGGGGAGGATCGACGGGAACTGTGAAAGTTTCACGAGAGCATTGACGAGTCAAACGCTCGCCTAGGTACCACTGGTCCCATGGACCTCCACAACAGCAACCGACTTGAGCTCCTGGGTCGAAGGACCTCATCCACAAAGGCCGGAGCGTCGGGGTAGTCCACCCAAGGTCTGGGCACCCACTAAGACAATCAAACGAAAGGTCATTCCTATGATCGGCTCTAAACGGGAAAGGGGATCATTCCTATGATTGCTCCTAAATGAAAATAACAATGAAGAAAAGTAATTGAAGATACTTACATCGCTCAACTTCATGGCATTCACGCCCCGTCGACAGACGTCGTAAGAAGAACGCTGGCTCTTCTTACGACACACCACCCAGTCCCTCACGACCGGGTAATCCCTCGGCTTAGGCTCCGTCCTCTTGGGCGCGAAGCCCGGAAAGTAGGAGTACACCCACGCCTGCAAAACAAGACAATCGATAATGATCTTTCACAATTCGATAGCAAAGAAGAAATAATAATCTTTCATGATGCAATAAAGGTTCATACCTCCAACAACAGTCCAGGACCGACAGTAGTAGGAGAAGTCCCCTTCTCCATCAACTCAGGACGAACCATGGCCCTCATGTAACGAGTGAGGACCGCAAAGCCAGGAGTGACCCAGTCCCACCGACCCAGGTCACTCAAGTAAGAAAGGAACGGAAGAAGCGTCGTCGACAGCCTCTCCCCCTTGTCTCCGAGGTAAAGCGAAGACAAGAACCACCAGAGCCACAGACGAGCCCTCTGCTCCGCAGTACAAGCAGGAGGAGCCATCTTTCTCCCATCCATCATTACCATCGCCGGGGTCCTACCCGCAAAGTAGTCCCTGACATAAGTACTCGGCACCAACCCGGGAACGGTGGCAGCACCCGCTGCCAGGTTCCAGCCGATCAGCCTCCTCGCCTCGGCCGAGTACACTCTCATGGTCGTTAACGGCCACACCACAGCCACCTCTCCATACGGCAGACCAGAAATCATGCCGTATTCCTCCAGAGTAACCCCGACCTCCCCGAAAGGCATGTGAAAGGTCGAGGTCGTATCCCAGTACCGATCGAGGAAAGCTCGAATCAGGCAAAGGTTAGCCCGAATCTTCCTCTCCTTGATCACCCTCCACGCTCCCACCAAGGCTCTGAAGGCTCCCAGCTCGATGATGGCCTTCTCCTCCTTCATCAGTCTCTCGTAGGCCTCCATCATCGTCGTATAGCCGAAAAAGGACCTCATGTTCCCGGCCTCCTGTATCTATTCGATGCAAAGCTATCTTTAGCACGAAGCAAACGAGAAATGAAACGGCAAGTGAATAAAGAAAGAAAATGGCAAGTTCGAAATTTACCAAACTCCTCGCCGTCCTGTAAGACAGGTGGCTCTCTGCTGCCCAAATGAGATGTCGACCATCCTATTTCTTAGCCCACTCAGGTGCCCCCACTAGATGGCGTCCACCTCGTCCGACGTTGGCCCACCTCGGGACCTCCTCGACGACCTCCTCAACAACCTTCTCGACCACCTCTTCAAGAATGAGAGAAGGGTCGAAGTTGAAGTCCACGTCTATGGGAGCCCTCCTCGATGTAGAAGCAACGTCACCTGCAAAATTAAAGTAAATTAGGCCGCGTCAAATGACGACAAGCCACGCTGAGGTTTGTTTCAAGCCTTTTTAGCCCCGAAAACGGCCTTTTCTCGCCATCTTTGGCCATTTCTTTCGAAACCTGACCACTCATGTGGTAAATTGGGCCAAGTCAAGTCTAAGCCCAAGCCTAATCACGCGTTTGAGTCGAAATTTCGGCAGCATTTCGCTATAATGGCGATTATGCCCTAAAAAGTGTCCTAAAAAAGCTGTCACAAATCAAAAATCCGACAAGTTAGGAAGTTCACCCATTACACAAGGATTCCAAAAACCAAGTTTCATCAAAAATAGGCAATCCTAAGGCCATTTTCGAAGCAATTTCGAAACAGCTGAGAAACCGTCTCAATTTCACTCAAATGCTCAATACTTGACGAAAATTCAAAAAGAATACATGATTATAGTCCTAACATTGCCAATTATCCATTTCTAATGTCAATTTTACAAGGCAAATCCGTTTGGGGGAAAAGCCCCAAATTTTCGAAATTTTGGGTATTTAAAACCCTAATTTTTCCAATCAAAATCAAGAAAATACAAATATAAAAGCAAGAATGTGACACATATCTCGATTTAGTCATGATTAATGGAATTATTTGATCAAATTTTGATGGATTTTGGTTGGAATTTGACAGTGTTTAAAAAGAATTTGTGTTTTGTTATTATGAATAAAACACGAATTCTGTCGAGTTTTTACTCAGACAGGGACGAACTCGGAAAAGGACGCAGCACCTGCTGCGCTTCTTAAAAGAGTCGTGGCTCTTGCTGCGCCTCTTCCCCAGCTTCCCTCCAGCTCAATTTTCAAAAGTTCGTTATAAGCTCGTTATTTGTGGGCCCATCTTTGGTGCGCCTCTTCTCCAACACCATATATCATATATTTGGTCTATTGGGCATTTATTTTTCTCCGGACCAGTATTTTATCTTCGAGCAGACTGCGAACCGTCGCAGCATTTTATCTTCAAGTAGACTGTGAGCCGTCACAGTATTTTATCTCCTAGCAAGGATCTTTCATGAGGACTTCGCTTGCAGCAACGAGCGAATTTCCGAAGGTGTTTCGACACGCCTCCATCAAGACCTTATTATTTTCCCAGCGAGAGTTCATGACAGCCGATTGTACTTCTCGATAGATAAAGTTCGCTTGAGACCGACGCAAGCAGATCTCTCCAGCAGTTTCTACCGATGTCCTGCTGCCCTCAATATTTATTTTGTTTCCACTTGGAGTTCGGCAATGGTATCGTTCTCCGGATGTTCTCATATCAACCTTCTTTTAGGTTCCCAAACTACCCTAGTCTCCACCTATAGGATCATAATCCTTTAGGACCACCTTTCTCCGGGTTCATACGCCCAAACCACGGTTACCCTTAGGCCGCCTTCTCGCTGATGTTTTCCTTTTAGGGTCTCACACCTTAGCATAATCCATACATATCTTTTAGGTCCTAGGCTTAGCTCCTACGCTTAACCTTAGCTCTTACGCACCTCCGGAAGCATCTCGAGAACGAAGTCCAGGTATGGTCTCTTCTTATGGCTGGCGAGCCTCCTTACGTAGTCTAATGGACTTTAAACGACCCTCCCTAATGGTCGACAGACTCTAAAATGTTCCCGACGACAGGTCCTTAACTTAGACCCCTTGAGCCGCCTCGCGTCGCTATAGTCGTCAGGTTGTAATCTTCGATTGACCTGATGGCTATACTTTGACTTTCGCCTTGTCCAAGCCTTAGTCAAAGTGGGGGCTCTGTAGATACCTCGTTTCTGCACTTCCCGCAAGCTACCTAGTGATGATTGGGCCGCATGTTTGGTACGCGAAACGATTTATGACAGTTCATAAGTTTATCATCAAGTGATAGCTCAAATACTTGTTTCTACCCCTTGGTCGTCATCTACGCGCCGATAAGGTCGTTTTGACAGTAATTAGAGTTCATTTGGAGTCCGGGTCAAAAATAACTTCATTTTCTAATAAACCATTTTAATGTCGAGTCGGAATGTTCTAGAATATTCGGATATTTTTATTCCATAAGATAATTTTATATCCTTTTGGTAAAATATATCCTGAAAAAATCTTATTTTAAGGAATAAGTGATCGGAGCCATTTGGTGTTCACAATTAAGCATATGTGGTCGTTGGTCAATGGTCGATACAAAACACAATTTATACTTCACAAACAACTCTACAATTAGTAAAGAGGCAAGTAAAGGTCGGATCCCAAGGGACGGGTATTGAAATGAAGATTCTATTGTAACTAGCGGTGTCTAGGGGTGTCACAAATTGGGTTGATGTAGAAGGTTACTAAACTAAAATAGCAATGAAAATAAACTATTAAGGTGAATGAAATAAGGGTGTAAACAATTGATTAAAAGCACTAGGGTGTCATGGGTTCATAGGGGAATCATGGGATATGATCATACAAACATGTTCTCAAATTATAAGCAAGCAATTATTGTTGTGATGGATTGAGTTGGGTTATGTCTTACAATCCTAGGAAAGTTTGGGTCCCGGAGCCGAATCTCTTGGATTGTACAACACCTACAAGTCGACTTAATCTTCCCTACTTAACACATGCATGGTCTAACAAGACTCGAGTTGGGTTATGTCTTACAAGTCAAGTTGAAAGGATAGAAGATGATAGTAAATGCAAGGATTCATAGGCTTAGCATTTCATCAAATATAACATGTGCATGCATTAAGATCAAAACAAGCAAGCAAATAAGATATGAAAGCATATTAATTTAAGCATGAATCATTCCCATGTTGGTTTCCCCTAATCACCCATTAAACCCTAGCTAAGAGACTACTCACTCATTATCATATTGATCATGCTAGAAAGGTTGTCAATCATACTAACATAATGAAACATGATGAATAAATGAAAATAATTAGCAATAATTAAAAAGGGATTAAGAGATTATACCTACTAATGATTCCAATAATAAAGCAAGAATAATAGAAGTACTTGAATCCTAGATTGAGAGGTTGTCAATCTCCCAATAATAACCCAAATAATCTTCAATTACCCAAAATAAAGTAAGAACAAGAGAGAGATTAAGGAACTAAAACTTGGATTAAAACTTGATTAATATTTGATTACAATATTGAAGAGAGATTTTATTGATATTAACTACACTAATTATTGATAAGAAGAACATGCTCCTCTAATTAGACTAATGGGGTATTTATAGTGAGAATTAGGGAGGATGCATTAGGGTTAACTAAGGGCTAAACTAGTAATTACACTTTTTAAGTTGAGCAAGGAGCCTCCGGGATTGTCCGAGAGAAGGGCTTCTTCATTTCGTAGCTTGAAGAACGAAACTGTGCTGTGCTGTGATCCGTGCGGCTGGGAGTCGGGACGGCCGGATCTGGGATGGACAATCCGAGCGGATCAAGGAACAAGACGCACGGACTGGGCATGGGCAATCCGAGCGGATTCCTGGTGAGGACGCTCGGATCGGCGCGAGGACGGACGGATTCTCTACAATCCGTTCGGATTGTAGCTCAGCAGCTTTCCTTCTTCTTTTTCTTCCCTTTTCTTCATGAATTCCTTGGGGATTTCCTTGGGGACTCAAGGATCCTTTTCTCAACAATGCTCTTCTACTATGCTATGTACAAAGGCCTTCTAGTCTTGTCTCTCCTTGATGCTTGGTCATTGAATATGATCAATTTAGCCTTGTTTTGCCATGAAAATGCAAGATTCTTACTCCTTTCCTACCAAGGGATCAAAATCTCAAAGAATATGCAAAACAAAGATCTAAAGATAAGAAATGACCCAAATAGGCACTAAAAAGCATAGAAACAATGGTAATTCGGGGGCTAAATATGCGCCAATTATGGTCGCATCAAATATCCCCAAACCGAACCTTTGCTCGTCCCGAGTAAAGAGGTGACAAAGACTAGGACCAATACTAACCTAACCTAATAATAATAGCCGATATGAGACAATTAGCGGGTCTCACTCCGCCCCTTCAACTCACAACAAGACAACCATGAGGTAGGATGCCTTCTTGCAAGGCAAGGTGGGTCTTGCCAAAATGGCGACACATCCAAACATTAAGCACACAAAATCACATAATGGATGCATCTACAAAAATAATAGCCACTTTCCTCATCTAAGTGGCGGAAATTATCTACAAGGGAAGCAATTCAAGGGTGCACAATCCTTCATAGATGCAATTTGTTCAAACTACTAAGCCTAGAAGGATACCAATAAATCACCTCCAAGTTGTGTCAAGCTAGGGTACCTTTGTCCTCAATCGTTAAATGCTTTTGTCAAGAATAGACTCCCTATGGTGTTAGAAACACTGGAGGATCGCGGAATTCCCCCTCTTGCCTAGACAAGAAGAAGGGTCGTCCCCTCTCTACCATGCACAAAAATGGATACGATGGATAAAGGGATCGATAGATATTTGAGTTTCACTTTTGGGAGTTTGCTTTTGTTTTTGTTTTCCCCCCCAAATTTCTTTGGCATTTGATTTTTTGAGAACACTTTCTTGCCATTTCTTTTTGATTTTTGGCATTTCAATACTTGACAACTTTTTGCATTTTCTTTTTGAACATTTTCAAAGTCACCCCAATTAGTAACGAGGGTGCCTTGTATTTGAAGCTTTAGGAGTTCTATTTTTGCTCCTCTTTTCTTTTGATGCATTTTTGCAAACTTTCTTTCACTTTTCATTTCATTGAACTCAAATTGATTTCTTTTTGTGCCCATTCCCTTTGATGACAAAAATGTATGGTAGAATATGGATGAATGATGGAAGTATGCATGGTTTCAAGGGTCACCTTGGAATAAACGGTAGCCAAGGAGTTATCACACCACAAGGTACTCTTGACTAGGCCTTAAACCATGGGTCAAAGGATACTAGCATGACACATCCTAGGGTGTTTTACAAGCATTCTAACAAGCAAAGTCTTAAGAATAAAAAGCATCTACTAGGGCCTATATACACTTGTCAAGCTTCCCAAGTAGACGGTTTCGCAAAATTTTTCTAACATGCAAACTACATGCCATGATGCAACTAACATATAAACATCCTAATGCAAATGATTCTACCAACTAATATGACATATAAACTAAATGCAAGTCCTAAGTTCACATTGTTTTACCGCATCAATCAAAATAAAGCCACATAGTCATTAACATAAAGAGGAAAAAGGAGATTGGAAAGATCATACCATGCGGTCTTCAATATCCTCATGTCTCGGATGTGGCGTAGTCAATCAAAGTGAACAAGGATGAAACAAACACAATATATACAAGACAATATATACAAAGGAAATGAACTTGTTTTTGGTTTTTTTTCAATTTTTCAAATTTTTATGATTTTTGAAATTTTTCAATTTTTATGGTTTTTGAATAAAAGTTAAGAGTTAGAATTCCCATCCCCACACTAATATGGGCATTGTCCTCAATGGCCAAAATGATGGAAATTATGCAAAGAATGATGCATGATTTCTATGCTAAATGCAATTCTACACTAAGCTATACTACATGATGCATGGTTTTTGTTATGACGGAGAGGATAATTTAAATTACCTCCCGTTGCGTATGCATTAACTTCCCCAAACCAAGCAAGACACTATTGCTAATGTCAAAGCATGGGGGAGTTCATGCACATGCAATGCTATGCATGAGACTAGATTGTCATTTTGGATTTTACAAAAGTGGGAACAATAAAGAACACCTCAAAGGAACCGAGGTGTGAGTCCTTTGATGTTGCTAGGACTAAACCAACAATGAGCAAAATGAAAATAAAATACAAAGAGATATAGACAAACCGTGGGAGAGTAGGAATCTCCAAGGCTAGTCTTCCATCATGCTACTATCATCACCACTTCCCTCATGAGAAGTGGTCACATTGCCACTTTCCTTGGCACTTTCTTCTTTGCTTTCTTCATCATCATCTTCCTCATCATTTTCTTCACCATCTTCACCATCTCTTTCTTCATCTCCACTTGCTTCTTCCTCAATATTATCATCAATCTCCTCATCGTTTCCAACAACCTCATTGTCTTCCACCACGTCCCTAGATGCACCCGGAAACAAGGCTTCTCTATCCGCCCAACTAGGCAAAGGACAAGATGGATCAAGGAGTCCTTGCCTAGCTAGATGTAGGAGGGGAGGATATTGAGCCAAATAAGCATTCTTCCGATCTTCATGAGCTTGCTTGTGCATGGCTTGCATTAGAAGAGTTACATAGTCTTTCCCAATTTCAACTCCTTGTGGTTTGAACTCTTCATAATCATAGGGGTAAGGTGGTATAACAATGGAAGAGGAGGGGGTTTCATGATTACCCTTTTGTTGTTGAATGATGTACTCGGCTTCTTCGGATAGGGGAAGTAAATAGTTGGTCCGGTGGACACTAAGACGGCAAATTTTTGCGGGTAAAGTGAATGATCGAGCCTCACTTGTAAGCCACCCATACTTGGTATCAAGGGAATTGTGAACAACCCACTTAAACTTGTTAATCAAGGTGGACATATCAATGAGATGGCCACCATCCTTAGCCTTGTACTTGCTATCCTTATTGAAATTAGGATCAAAGTGCTTGGCTAGGACCGTGACAAGGCCGCCATTAACAATTACGGTTTGACCCTTCTTCCCACTATCTATATGGAGCCATCTATCAACCAATAGCCTCAAAGAATTGTAAGGCTTGGTGTGAATTCTTCCAATATTCAAAGTTGATTCAAGGAGAATAAAATCGAGTCCCGTGAAATGATTGGTGTCTTTTCTAGCAATTATGGTATTTCCCACAACTTTGTGCCATATTCTTATGCCCGGATGATGGACCAAAAGAGCACGACAAGCTTTAAAATCTTCAAATTTCTTCCCGGAGATTGCCTCCCAAAGAGGCTCGGGATCATACTTCCCATATTGCTTATAGAATTTATGTTCATCGCTAAGACCCAAAATTGCACCCAATTAGGAAAGGAAATGCGTCTACTAGTGTTAGCTAGACGAAACTCAATATTTTCCCTATTCTCAACTTTTGTCACTTTCAAGGAACTTAAGAATTCCAAGACAAGGGAGGGGTATGTTACTTCCTCCATTTCAAACAATTTCTTTAAACCCATGGCATTGAAAAAGACTCTTGTTTGTTCAAGAATACCCAACTTCTCTAAAGCATCTTGGCATATGAATTTTGTGGATTGAATTTGTTTCATAGCAAACTTGACAAATGTATTTCTATGGGAGTCGGAAATGAATGTTACCTCCGGGTAATGCAAGAGTTGATTAATTACCGGAGTAGAGGGTGATGCTTCCATAGAAATTTGTTGAGGTTGTTGCACTTCCAAGTTTGGTGTTGATACCACCATTGCCAAAGCTTTCTTCATTTGTAGAGCTTTTTGCCTTTGAGAGAGAGTTGTAGTCTTTGGTGCCTTTGTTGCCTTTGCCTTTGCTTTTGTTGCTCCCTTTGTTCTTGCCATTTGATGAGCTAACCAAGAGAAAGATCAAAAATCTTCAATTTGTAGAATGCCCAAATCGATTTTGAAAGTGAAAGGCTTTGCCTTTATGAGAACAAAAATCAATTCAAAGGTGAAGATTTTGGTCTTGGTTTTGATTATTAATGAAGATGGAGTGATTGATTTGTTATTTGAAAGATGGTTTGATTTGATTTTGGTGAGTTTTGTTGAGGGTTTTTGTTTTTGAGATGGGGAGGATGAGGGTTTTGGTGGTATGGGTAGTGTTTATGAATGAATGAATGAATGAATGAAGGTGGGGTGGGTATTTAAAGAACTCGACAATGTTAGGACGCAGGGACAATCCGTGCGGATTAGGCGCAATCCGCTCGGATTCTTGACTTCAAATTTTCAAAAATCCCGCCTAGAGACGGGCGGATTCAGGGAATCCGTTCGGATTCTCTTTGAGACGAGACGGGCGGATTTCACTTGAGACGGACGGATTCTTGTCCAGAGATTTTTCTTAGTTTTTCTTCAGCTGCAAGACGGGCGGATTGTCCACAAGACGGACGGATTCTGTGAGACGGGCGTCTTTCTAGGAATCCGCTCGGATTCTTCAACAGTCAAGAATTTTGCAGTTTTCAGCTCAGCCCAAGACGGGCGTCTTCTCGCAGACGCTCGGATCCTCTCGTAGACGGGCGGATTCTCGGGAATCCGCTCGGATTGGTCCTTGTGTACACGGATTCAGGTCCATCCGTGCACCAACGCATTCCCTTATCATTCTTTCTTTCTTTCTTTCAAATCTTGTGTTCTTCATTGTGGGGGCACTACTAAGGCATGAATAGCCTAGGCAATTGCCATTCCCACACTAAGGTAAATCACTACACATTAATTAAAATCATTAGTCCCTCCCTCACTTCTCTCTTTTCATGATAATTATTTTGATCAAAGTAAAAATAAATCCAAAAATGACAAAAATGCAATGCAAAAATTAAATGTAAGTTAGGGAGTTAGAAATATTTACAAATGGTGGTTTAGGGAGGACTCCACCAAACTCTCATTCTTGATGAGATGTCAAGGAGGCATGTTCAAGGTGTTGTTGATGTTGCTCAACACCTCGAAGAAGTAATTAAAAGCTTGTTCGTTGTTATGGTAGAGGTCCTCAATAGACCGTGGTTCTTGTTGTTGATCATGATCGATGGCATGCCCAATGTAGGGATTAAAGATCCCTTCAAATTCGTCGTCCCAAAGACCACAAACTTCATTGAGTTGATCATTGAAAATCTCTTGCTTGGATGGAGACAACTCTCCCAAATTCTTCTTTTGGCCAATGAGGCCATCATCTTCTTCCTTGGTTGATTTTGATGAGCTTTGCAAGCTCTCCTTGTCACAATTCACTTGCTCTTTGAATGGAGCATCTTCAACTTTCTTCCTCCATTGGAGTTCCGATCTCTTCTTCTCATCTTTACGGCTATAATGATTAATCATGAAACATGGCTCATGCAAACGAGGAGCTCTCATGGTCTTGTCAAGATTAAAAGTTATGCTTTCATCTCCCACTTCTAGAGTGAGCTCTCCATGCTTCACATCAATCACCGCACCCGTGGTGTGTAGGAAAGGTCTTCCTAAGATGATTGGAATGTTGGAATCTTCCTCCATATCAACAATGACAAAGTCCACCGGGATGAAAAACTTCCCGATTCGCACGGGGACATCTTCCCATATCCCTAGCGGTGTCTTCGTCGATCTATCGGCCATTTGAAGAGTGATATTGGTACATTTAAGCTCTCCCATTCCCAACCTTTTACTTACCGAGTATGGCATGACACTCACGCTAGCCCCTAGATCACATAAGGCTTTGTTGATCGTTGTGTCGCCAATTGTACACGGTATTGAGAAGCTTCCCGGATCCTTTAACTTTGGAGGTGAACTCCCTTGAAGTATGGCACTACTCACCTTAGTGAAGGCGATAGTCTCAAGTTTCAGGATCGACTTCTTCTTTGTGAGGATATCTTTCATGTACTTTGCATAGGCCGGAACGTGATTGATTAATTCCGTGAAAGGAATTGAGACTTCTAAGTTCTTCACAATTTCCATGAACTTTCCAAGTTGATCATCAAATTTAGGCTTGGCTTGACGACTTGGAAAAGGAAGTCTAATCACAATGGGCTCCTTTTCTTTGGCTTTATCTTCATTTTTCTTTGAACTTTCTTCTTTTGATGATTCCCCTTCTTTGGGACTTTGCACCACAACTTCATTCTCACTAGCTCTCACAACTTCATCCTCAACTTGCTCCTTCGGTGCTTCATACCTTGTACCACTTCTCAAGTGAATGGCACTAACCGTTTCATGTCTAGGGGATTACCTTGAGGTGGTAATTGCCCCTTTTGTCTTTGTGAGCTCGAAGATGCTAGTTGGGTCAATTGTGTTTCCAACATCTTGGTGTGAGCTAGAATGTTGTTGATGGTGGTGTCTTTTGCTTGGCTATCTTTTTGCATTTGGGTGAAAAATTCTTGTTGATTCTTTTGCATTTGAAGGACCGCTTTTTGGACATCAAAACTTTGGTCATTGTGGTGATTGTATGGATTTTGATTTTGGTAACCTTGGTTTTGATTGAAAAAGGGTCTTTGGTTTTGATTTCTCATGGGTGGTGGAGTGTATGTTGTTTGAGGGTTTTGGACATTTTGGCTTTTGTATGAGAGATTTGGATGGAATTTGGTATTTTCATTGTAAAAATTTGAATAAGGGGTACCGTTTTTGTAAGCTTGGAAAGCATTGACTTGCTCGGTTGTTCCCCTACATTCACTTGAGTCATGACCTAAGGTTCCACAATTCTCACATATCCCGCTTGGGATTGATGAGGATGCCGTCATGGCATTGACATGGTGCTTTGATGATTTTGAGCTTTCCTCAAGTCTAGCCATAGCTTGTTCAAACTTCAAGTTGATTGTGTCAATGTGAGCACTAAGTTGAGCACCCAATTGAGTAACGGTGTCCACTTCATACTTTCCTCTAGTAGCCTTGCGAGGCCTACTATATTGCGAATTATGGACCGCCATTTCCTCAATCTTGTTCCATGTTTGATTGTCATCAACTTCGGTGAACATTCCATTTGATCCCATATTGAGAATGTTCCTTGAATCTTCGTATAAACCATTCCAAAATTGTTGCACTAAAAACCATTCGCTAAGTCCATGGTGAGGACATGAGCGACAAATACCTTTGAACCGCTCCCAAGCTTCATACAAAGATTCTTCATCCCTTTGCTTAAAACCCGTAATTTGAGCTCTTAGCATATTGGTCTTTTCCGGTGGGTAGAATTTTTGGTAGAAAGCTGGAGCTAGCTTCTTCCAAGAATCTATTCCAAGGGTGGCCTTATCAAGGCCCTTCAACCATTGCTTTGCGGTACCGATTAACGAAAAAGGAAATAAGACCCATCTTATTTGGTCTTGAGTCACGCCCGTTTGAGAGATAGCTTCACAATAATCACAAAATGTTTCCATATGAGAATGAGGGTCCTCACTAGGCATTCCCCCGAATTGGCTCCTCTCAACTAGTTGGATGAAGGCGGACTTGGCAATAAAGTTTCCGGTAAGATGTTGTGGGGTAGGAGTACCGTTTGGTAGATCCTCCTCGGTGGGTATAGAGTGAGACGAGAATTTAGGCATTGTAGGTGGATTTTGTGTGGTATTGTTTAATGGGTTCTCTTCCCCTTCTATTGCGAAAGGATTGACAAACTCACTAGTGGGTTGAACAACTTCACCAACACCTCCCAAATTCCTCCTAACAAGTCTCCTATTATTCGTCAAGGTTCTTTCGATTTCACGGTCAAAAGGTAACAAATCTCTTTGTATCCTTCTAGACATGCAAAATATCAAACAACTCAAAAACAATTAGGACAAACCTTGAGGAGTTTTACTTCCCCAAGGTGAAAAAGACACAACTAAAAACAATAAAAGAAATCTTAAATCAATTAAACACGAGTCCAACAGGCGCCATTTTTGATCGGAGCCATTTGGTGTTCACAATTAAGCATATGTGGTCGTTGGTCAATGGTCGATACAAAACACAATTTATACTTCACAAACAACTCTACAATTAGTAAAGAGGCAAGTAAAGGTCGGATCCCAAGGGACGGGTATTGAAATGAAGATTCTATTGTAACTAGCGGTGTCTAGGGGTGTCACAAATTGGGTTGATGTAGAAGGTTACTAAACTAAAATAGCAATGAAAATAAACTATTAAGGTGAATGAAATAAGGGTGTAAACAATTGATTAAAAGCACTAGGGTGTCATGGGTTCATAGGGGAATCATGGGATATGATCATACAAACATGTTCTCAAATTATAAGCAAGCAATTATTGTTGTGATGGATTGAGTTGGGTTATGTCTTACAATCCTAGGAAAGTTTGGGTCCAATCTCTTGGATTGTACAACACCTACAAGTCGACTTAATCTTCCCTACTTAACACATGCATGGTCTAACAAGACTCGAGTTGGGTTATGTCTTACAAGTCAAGTTGAAAGGATAGAAGATGATAGTAAATGCAAGGATTCATAGGCTTAGCATTTCATCAAATATAACATGTGCATGCATTAAGATCAAAACAAGCAAGCAAATAAGATATGAAAGCATATTAATTTAAGCATGAATCATTCCCCATGTTGGTTTCCCTAATCACCCATTAAACCCTAGCTAAGAGACTACTCACTCATTATCATATTGATCATGCTAGAAAGGTTGTCAATCATACTAACATAATGAAACATGATGAATAAATGAAAATAATTAGCAATAATTAAAAAGGGATTAAGAGATTATACCTACTAATGATTCCAATAATAAAGCAAGAATAATAGAAGTACTTGAATCCTAGATTGAGAGGTTGTCAATCTCCCAATAATAACCCAAATAATCTTCAATTACCCAAAATAAAGTAAGAACAAGAGAGAGATTAAGGAACTAAAACTTGGATTAAAACTTGATTAATATTTGATTACAATATTGAAGAGAGATTTTATTGATATTAACTACACTAATTATTGATAAGAAGAACATGCTCCTCTAATTAGACTAATGGGGTATTTATAGTGAGAATTAGGGAGGATGCATTAGGGTTAACTAAGGGCTAAACTAGTAATTACACTTTTTAAGTTGAGCAAGGAGCCTCCGGGATTGTCCGAGAGAAGGGCTTCTTCATTTCGTAGCTTGAAGAACGAAAAGCTATTGTGACATTTTGTGATGTGATCCGTGCGGCCGGGAGTCGGGACGGCCGGATCAGGATGGACAATCCGAGCGGATCAAGGAACAAGACGCACGGACTGGGCATGGGCAATCCGAGCGGATTCCTGGTGAGGACGCTCGGACTGGCGAGGACGGACGGATTCTCTACAATCCGTTCGGATTGTAGCTCAATGACTTTCCTTCTTCTTTTTCTTCCCTTTTCTTCATGAATTCCTTGGGGATTTCCTTGGGGACTCAAGGATCCTTTTCTCAACAATGCTCTTCTACTATGCTATGTACAAAGGCCTTCTAGTCTTGTCTCTCCTTGATGCTTGGTCATTGAATATGATCAATTTAGCCTTGTTTTGCCATGAAAATGCAAGATTCTTACTCCTTTCCTACCAAGGGATCAAAATCTCAAAGAATATGCAAAACAAAGATCTAAAGATAAGAAATGACCCAAATAGGCACTAAAAAGCATAGAAACAATGGTAATTCGGGGGCTAAATATGCGCCAATTATGGTCGCATCAATAAGGAAGTTGAGATCTACCACAATTCCATAAAAGAAACGCGGAAATCTTTCTTCCGCAGGAGGAAACCTCTGGGGAAAGAACGCAACACCTGCTGCGCCTCTTCGAAAGATCTCAGCAGCTGCTGCGCCTCTTCCCCAGCTCTTTTCTGCGGATTTTCAGATTTTTTCGAGATTTTTTCCAAAGTTTGAGTCATTCCATAATTCCTCCGTGTGATTAGTATAAATAGGGACCTTCGTTCCACATATTTCTCACACGAGTGTCCGCCATTCTCTTCTCCCTTTGCATTTAAGACCGTGCTCTAAGCTTATTGACGTCTACGTGCTTGATCAATCGACCATGTAAGCTCGGATCCTTCTGAGTACCAGTCACATTGTATGACCGACCAATTTGACCAATGACACCTCAATTAATCAATCAATTTAATCTAAATCCTCTTACGAGGTCACTTTCATCATACATTCGAGTCGAGCAATCACTATACGTTAACTTAGTTAATCTCGTTTCATCAAACATGTAAGTCTGAGGGTGTAAATCCCATCTTTTATTATTGTATTTTTTTTTTTTACCAATTAATATAAGATTTGCGTCAAAAGTATGCTTAAAACCGATTTCTAAAACTCTTTTGTTAAACTATTTTTACGGATTAACAGTATGCAGACGTCGAGAAGAAACGCAGCAGCTGCTGCGCCTCTTCCAGAGGCTGCCGCAGTTCCTGCTTTTCTTCTTCTTCATCGCTTCTCTGTAAATCCGTCCTCTTTTGTTTTCTTTTTCTTATTTTCTTCTCTTTCATTCATATATAATAATTTTAACATGTATTCTTAATAATTATCGCCTTTAATTCCGACTTAAATCCCTTATAATCGATATTTGCGGGTTTTTGTCACTAAATCAAACCCGAATTTTTAGAGACTCGATTCATTCATATCAAGTTTCTGAAGTTCGCCCTTGCAGATATTTTTACCGTTTATTTCCAGTTTGCATAATTCGTTTCCGTCTTAATGGTTTAACCCTAATTAATTAGTTTTAACTCGTTTGTAATCCGTTTTAATTCGTTTTTATCGCTTTTATGACGATTTCATATGTTAATAACACGCTAAATGTAACACCCCCATAATCTGAGTGCCTTACCAGGACCACCCAGGTATAAAGATATTACCATCTCGGATTCCCGAGGCAATGATAATCATAAGACAATAACGAAACAATGTTTAAATAGTATAAAGTTAAGGGATTACAATTCGAAAACCAACAAATAAACATGTGAATACATGTTCTCTAAACCAAATGTCTAAAAGCTAAACATAATGTCTGACAACAGCGGAAGACTCTTCTAACTGCAGTGATGACTCATCCCAACTAGCCCAGGTATCTCTACTCATACCTGCCCAACAACTGCTCACCATCCCCGAATGGATCACCACAGTTTTTAAAACAATAAACGGGGTCAGTACTAATCACACAATTTATATAATCCAACAACACAACAAACAACACAGCTCAATCATCACAGATATACTCCGAACTCCATCACCAACTCCACAATACTGACTACACACTAAGGTGTGTAGCCCTGCCAGAGTGCCCATCGCAACAGGTCACTCTTTGCCGCCAGTGGGGGACCGCAGCCGTTCCCACCTAAGCCCCGCTCATCTCTGTCGAGCGATAAACTCAAATCCATTAATGTGCACATCCCTTCTATGGCGGGTTCCACAGAAGGCGAATAATGGGCGTGAAGTCACTCCCGCAAGTGACCCCACTCAGCCAGGGACGCACCCTGAAGAACACAGTCAGATACAAACAATCACAGCTACTATCAACAATCAAAACCAACAACCGTCACAATACTCGTATGATAATATCCAACAATCACAAATCACAACCAACACATTATGGGACTAATACTGAGTAGGGAAACCCTACCTGGAATGCAATACAGTCAGACGATCTCAACAGCTGTTATCAAAAAGCCTCCTCTACGAATCCTCCTTCTAACATAACATCACATATATCACAAACCACACAAAACTAACACAAATCCCCCAATTCCCAAAATTAGGGTTTAACTAACTTTAACAAAATACCATAAAAACAGTACGTAGATCTTACCCTCGACGTAAGGATCACAAAGATGTAAAGAAAGGTGAATTCCGACCTTCCAAGCTCCGGGATTTGCCAATAATGCGATGAATGCGAAGAACGTAGGTTGAAATCTCTTTTGAAAGTAATTAGGTTTGTAAAAGTGTATTATGAAAGTGACGGAAGTGTTTATATATTAAATCGCATTATTAACAAAACCCGACAAATCATCCCCCCGTAAACCGGCTACTTGATCGAGTAACTGACGTACTCGATCGACTGCCGCCTACTTGATCGAGTACCAAGGCTACTCGATCGAGTACCCAAGAGGTCAGAAACTATTTTAAATCGCAAAACACCCTTACTCGACAGAGTAAGGCCCACTCGATAGAGTACCCAGAGACTCATAAAACCGTAGTATTACAGTCTTCCCTCCTTAAAAATAACTTCGTCCCCGAAGTTCAAACCACCACAAAACAAAGACACACACTACAACACTCCCGACACAACAACCAAACAAAACTCAACATAAAACATGTTACTAACCCAAACTCAACCACCACAAACATACCGACACATACCGACGCAACATAAAAAGGGTATAAAAGCTCTTAAAAACTCTTTGCGATCATCTCCTACCCCCCCCCCCCCCCCCCTTAAAAGAAACAAGGTTACGTCCCCGTAACCATACATACCTGATCAAAAAGGAAAGGGTAACGCTCTCTCATGGCCTCCTCTGCCTCCCATGTGGCTTCCTCAGTCTCGTGGTTAGACCAAATGATTTTGAGCAAAACTGTCTCCCCACTCCTAGTCTTCCTAACCTTCCGGTCAAGAATCTGCTTAGGCACCTCAAGGTATGACAAGGACTCATCTAGCTCTAAGCTCTCTGCCTCTAACACATGTGACGGATCACTCACATACTTCCGCAGCTGAGATACATGAAACACATTATGCACCCTCTCTAACGCAGCTGGTAAAGCCAAACGATAAGCAACCTCTCCAACCCGCTCTAAGATCTCATAAGGCCCTATGAACTTCTGACTCAACTTGCCTTTCTTCCCAAATCTCATAACCCCACGCATAGGAGACACTTTCAGAAGAACCTTATCCCCAACCTGAAACTCTATATCCCGGCGATGTAGATCTGCATAACTCTTTTGTCTATCCTGAGCCGCTCTCATCCTTTCCCTGATCATCTTAATCTGCTCAACCATCTCATGTACCATCTCTGGTCCTAGAACCACTGCCTCAGCACTGTCGTCCCAACAAATCGGACTCCTACATCTCCTCCCATATAAGGCCTCAAACGGTGTCATGCCAATACTAGTGTGATAGCTGTTGTTGTAAGAAAACTCTATCAAATCCAACCTTTGTTCCCAGCTACCACCAAAGTCCATCACACAAGCTCGTAACATATCCTCAAGAGTCTTGATTGTTCTCTCAGTCTGACCGTCTGTCGTAGGATGAAATGTTGTACCCATCTTCAACGTTGTTCCCAAAGATTCCTGCAACTCTTTTCAAAACTTTGAGATAAATCTCGCATCTCTGTCAGATACTATGTCCTTAGGGACTCCATGTAACTTTAGCACATTCTTTCGATAAGCCATAGCTAATTGTGCCTTAGTCCTTGTATCTTTAATTGGCACAAAATGAGCTGACTTGGTCAGTCGATCCACTACTACCAATATCATGTTGTTACCCTGTTGACTCTTCGGTAAACCCACGATAAAATCCATGGAAATGGATTACCACTTCCACTCAGGTACCTCTAAGGACTGAATCTTACCTTGTGGTCGTCGCTGTTCCCCTTTAACTCTCTGGCATGTCAAACAACGGGCCACAAACTCAGCTGTTTCTTTCTTCATCCCAGGCCACCAGAACATGTTCTTTAAATCCTTGTATAGCTTGTCACCACCTGGATGTACTGAATATGGTGTACAATGTGCCTCTGTCATGATTGTCTTTTTCAGCTCCTCATCATTAGGGACACACCACCTCCCATCAAACCTCGGACTACCATCTGTATGAATAGAGAATTGAGACACTGTCCCTTTCTCTACTCCAGCTCTCCACTCAACTATCTTAGGATCCAACACCTGCTTACCTCGAATATCATCATAAAGATCAGGCTGCACTGTTAAATCTCTCATGGCATCCCCTCTCTGTATCATATGTATCCCAAACTTCCCCACCTCATCTCTCAACCTCATCAAAGATAAAGCTGTACACAAGGAATGTACACTCTTCCTACTCAAAGCATCTGCAACAACATTGGGTTTCCCTTCATGGTAGATAATATCCATGTCATAATCGCCAATCAGCTACATCCACCTCCTCTGTCTCATGTTCAACTTCTTTTGAGTGAAGATGTACTTGAGACTCTTGTGATCAAAAAATACCTTAAAGGTCGCTCTATAAAGGTAATGTCTCCAAATCTTGAGAGCAAACACCACTGCACCCAACTCTAGATCGTGTGTAGGATAGTTCTCCTCATAAGGCTTCAATTGCCTAGAAGCATAGGCAATCACTTTACCGTTCTGCATCAACACACATCCCAACCCATTCTTTGAGGCATCTGTATAAACCTCAAAGTTCTCGATCCCTTCAGGCAATGCTAAGATAGGAGCTGTGGTCAAACGCTCCTTTAATGTTTGGAACGCCGTCTTACAACTCTCATCCCAACGAAACCTGTTCTCTTTCCTCATCAAAGTTGTCATAGGTCTAGCAATTTTGGAGAAATTCTTCATGAACCGTCTGTAGTATCCAGCTAAACCCAAGAAACTCCTGATCTCAGCAACATTCTTTGGTGCTTCCCACTTTGTCACTGCCTCAATCTTTGCCTGATCCACAGCTACCCCATCCTTGGAGATCACATGCCCCAGAAAAGCAACTCTCTCTAACTAGAACTCACACTTGGACAGCTTAGCCTATAACTCATGCTCCCTCAAGGTCTACAACACAATCCTCAAATGCTCCTCATGCTCCTCCTTAGTCTTGGAATAGACTAAGATGTCATCGATAAACATCACCACAAACTTGTCCAAAAACTGTCTGAAGATTCTGTTCATCAAGTCCATAAACACAGCCGGTGTATTAGATAACCCAAAAGGCATCACCACATACTCATAATGGCCATACCTTGACGAGAAAGCTGTCTTTGGTATGTCCACCTCTCTAATCTTCACCTGATGGTACCCCGACCTCAAATCAATCTTGGAAAAGACTGATGCACCACTCAACTGATCAAACAGGTCATCTATCCTTGGCAAAGGATACTTGTTCTTCACCGTCACTCGGTTCAGCTCCCTGTAGTCTATGCACAACCTCAAGCTCCCATCTTTCTTCTTCACAAACAGGACTGGTGCTCCCCACGGTGATAAACTAGGTCTAATGTATCCCTTCTCTATCAGATCATCCAACTGTTTCCTGAGCTCCTCCATCTCCTTAGGACCCATCCGGTATGGTGCCTTAGAGATTGGCCCCGTCCCCGGTTTCAACTCAACCGTGAAATCTATCTCCCTCTTCGGTGGCAACCCCAGAATCTCCTCTAGAAAGACATCTGCAAAATCACCCACCACTGGTATCTGATCAACTGTCGGACTCTCCATCCGGTCATCTCTCACATGGCACAAGATCAAAGGGAATCCCTTCCTCAGATAGGACTTCAAGGTCACAGCTGCAATCAACTTAACTTTGGGTTTGACCACAAACCCACGATAAGACACGCTAACACCCGTAGGACCTCTCAAAGACACTTTCTTTTGATGACAGTCTATCTTAGCTTTGTACTTTCCCAACCAATCCATCCCGACTATCATCTCAAAACCGTCTAAAGGAAACTCTAGCAAGTCTACAGGTAGATCAACTTGCCCAACTATCATCGAGACATCTCTATACAACCTCCCACATGATACAGACTCACCCGAAGGTATAAAAAATTTCTCACTTACAGACGCATATACCCTCAAACCGATACAAACGACTGAGACGCCCCCGAATCAAACAAAACAAAGGTATGAATACCGTTAACAAGAAAAGTACCAGTGATAACATGTGCATCGTCCTCAGCTGCTTTCTTGTCCATCATAAACAACTTTCCACTGGTCTTCTGTCCACCTCCCTGACAGTACTGGCTTATGTGGTCGGCTTAGCACCCGACCCCTGATTGTTGTTGTTGTTCGTAGCTGGTTTCTGATAAGAATTACCGCCATTGCAGTTACCTCCACCCTGGTTGCCCTGACCTCCCCGGTTAGACCATGACCCGGTCGGTCTGTTACTCGCATAACTCTGTGCCGGGCCCCTGAGAATAGCTCCCCTGAGCCGATCTCTGAAAAGCTCCAGGTACACTCGTGCACTCATGTCTCTTGTGGCCTACACCGCCACAGCCAAAGTAGGTCATCCCCCAACTACCACTACCGCTTCCACGGCCACGCCCAAAGGAAGCCCCAACACTGAACCCTAAACAAGAAGAAAACGCTCTAGCCTGACTGCGGTTGCCTTTCTTGTAGTTAGATTGGCCACCACCTTCACCCTCAGCCTTCCTTTTCTCACTACCTCTCTCCCGGGCCATCTCCACCAACCTCTCAGCTCTCCCAGCCCTCTCATAAGCTTCCTTAACATCAGTAAGGACTCCCACGGGTAACTTATCCATGATCCTGGGAGTCAACCCCCTCTCAAATCTCAGCACTAGGTTCTCCTCACTCAAACCCATGTCCTCAGCATACCTAGACTTCTCATTAAAGTGCTTGTAGTACTCAGCACTGACATATCAGACGTCATCCTAAACCCATCAAACTCCTCCCTCAGCTTACTCCTCACATGCTTAGGTACAAACTCTTTCCTCATAGCCCTCCGGAACTCTTCCCAAGGTATAGCAGGTAAGCCCTGCTTAGTATACATCCCTCTAGCACTCGCTTTCACCTTGTCCCACCACTCACCAGCTGCCTCCCTCAAGTAGAACACAGCTTGTACTACTTTCATCTCATCAGGACAGTGTACCAGGTCCAGTATGTTCTCCATCTCACGATGCCAATTGTCAAGAAGATTGGCTCCCCGGTCCCCTTTTACTCTTTTGGGTTAAACCTCGCTATCTAAAGGCTGATCTTAGAGTGATCAACCTCCTTATCCTTTCCCACTCTCTTTAGGGCCTCCGTAAGAGCATCTTGATGCTCCAACATCTTAACTATATCATCGATGTTCATGCTCTCAGCTCTCGCATACAACGCGGTTTTCTTGGGCGGCATCTTGAAACTATATAAGAAAAGGTAGATATGAACATACGCACTATAACCCCAAAACACGAAAACAGACTGCCCAGAACACACTCGATCGAGTGCCTAAACCTACTCGATCGAGTAGAGGCTACTCGATCGAGTGCCCACCATACTCGATCGAGTGCCCCGACTTCAGACCCAAAATAGACCTTCTGATCTCTAACATACTCAACCGAGTAGCATAGCCACTCGATCGAGTGCCCCCTACTCGATCGAGTGCCAACATGTACTGGATCAAGTACCCAAAAACACGCTTCTGATCATAAAAACGTCAAAATACCCACTCGATCGAGTCAGACCCACTCGATCGAGTACCTCACCTACTCGATCGAGTGCCTCCTACTCGATCGAGTCATGCTGACTCGTACATACTACCCGCATGTTATCTCTCATAACCCGACATATTATGCAACTTTATAAGCTCAACATTATAATATAACTAAGAATGCAATTCTACACAACTTCTCATATGATCAACAAATTACACTACTTCATGTTATCAAATGCAACATAGTAAACAATCATCATTCTTCTTTATGCAACCAACATACAAACACACCCCACTAAATTTTCAATCACATTTTCCATCTCTACTCCCAACATCAAACAACTCGCAACATATATCGCTACATCACATACAAACTAGTAAACACCACATACAACTTTGATATATACCCCCCCATGTGGCCGGTTCAAAATTGTAGGGCGAGTTCGCGACTTTAGGACGTCTCCCAAGCCTTTGCATTAGCTCCTACAACCTTTACCCCAGGTTCATTTTAATTGACTCCCTACATTCATTAGATTCATTGGTTGCAGGTTTCAGGATCGTCACTCTAATACCATTTTGTAACACACCCATACTCCGAGTGCCTTACCAGGACCACCCAGGTATAAAGATATTACCATCTCGGTTTCTCGAGGCAATGATAATCATAAGACAATAACGAAATGATGTTTAAATAGTATAAAGTTAAGTGATTACAATCCGAAAACCAACTGATAAAAATGTGAATACATGTTCTCTAAACCAAATGTCTAAAAGCTAAACATAATGTCTGACAACAGCGGAAGACTCTTCTAACTGCAGTGATGACTCATCCCAGCTAGCCCATGTATCTCTACTCATACCCGCTCAACAATTGCTCACCATCCCCGAATGGATCACCACAGTTTTTAAAACAATAAACAGGGTCAGTACTAATCACACAATTTATATAATCCAACAACACAACAAACAACACAGCTCAATCATCACAGATATACTCCGAACTCCATCACCAACTCCACAATACTGACTACACACTAAGGTGTGTAGCCCTGCCAGATGCCCATCGCAACAGGTCATTCCTCGTCGCCAGTGGGGGACCGCAGCCGTTCCCACCTAAGCCCCGCTCATCTCCATCGAGCGATAAACCCAAATCCATTAATGTACACATCCCTTCTATGGCGGGTTCCACAGAAGGCGAATAATGGGCGTGAAGTCACTCCCGCAAGTGACCCCACTCAGCCCTCGAAGAACACGGACAGATACATACAATCACAGCTACTATCAACAATCAAAACCAACAACCGTCGCAATACTCGTATGATAATATCCAACAATCACAAATCACAACCAACACATTATGGGGCTAATACTGAGTAGGGAAACCCTACCTGGAATGCAATACAGTCAGACGATCTCAACAGCTGTTATCAAAAAGCCTCCTCTACGAATCCTCCTCCTAACATAACATCACATATATCACAAACCGCACAAAACTAACACAAATCCCCCAATTCCCAAAATTATGGTTTAACTAACTTTAACAAAATAATATAAAAAACAGTACGTAGATCTTACCCTCGACGCAAGGATCACAAAGATGTAAAGAAAGGTGAATTCTGACCTTCCATGCTCCGGGATTTGCCAATAATGCGATGGATGCGAAGAACGTAGGTTGGAATCTCTTTTGAAAGTAATTAGGTTTGTAAAAGTGTATTATGAAAGTGACGGAAGTGTTTATATATTAAATCGTATTATTAACAAAACCCGACAAATCATCCCCCCGTAAACCGGCTACTCGATCGAGTAACTGACGTACTCGATCGAGTGCCGCCTACTCGATCGAGTACCAAGGCTACTCGATCGAGTACCCAATAGGTCAGAAACTATTTTAAATCGCAAACACCCTTACTCGACAGAGTAAGGCTCACTCGATAGAGTACCCATAGACTCATAAAACCGTAGTATTACACTAAATCACTTTCAGCCGAGTCAAATATCAATAATCAACCATTAAATCCACCAACGAGCATTAACGAATAGCAGTTCTGACTTCACAGCCATAACTCATCTCAGGAACAGGCGCAGTGACCACTGCGCCTCTTCCAAGAGACGCAGCATTGCTGCGCCTGTTCCGGGTTGATTTCTGTCTCTGAACTTCCGTTCTTGCTTTGACCTAATTCATTAGTTTACGTATTAAACGACTATTAACCCTAATATCACTAATAATCTGTCCGTACTTTCTAATCTAGTTTATTTTCCCTTATTTTCCTCAAATTATCCGTCTTAAATATACTTTTGACGTAAATCAATTAATTCGTTGTAATTATTGTCATTTTAATTATTGCATTTATGTATTTATTGTATTTTATTTTGGATGATTTCTTCACTTGTTTTCACATGTAATTAATCTTAAACCCTACTTCGACGTTAATGAGTGCTAATTATTTGTTCACCGACTTAGTATTAATTCACATGCTAGGGGACTAATTTGTGAATGTTGCATTGCATGCATATAATCGACAACATATCAAGTACAAACGATTTCCCAAATCATTAGTAGAGGCCACTATCGAGGCGGGCGGGATTAGGTGTTCAGTAAAAGGACTTCCAAATACGTACCCTCACCCCTTACTCCAAATCTCTGTGAACATCCGTGTTTATTGGTATCCACGAGAGTCATTCTAGACATAGAATGCTAAGGGTAACGAGTTCTTAGTGTTCATGTCACTACTTTGTGTCTTAACATGACACGAGGTATTCGAACGGTTCCAATTTCCCATAAAAATTGGTGGCAACTCCACAAATGCAAATGCGTGTCCCAAGCGCCCTCGTGGCCCGTGTCCACAGGTCATATCTTACATGTATTTATATTTTTTAATATATTGAGTCGTATGGTCAAACAATTAATAAACGGTGCACGTTGAAGTTAGAACGTCACGATTGACAATGGTTGTAGGTGAACCGTTGTTAGTGAACAAATTTACAACGGTTGTAATTGTAGGTGAACCGTTGTTGATGAACCAATTAACAACGGTTGCAGGTGAACAGTTGTTGATGAACCAATTGACAACGGTTGTAGGTGAACCGTTGTTGATGAGTATTATGTAGCAGCATTCTTGATCTTGATTACTCACTGATCTATGGAGTTCGAAAAATGGAAGCAAATCAAACAAGCATAACTCAACACTTTCAAAATGATCATTTCATTTAATTTTAAAGCAAATACATTACAGCATTTATCAGAAATCAAAAGATGTATAATAAGCCGGAACAACCCTGGTTAAGAGTAAAAAGCGCTTCTCAACCTGCCACCAATTACGCCACTCTGGTACACCGCTAACTTCCGGGTCATTGGCTTCATATTTTGCAATAACAGATTGAATATATGCAAGGACACGACTTGTATGTGGAGATAAGGTTGGAAGAGTACAGCTCAACATATCTCTGGCTGCAGCCAAGTTGCGAGTAATAGGCCGACGAGGGTATGAAGATGATGATGATGATGATGAGGCTTGGTTGACAAGCCGGACTGCTTCACGTCTCTTAATCCAATAATTCCGTTGATGTTCAAGGGATGCTTTGATTAATGGGTGTTGATCGGTGGGAAGCCCGGCGAGAACCTTCCCATCATCTACAATCGTTTATGTAAGCCATTCTTCGTTGTTGATAATATTAGGGTTCATTGCCATGTTGTTTTAAATTTGTGTAATGGGGATGAAATATTATGTTTTGATTGATGAATGTTAGTAAAGGATGCTTTAACATTTAAAGTCACATTTATAATTTTTTTCAAAACCGTTGGTAATTAATTTAATGTAAAAGTTGACTTATTAACAAATATTTTAAACCTATGTAACTTGCAATAAATAATTAGAAAATAAAATACACTACCACGCATATATTCAAGAAAAACACATATATAACAAGAAATTAAAAGACGCGCGGTTTTAATAACATTAATTAGAATAATAATAATAATTAATCAACATAATCATCTTGTAATTCCCCTGCGATTGAGATAAATATTGGGAATTCAATATGTAGATTATTAGGAGGCACTTATTCTGCGTCCCATGAACGAGGCACAGTGTCAATATAGTGTCGATATGTTCTTAATAGATTAATGTCACAATCGGTTGCAATCCATAAATATTGCGCTTATAACACATCATCCGTATAATAATTTTTCTTCTCAGCATCATGATCCTCGTATCCTGCCTGGAGTTTTCTCGCTTGACGAAAAGATTTCAGCTTCTTCCCAAAACCTTCAAACTCGATCATTGTGTAACCAAGAAAACCATGAACTTTAGTCCAAGCTGGGTGGACCTTTTTAACGTTCGTATAACCACCTTGACGAAGCATATCTCTCATCCAAGTAAAACTTCTCGAAAAAGTCTTACCATTGTCATCATATTTGATTGGAAGGCTGTGTATAATACAGGTAATAGGATGGACATAGCGGGTATTTGATTGTGATTCGGCGGGTGTAGAAGACGACGACGACATGGTGATCGAAGTGTAATATTTTAAATTAAATTATAGACTATGATTAATTGAACTTTGAATTGGTGAATATGGTTAATTGATCACATTATAAGTGATATTTATAGGAAAATATGTATGCATGTGTGAATATAATAATAGACTGATAGTAATAATGGTCAAACAAAACAATCCATGCAACGGTTCATTATTTATCATACATGCATCGGTTGAATATTAAACATTGAAAAAAGGATATAACGGTTATTTTTAACCCGTAAATGATAAATGACAACGAGTACAGAGGAACCGTTCTTTCATAATAGAAAATGATAACGGTTACAAGAAACTCGTAGCTATAACATAACAACGGGTACCAAAAACCGTTGTTGGTGTTAATTTAGTAACGGTTTTCGAAACGCCGTTTTCTTAAACTGGTAACGGCTGTCTAACAACCGTCTATAAGGGTGATTCTATAACGAGTTTTTGGAAACCGTTAAACCTTTTTGATAATGATTTGTTAAACAATCGTTGTCACATTATAATAAGAACGGTTTTCGACGGAAACCGTTATTCTTATTAGGGCGGTCTAGGTTTCCACCAATATTTTGAAAACGGTAATCTAAGTGTCGTTATTAAATGCATTAAACCGTTGTGATACGCTCCTTATTGATGGTCAGATTTGGCGTAGTGCTGGTTTTGTGTGTTCCTTCAGTTACTGACCTTGGGTGGTGTTGTTGTGTTTTCTTCTTGTGTTGTGTCTGCCGTGATCCACTATGGTGAGCAGTCGATCTTAGCAGGTTGATATCTGGATCGTAGCTGGGTGCTTGGAGGGACGAGTCTACGACGAGACATGGCAGAGACAGTGTCACGTAGTTGGTAGTTGTCACGCGCAAGTTGTATCTTTCCTTTTTGGTTAATCACTTGTAAATAAACATAATTGTTCTTTTATCGACATTTGATTATTACAGTTTCTCGGGCGATCGAGATGGTAACGCCCTTATCTGCTTGGGAAGGTCTTGTTAAGGCTACTTGGTAGATGGGGGTGTTCATGTTTGCTATAAGTTCTTTGGAGTATAATGTGTTTGAGTCATTAACTGCATTTGTTGAAATGAATGAACACACCTTTACATTATGCCATTTTATCGTCAACTTTTTCTTTGAGATGGGGAATCAATTAAATCAGTGGCATAGTGAATTCGGGAGTACATATTGAGAATCTATTATTTGACATTGTTCATACGCTATGATGCTCCTCTTAGATTTTTGTTAGGGAGAGATAATGAATTAGGGTTAGGGATTGAGGGATTGAATCATTGAATGAATGAATATGGGGAAAGAATGAATTTTCAATAATCTGGGGAAGAGATAAGGAATTTGGGGATTTAGTCTTCTTAGTGTTATTGAATTGGAGGAAATAAAACAAAATGTATATGTGTGTAATTAGTGTTTTAGTATTGGAGGGTAATTTGGTTAATATGAGCAAGTCGTCATTTAACGAAATGGAAAATAAGAAAAAATGATGCTCTGGTAAAAAATACGGTGGTGATTGGCGAGTATACATGAAAGTCAACGCAAATAAAAGGTGATAATAATTTGTAAAAAAGCGCAAATACGTGATGATTATTTGTAATTTATCCTAAAATATATACATAGCTTTGTAAAAATGACGAATTTTACAAATATAGTATGATATTTCAATATGATAATAAGAGAAATAAATAAAATCAACAGGATTTGGTTCATGCATGACATACACGTGGGATTCAATGTCATTTTATAAATTCGTGTTTTATGTATTCATATTATCATACATCCAGGGGCGGACCCAAGTACACCCTTGGTGTAGCAAGTGCTACACCATAATAAAAAGAATTAAGAGAAAATTAAAGTTTGCTACACCATTAAATTTCATGATTTGTCATTAATTATCTTTATCCTTCCCGTAATACTTGTCCACATCTCCTAAATGACTCTTTTAATTACTCCCTATTTTGCTCAAAGTATTTATTTGCTTATTTATTGACAACACAATTTTCATAACACATTGATTATTAATTGCTTAATTAATCACTTTAAACTTTCCATGTAGAGAGTATGTTGTTAATTACCTAGCCTAATTTTTTATGTTCTTTTTTTTTCCATAAACTTTTTTGTGTTTGTGTTTAAAATTTGATTCATTGTTATTTTGTTTTACCAATTAATTAAATATAAGTCAAAGGACAACAATAACTCTTTAAAGAAAAAATAGTAAAGAATTGTAATTTATGGGCTTATTAATAGGCGATATCGTAAATTTGGAGCGATAAAGAATTTGTTTTGAGAATTGTGTTATTTTATTTTTTTCCACAAAATCTCATTCAAAACGACATTATGCATCTCAAGTTTAAAACTTGTCAAATTATGACAAAAATAAAAATGCTTATTATTAGCAAAAGACTTGTGTTATCTATGCAAGTGGTAGATTTTTTTACCCATTTTTATCTTAAGACGGATATAGATATATTCGTCTTACATATTGATTTTTTTTGCTACACCAAAATCTAAAGTCTGGGTCCGCCCCTGCATACATCCAATCAATCTAATAATTTTTATGAGAAATACAGTCAAAATAATACTCCGTATTACTCCTCGCGTGCATCAAATTGTTTTATTGTGATTTTCAAGCAGTAGTAGAACATATAAACAATGGAACAACTAAGATGGGTAGATGTTATAGCATTAACATTCTTGGGGCTCTTGTGGTACTTCATCTCATCCAAACAAACCAACAAGCAGCATCAACCACCACCACCATCGCCACCAAGTCCTTCATCTCTTCCAATAATTGGTCACTTACATCTTCTCAACACTAACCAACCTGTTCATCGATCCCTTCATGAACTATCCTCCAAATACGGTCCAATTTACTCGCTAAAACTCGGTCGCGTCATGGTAGTTGTTATATCTTCTCCATCTCTAGTGAAAGAATGCTTTATAAAAAATGACGCCATTTTAGCAAATAGGCCCTACAATCGCACCTCTGTACACTTTCACTATAACGGAACTACCCTAGCTGCTGCTCCCTACGGGTCCTATTGGCGAGAACTTAGAAGAATCACGAATTTGGAGTTTTTCTCAGCCACGCGACTCAATTTGTTCACTCACGCAAGAGAGGAAGAGATTAAATCGTTAATCAAGGATTTCACATTAGAGAAAGAAAATCTCCATGCTTCTTTTGTTAAAGTAGAAATAAAATCTGAATTATTTCAATGTTTTTTTAACATTATTATGAGAATGTTGATCGGGAAAATATACGCCGGGAAAGAGTTAGATGAGATTTTGAAGGAGATATTTGAGTTAAGTGGGGCCGTAAATCCAATTGATTTTTTACCTTTTTTAAGATGGTTTAATTATGGGAATATAGAGGGCAAAATGATAGGTGTGATGGCCAAAATGGAGAGGTTTTTAGTAGAGTTGGCAAACGGGTCAATCGGATCAGTTTCGGTTCGGGTTCTTTCGGATCGGGTTATTTCGGTTTATCTTTTTTTTCGATTTCAGTTCGGTTCAATTCAGGTTGGATTCAGTTTTCACTTTTAATCGGTTGTAGATATTTCGGGTTGGTTCAGGTTCGAGTTGGGTCAATATCGGTGCAAATAAGGTTCGAGTCGGGTCAATATCAGAGCAGATGAGATTCGAGTCAGGTCATAATCGGATCGGATGTCAAGGGATTAGGTCTTTATTCAAAAGATTGGATATAATACGAATAATTTTTTTTAAAAAAGTAATAAATAATGTTTTTTTGCATAACTACGATATAATATTAATTCATTGACGTCAAAGGGGTGACACTCATGTACAAAAAGACACCCTAAATGTGAGGCCTAGGTACATTCGGGTCATTTCGGGTTTCAATGTTGGGTTTCTGTCATCAATGTACGGGTTGAAATCGGTTCAGGTATATATCGGTTCTGATTAAAACAATTCAGGTTGAAACTTGATTCGAGTTCATTCGATCTTGGGTCTATTTTCGGATATTACAAATTCGGTTCGATTTCGAATCAATTCAGGTCGATTCAGGTTTCGGGGTGAAGTTTAGTTATACCTTTCGGATGTACGGTCAGGTGTCGATTCGGGTATTTTCGATCGATTTTTCGGGTTCGGTATATTTTTGCCAGGTCTAGTTTTTAGATGGCATACTAGAAGAATGCAAGAAATCTAGAAGTGGCGATATTTACTGGGAGGTTGGAGATAAGATGCCTATGATTTATAAATTGTTTGATTTGCAGGTACAAGACCCAAATCAGTACTCAGATCAAACCATAAGGGGAATTATACTGGTATTGGTACTTCTATTTGCTTTTATTGTAGTTGGTCTTTTGCAATATGGTTGTACTAGGTTTGATGCTCCGGGCTACCTTTATTTACCATTTTATTTTATTTTCTATGAAATACGATTTGCTAAATTTGGTTCAAACATACATTTACAATTTATATCTTGAAATTATTATGAGATGTAAAATTAATCAACAACTAGTTTAGTTCTCGTGCACGATATATATATATATATATATATATATATATATATATATAGAGAGAGAGAGAGAGAGAGAGAGAGAGAGAGAGAGAGAGAGTTTTACTTTTTTTTTTTATTGTATTATATTCATGATATTTAAATTAACTAATTTTTTTTTAACGTTTCTCATCGTTATATTTTGATTTGAAAATCAAAGTCAAAATCGTATTAATCATGAAATGAGTATTAGAGATTAGTGGTGTTATTTTATAAAATTTACTGATAACATATTTTTAGCCGTAACTTTTTATCATAGAAAATCAATGAATTTTTTTCATATGATTTTTTAAACAAAAAAAAATTCCTTTTTATATCATAAAATGATTGGAGATAATTTTGTGTAGAATGTAAAATACTAAATGACATAAATATATAAATCTGAAAGATTATGTGTAACTTATAGAATATACTAAACATAACCAAACTTTGTTTTAGGAAATATGTTTAGGCAGGAAAATTTTAAATCTGAAAGATTCATGAGACGCGTTCACCACTCGCGTTGTTAATATTATTACTTTCACTACATCCCCGGTTAATACTATTACATTCACTACTTATTCGATTACTGTTGTTTCTTTAACTACTCCTGCTATTTTTTTACGGTTAATCAATTAGTTTTCTCAAACTCATATATTTAAATAAATTAATATTTTCCTAAAATCGGAATTGTTAGTTAATTTTTCATAATCTCTACGCTGTTTCTACTGTTACTTTCATTACATGTGTTGTGACTATTATTACTTCCACTTCTCTCGCCGCATTATTTTTTCTTTCACTACTACCGCATTCATTATTGTTAATTTTACTACTCCCGTTGCTAGTATGACTTTCACTACTCCCGTTTCTATAATTGTTGCTTTTAGTACTCACATGGTTAGTTACTATCATATTAGTTGATTATCTAGTTGTATTAGAGTTATATATAATTAAATAAATCTGAAATATTAGATTAGAATATTAATTAAGAGCAATCATTATTATTTACTAATTAAATTACAAATCAAAATAATTATGGAATATTATATTTTTTTTGGAAATCTAGCTTCATTTATTTATCTTTTAATAGTTACCAAAATATAACATACTTACATTATATTCATGTATGTTAAATAATTAAAATCTTTTTTTATACTAATTAATACCATAAGTGTAACATGTTTATTTTAAGGAAAATCACCATATTATGGTATTCTCTAAATTTATACTTCAACCAAAACTATATAATATTTACATTGAAGTCCCTTGTTCAAATCCATCACACAGTGCTGATTAAAACTATATAGTATAATTAATTTGTATAGATTTATTTAATTGCATTGAAGTCCCTTGGTTTGTGGAATTAATATATAGTACTAGGTTTGGTGACCGGCTACGCCCAGGCTACCTTTATTTACCATTTAAAATGTTATTTTCTATGAGATATGTTTCGCTAAATTTGGTTAACACATACATTTACAATTTATATCTTGAAATTATGATGAAATGTAAAATTAATCAACAAATTATGTGACACGTTCACCAATCCCGCTATTAATATTATTACTTTTACTACATCCCCTTTTAATACTATTATGTTCACTACTTATTCGGTTACTGTTGTTTGTTTAACTACCCTTGTTATTTTGACGGTTAACCAGTTAGTTTTGTCAAACTCATATATTTAAATAAATTAATATTTTCTTAAAATCGAATTGTTAGTTAATTTTTCATACTTTCCCCGTTGTTATTACGGTTACTTTCATTACATGTTTTGTGACTACTATAGTACTATTACTTTCACTTCTCCCGCCGTCATCATTTTTTCTTTCACTACTCCCGCATTTATTATTGTTAATTTCACTACTCCCATTACTGCTAGTACGACTTTCACTACTCCGGTTGCTATATAGGTTGCTTTTACTACTCACATGGTGGTTACTATCATATCATAATTGTTGATTATCTATCTAATTGTATTAGAGTTATATATTTAAATAAATCTGAAATATTAGATTAGAATATTATTTAAGAGCAATCATTATTATTTACTAATTAAATTACAAATCTAATGATTATGGAATATTATATTTTTTGAAAATCTAGATTAATTTATTTACCTTTTAATAGTTTCCAAAATATATACAGTATATATTTATATTATATTATATTTGTGTATGTTAAATAATTAACATCTTTATACTAATTAATACCATAAGTAGGGCATGTTATTTTAAGGAAAATCACCATATTATAATGTTCTCTAAATTTATATTTCAACCAAAACTATATAATATTTACATTGAAGTCCCTTGGTCGGGTCCATCACACAGTGCTATGATTAAAAACTATATAGTAAAATTAATTTGTATAGATTTATTTAATTAAATTGAAGTCCCTTGATTTCTGAAATTAATATATAATATTGATTGATTGATGGGATGAGCTCAGTTAGGATCTGGTAAATACATTTAAATATTTGTGTCCAAGAGTCGAGAAATAATATCAAGATTAAAGTATCACGGATTCACGGCTTACACTAAACAATATCACAAAATTTTAATCTCCCTTGTTTTGTTTTTGTGTTTTCGTGATATTGTTTACTATATTTCGTCATATTATTTCATATAGCATGTGATATATTTTGCTGGACTCATGGCTCAAAAAATATAGGGTATACTCACATTTGTGAGCATACTCTATCATTTTTGAGGACTCCTTCAAATAATAGAGGCTCCGCGATGAAATAACACTGGTTTTTCGATGAAATGACACGACTCCTGCATATTTTTTTTTTTGCATTAGGGGTGGTGTGATTTTTTATGCTATTTTATCGAACAAACTGTGCTATTGTATTGAAGAACCTCTGCTATTTCAAGGGGTCCTCAATTCTCAAATATTTAGGCGTCCTCACCTTATCCCAACTCTCTCTCTAATATATATGATGATCTAAAATTTGTGCTATATGATGATTTAAAATTTGTTGTTGATGACTGTAGATAATGTTGTTAGGAGGAATTGACACTGCCATTATTACAATGGAATGGACACTAGCACTATTGCTGAATAACCAAAATGTACTTCACAAGGCACAATTGGAAATAGACAGTTGCATTGGAAGAGAGAGATTAGTCGATGAATCTGATCTTGACAATCTTAAATTTATCCAAAACATCATCAATGAGACACTTCGACTTTTCCCACCTGGCCCGCTTCTTCTGCATGAATCTTCAGAAGATTGCAATATAGCAGGGTATCAAGTTCGAAAGGGTACAATGGTGTTGGTCAATACATGGGCTGTTCATAGGGATCGAAACGTCTGGGATGACCCATTAGCTTTTACACCTGAGAGATTTGAAGGTTTCACAGTTAATGAATATCGAAGTTCATTTATACCTTTTGGGCTTGGGAGAAGATCATGCCCTGGAACATCTCTTGCAAATAGAACCATGACCTTGCTTTTGACAGCATTGATTCAATGCTTTGATTGGGAGACTAACGGAGGAATGAATGTGGACTTGATTGAAGGATCCGGGCTAATGCCTATGGCTACACCACTTGTCGCAATGTGCATAATACGATATGGCATGAGCCATCTTATCTCAAATCTCTAAATAAAGGTTCTATATTTATTTTATGATGAAACACTAGGGACGTGAATTATGATAAAAAGAAAAGATGGAGATTTAATTTGATAATGCGATCTATTTTTTCTAATACTTTATTTTAAAATGATTGGAATTTTTTTCTAATAAATAATGATGAAGACCCGACGACGACGATGAGGACGACGACAACATTCTATATGTATATATATAAAAACGGGGAAGTGGTGATTGACACCCATAACTTTGTACAATTGTGAAATTAACCCCCATAACTTTCAATTGGAGTGATTAAACCCCATAACTTACATAATAAGTGAAATTAAACCCCTTTATCAAAATCTCACGAGAAATTCAATTTATCATATCACAAAAATAAAAATGGTTATGTTCTTATGAAAAATACGAAATAAAATTTTTAAAAAGTTAATAAAAAAATTAGCGTAAATTAGATAAAATAAAATTAAAAATATTTTACAAAAATCAAACTCAATTTATTATTTTTATATAATATACAGATTTTTCAAATTTTTGTTATATAAAGTACAGATTTTCCAAATTGTAAAAAAATTTCAATTGCAAATTATTTTGTTAGGTAGTTGTGTTAAAATTAGAAGTTGGAATAAAAGATTTTCATGACAAAAAATATAAAAACTATAATAGAAGGGTAAAAAAATATTTAAATTTTTTATATTTTTCAACAATTAGAAAAAGTTTATACATAAAATTGTTAATTTTTTTTTTCCAAAAAATCACACCGAATTTTACTATTTCGTATTTTACATAAAAACATAACCATTTTTACTTTTGTGATATGATAAATTGAATTTCTCGTGAGATTTTGATAAAGGAGTTTAATTTCACTTATTATGTAAGTTATGGGGCCTAATCACTCCAATTAAAAGTTATGGGGGTTAATTTCACAATTGCACAAAGTTATGGGGGTGAATCACCACATCCCCGTATATAAAAAAGAGAGATTTTTTCGAGCGATTTGATAGCGTCCACATCATCAAAAATTAATTTAGGAAAGTATCATAAATAATAATTTTTGATGAAAAATAAAGTGGAGAATCTTTTAATTATTATAATATACTTCCTCCTATTCATAATAACTCTCCCCCTTTCCTTTTTCGTCTATTCATATAACTCCCCCTTTTCTTTATTTAGTAAAGTTTTATTCTTATTTTAATCACCTCACCCCACAACAATACCACACAATACTCATACTTTATCTTATTTTAATCACCTTACCGCACAACAATACTTATTTTAATCATCTTACCCAACAATAATACCTCCATTCTCTCCAATTACCTTACACCACCACAATACTTTACAATAAAATAACCCTCCCCTTAATTTGCGTACCCTTTTGAAAGGGGAGAGTTATTATGAATAGGAGGGAGTATATATTTCTTAAATTATATTCAAGTGATATTTCCAATTTTTATATCAAACTTTTACATTTCACTTGGCAAAAAAGTATCGTTAAAAAAATTATTAAAATAATATAATTAGCTTCGTGGTAAAAAAATGTTATCATTAGAGTATAGAATTCATATTATTTGCACATATTAAAACTTTTTAGTATGTAAAATTGTGTAATTTTTAGTATGTTTTGTCCCACATTGGAAAATAACGCAGGTGTGGTGAATATATTACATATAAATAGCAGAATTGTCCCACATCGAAAGATTAATATAAGGTGATGGATCCTATAATTATAAATAGAAGGCATATTTGGAACTTATGTATCCACCCAAAAATTTTTGAGTCTCATAAATATTGTTTTAAAGAGCTCTTAAGATTTTCTATCATTATCTACGATATAATATACTCCCTCCAATTTCCTATTATCTTCCCTCTTTCCTTTTTCACACAAGTTTGATTATCTTCCCTCTTTCCTTTTTTGGTAAGTTTCATTCATTTTTTATTAATTTCTCTCTCCTAAAAAATCACAACTCTCATTACTTTATCTATTCTTTATCCATCATTCATTCTTTATTATTTTCTCTCACCTATAAATTTCACAACTTACAATACTTTATTCTACTTTATTCCTTATTTCTTCCCATTTCTTAATTTTTGTGCCCAAAAAAAAGGGGAAGATATAAGGAAATAGGAGGGAGTAAAAAATAAGTGGAAATCGTTGGGAACTACCTGGGAAAGAGTTAAGAACATGAACAAGAAAAATACAAAACTTAAGGTTTTACTAATGGTAGTCTCCTGACACGGTACAAAACTAAAGATTTTACTAGTAGTTGTCTTGTGAATACAGTAATAGAGCGTTAATGAGTCGTTATATGTACGATGTAGAGATCCCTATCTAATGATCGAGACTAAGTGGTTGTACCTTCAATGAAAAATAATATGTATACAATAGTGGTTTTTTTAAGAAGAGACATGCACTTCTTGGTATGTTATATCTTTCACATTGAAAAATAATGTAGGCATGATAAACATACTACGTCTAAATAATTAAATTATGTATGTCACATCGAAAGAATAGTATACGGTAGCGTGATTCTATGAATATAAATAAGAGGCATCCTTGAAACTTAGGTACTAACCCAAAATTTCTTGATATAAAAGATATGTACTTTTTAGTATGTTATATGTCATACATTGAAAAATAATGTAAGTGTGGTAAATATATTATGTATAAATAATAGAATTGTCCCATATATATACATTTTCTATATTATATTAAAGTGATGTTTATAATTTTGATATAAAAACTTTATATTTCATTTGACAAAAAATTATCGTATGAAAATTATATAATTAGATTGTGACAAAAAAATGCTATCATTAGAGTTTAGATTGTATTGTATTTTTTCATTACACTACAAGAATTTTCTGCTCGGGCGACCAAAATAGGCGACTGATTTTAGTCGCTAAACATGAATTGGCGACCGAAAGTAGTCGCTCAAATGTAGTAGCAAAGCCTAGTCGCCTAAACTGACTCGGGCGACCGATTATAGTCGCCAAATTGGCGACGGCTATATTAGTCGCCAATTTGCGACCGCTCTACCCTTTAGTCGCCAAAATGGCGATCACCATTAGTAGCCAATCAGTCGCCATTTTGGCGACGACTCCTTCCTTCAGTCGCTAATTGGCATTAAAAAAACAAAAAAAACTACAAATGCGCTAACTTTTAATGATTAAATCTGGTCATTTTTATACAAAATCTAATGGCGACTAAAAAGAACCCACAAATCTGCTCATTTCTATACAAAATTTACTAAATACACATTACATTAAATTTACATTATAGTACAATCAAGTTCAATATAAAACTACCATCATCGACACTAACAACAATTCCGAATAACACGAAAAAACAAATTACCGTCATCGAATAACACAAAAAAACCCAAATAACCTCCCTTTCTTTCTCGTCTCTTCTCCTTCTTCCATTGCATCTCACCGCGCCACCATGTCCCATGCCGTCATCAATTACCGTAATCAATTTTTGAAAAAAGGCAAAATTATGAGGAATAGTAGACAAAAGAGCAATTAAACTTGAGATTTGATGTATTAGACAAAAGAGCAATTAAACTTGAGATTTTATTAAAGAAGAGAGTTAAACGAGATGTGAAGTTGGGATTTTTGCGGGTTGTGTAAGATTTGATAAAGTGTAAATATGTGTGTTTAAGATGCTTGAGGAATTGTTAAGTAAGAAAAAGAGGGGATTTGGTAAAATAGGTGGGGGATTAAAAAAGATGATAGAGATGGGAACAAATAAGATGATATAAATTATAAAGTGGGTGAGTTACTATTTGTCTAAAGGTATTAAGTGAGGGAGGTGGGAACTGTTTTGGTGAAAACAAAAGGGCGGGTGAAATGGCGACCGAAATTTTGGTCGCCCGACCTTTACTTTCAGTCGCCAACGTCAATTTATGTACGGAATTGCGTGGTCGCCAATTTGGCGACCGAGGACAGTCGCCCGACATTTATTTCAGTCGCTAAATTGGCGACTGGGTTAATCAGTCGCCTATTTTGGTCGCCCGCGCATAGAATTCTTGTAGTGTTATTAAATCAGGTTGATGTCAAAGTAGGTGCGAAAAAAATGGTGTATTTAGTATGTTATTTGTCCTACATCGAAAAGTAATGTAAGTGTGGTGAATATACTATGTATAAATATTAGAATTGTCCCACATATATAAAAGATATGTACTTTTTAGTATGTTATATGTCTCACATTGAAAAATAATGTAAGTGTGGTGAATATATTATGTATAAATAATAGAATTGTCAGAAAGAACTCTTAAAAGAGTTTGTATTACTGTCTCTACAATAATGATTTCTAACCTAAGTTAATCTTTGGAAAATCTTTTAGTTATTATAATATAAACTCTGTATTTCTTTTTTTATATTCAAGTGATGTTTCTAATTTTTATATAAAAACTTTTACATTTCATTTGTCAAAATAATATCGGTAAAAAAAATATGAAAATAATATTATTAGATTCATGGTAAGAAATGCTATCATTAGAGTATATATAAGATTTCATATAATTTGCACATATTAAAGATGATGTATTTCATAGTATGTTATATGTCTCACATTGAAAAATAATATAGGTGTGACAAATATACTACCTATAAAAAATAGAATTTCCCACATCGAAATATAGCATAAGGTGGGTGATTCTATGATTATACATAGGAGGCATCCTTGAAACCTAGGCATCAACCCAAAATCTTTTACGTCTCGTAACTATTGTCTTGGAGAGTTCTTAAAAGTTTATATCATTATATTTTCTACCTATAGATTTTATATGTCCCACATTGAAAAATAATGTAGGTGTGGTAAATATACTACGTTTAAATAATATAATTAGAATTGTGTTAAAAACAAAATTCTATCATTAGAGTATAGGTTCATATCATTTGCACATATTTTAATTATGATAAAAAAAACGTATGAATATTAATAGATAATATAATATTTGCTTATTATTAAATCGGGTTGGATGTCGAATTAGGTTCAAAAAATATGGTGTACTTTTAAATATGTTAATCGTCTCACATTGAAAAATAATGTAGGTGTGATAAATATATATTACGAATAAATAGTTGAATTGTCCCACATCAGAAGATTATCATAAGGTGGGGTGATCCCATGATTATAAATATGATTTATCCTTGGAACTTAGGTATCACCCCAAATATATTGAATCTCTCAAAGTATACTTATTATATAAGAGACTTTAAACATAATCTTGAATTAAATGTTAAATTTTTAAAGGTGTAACATTTTTTTAGGTGGGAGAAAGAGCGATAAAATGGTCAATATTATAACGCAAAAATTTTTCATGGTACCCTTGAATTTTGGTAGATTACACATAATACCCATAATTTTAAGTTTCTACATATAATAACCTTGTGTTTACTTTTTTCATAATGCCGTTACTCCTATGAGTAACTAGATGAGTAATTGAGTATGCTATGCTATTTGTGTTTTGTTATTTAGGTATTAAATTTTAGTTTATTAAATAAAATACGGATTTAGGAATTACATGATGAAGTGTTTTTGTAATAGATAACAAAAGAAAAAGGCGTCACAAGTCATAGGAGTAATGGCGTTATGACGGAAGTTGTGAAATGGTATTCTGGGAAAGAAAAAGGTGAACACAGGGGTACCATTTGTAGAAACTTAAAATTAGGGTTACCATGTGTAATCTATCAAAGTTCAAGCTTACCATGAGAAATTTTCAATATTATAATAATATAGTTAATTAAATTTTCATTTAAAAGAGAGAGATATCTGTACCAATAAAACAATAAATGGGGTATTATTTATAAATTGTTATTTTATTGCCATGCCATCAAACTTAACGTTCATTTAACAGCCTTTACATTAGGGGGTACCATGGGAAAAAAATGGAACCTCAAGGGTACCATAGGCGGATTCTTAAAAGTAGGAGTAACATGGAAAATCTGACAACATTAAGGGATACCACGAGAAATTTATGTATCTCAATTATGATAAAAGAAAAAATTGAAGAAAAACAACGTACAAATATTAATGGAGAGTACTTGATCATATTATTAAATTTAAATATAACTGTTAGATATAAAGAGTATCAATTGTCCGTATTCGATATTCGGGATCTGGTTGGATGTCGAACTAAGTGCAAAAAAGATGGTGTAATTCTGAGTATGTTATTTGTCCCACATTGAAAAACAATGCAGGTTTGATGAATATATACTACGTATAAATAGTAGAATTGTCCCACATCAGAAAAATAATCCAAGTTTGGTGAATATATTACTTATAAATAGTAGAATTGTCTCACATCGAAAGATTAGTATAAGGTGGAGTGATTATATGATTATAAATAAGAGTTAACCCACGTATATATTAATCTTTTATTTTTTTTTGAAAGAGATATTTTAATAATAATATGTAAACAAATCATTAGACATAGAATTTAAACATGAAACTCTTATAACGTTTTTTTTTTTTTTTGCATTATAAATAAGTTAATTACCCCGTTGCAACGCACGGGCATTCAAATTAGTACCAATAGTATTAAGTTCTTTGGAGTTTGAGGTTTATGTAAACTTTTCTGAGTTGAATTGAATTAAATTAAATTGAGCTACACTGAACTTAATTAATCTAAACTAGTATGGATCCCGCGCATACATGCGCGGTATTCATAGATCTTTTACTTACTTTATAATGTATTATTTAAGATTTAAAATTGACGTATTATTAATTTTTCATATTTTAATATGAGGATAAAAAATTAAAATGGAAAATTAATCAAAAGAATTAAGTAAATTCAGAAATGTATATTTTAATGAAATTTTTCATCACAAAACTAATGATTTCAATTTATAAATTATCTCAAATAATTTTAAAGTTTTTTTTTGTCAAGAAATTAATAATATAAGTTCATAATTTTTTTATACGAACTAAATACTCGTACTTGGTAAAACAAATTATGCGAAACTAATAATATCAAATTTTTCGGTTTTTCATATACGAATTTTATATTTATACCAGTTTTGTTTTATTTTTAATTAAAAGATTATAATTTAATTTTAAAAATATATCTTAACTAAAAGATAATAATTTAATAAAAATAGAGTTTTGTTTCCTTATTTAGCCAACTTCTTTTTGGAGGGAAAATGTAATACTCCGTATTTATGAGTCTTTGGGTACTCTATCGAGTAGGCCTTACTCTGTCGAGTAAGGGTAAGTTGCGTTTTATAAAATAGTTTCTGACCTGTTGGGTACTCGATCGAGTATTTGGGGTACTCGATCGTAAGTAGGTACTCGATCGAGTACCTTGGGTACTCGATCGAGTGTCCCGTTTTACGGGGAGTTTTCTCGGGTTTTGTTAATTATGCGATTAAGGTATTTAAACATATTCGTCATTGTTTTAATTCACTTTTACAAAACCTAAAACCCTGTTTAAGAGAGAAAGCGACCAGTTCATCTTCCTAATCGCATTCTTAGCAATTCCTGAGTTCGACGGTCGGTTCTTGTCGTTTTTCGTGTCGTTGGATTCCTTGCGTCGAGGGTAAGCTTTTAATATAGTTTTTATAATGTGTTGTTAAGATTGGTTAAACCCTAATTTAGGAATTGGGGGTTTTGGTGTGTAGTTTGTGATGTGTAGTCTTTATGTGTTATGTATGATAGGAGGAGAATTCGTAGAGGAGCCGTTTTGATACTGTTGTAGATACCGTCTGCGTGTTGTGCTTTCCGGGTAGGATTTCTACTCGTATTAATCCCATAATGGGATATTGGTGATGTCTTTGTAGTTAGTTGTTTGATATGATGATTGTGATTGTGATTGTGATTGTGATTGGTTGTCTATGGCTCTCGAGATGCGTTCTCGGTTGAGTGGGGTCACTTGCGGGAGTGACTTCACGCCCTAGTTTCGCCCTTCGTGGAACCCGCCACGGGAGGGGATGTGCACATTAATGGGATAGGGTTATCGCTCGGTATGATGAGCGGGGCTTAGGTGGGAACAGCCGCTGCCCCCCATCGGCGGCGGGGTCCAAAGGGACGATCAATGATTGAGATGATTGGAATTGGTTGGTTGTGTGTGTGTGTGATTAAGATGTCCGTTTATCTTATTGTTGATATATGTATTGAATTGTGTGATTAGTATTGACCCCGTTTAAATGTTTTAAAAACTGTGGTGATCCATTCGGGGTGGTGAGCGGTTATTGAGCGGTGTGATATGACGCGTATGGGATAGCCGGGATGAGTCATCACGTGGTAGTTAGAAGTCTTCCCGTGTCGACTTAAGTCTAGTAGCTTTGATAGTTTTAGTCGTAGACCGTATGAGAACCTTGGAATTCCTTTTATTAGTTTTGGTTTGAACATGTAATCACTTAATCTATAATTACTTTAAAAGTACGTTTCTTTATTGTCTTATGATATTCAAGACCGGCAACCGAGATGGTAGTATCCTTATACCCGAGTGGTCCTGGTAAGGCACTTGGAGTATGGGGGTGTTACAAATGGTATCGAGCGACGATTTTGGAACTGTAACAAATGAACATAATGAACATAGGGAGTCTAATAAAATGAACCCGGTGTATGTGTAATGGGAGCCCCAACCGATGCTAGGTTTTGGGTGAGTAGGCGCCCTCACTTCAAAATCTTGGCCCCATGATACTTAAGCCAGCCACATGGTATGGGAACGTGGAGTCCGTGTGTATATGTGCGACGTGTATGTTAATCAGGTGTATATGGTTTGTTGAAAGCATGTTGCATGATAGTTGGTTGACATGTTGGTTGGAATCGTTGGAACAAGATATGAGAATGATGAATGATATGGTAGAAAAAGAAAGTAGTTCGTATATGATGATGTGTGATGAAGTGGATTTGTAATGTTGTTGTATTAGCAACATGGGAATAGGATTTGTAGTGTATGGGTGTGGTTTGTGTTATGAAAAGTTATGAAAATTTAAAACATGCGGGTAATACATGATTGAAAGTTGAATGTTATATGAGCATGATAGATGGTAATGTTTGGCTTTTGGTGAGTAGTAACATGAAGAATAGAGGTTCAATGATATGTGTTTTGTATAACGAATTGGATGAAAAGCATGATGGCTGTTTATAACGTGGCACTTAATAACACGAAGTAGATTATTTTATTGATTGTATGAGGAGTCGCGCAGATTTGAATGCGTAGTTGTAATCATAATGTTGAAATAATAATGAATGCATAGTACGTTGGGGTATGTGAGATAACATGCGGGTAGTATTCACGAGTCTGCATGACTCGATCGAGTGGGTTTGATTCGATCGAGTGGGTACTTGTCGTTATTTTGACCAGAATCGTGTTTTTGGGCACTCGATCGAGTACCTCGGGCACTCGATCGAGTATGGGGTCACTCGATCGAGTAGCCGGCTACTTCGGCCGAGTAAGTCGAGAGATCGAAGGTCCGTTTGGGTTCTCGAGTCGGGCACTCGATCGAGCATGTTGGGCACTCGATCGAGTAGCCTCAACTCGATCGAGTAGGTTCCGGTACTCGATCGAGTGGGGTCCGTGCGTGTCATATGCGTATTTCGGGTCATATGTTTGTCTCTTGACATTCGTTGCATATGATGTTTAATTCAAAGGTGTTGTATTACTTCTTTATGTATTGTTTTACGTATGTGTTGGTCCTGAAGCGTAAGTTGCCCAATCTTATGATGTAAAGAGTGGCACTATGATGAGTATGAGTTCGGTGGGGAGGACATGAGTTATATGTGATTATGATAGATGGTGGAAAAAGAAAAGGAAGATTGGTATAGTTTATTGAGGCATGGCGCACGTTTTGCGAGACGGGATGAGTGATATGATTGTGTGTTGAGTAATGTAAAAATAAATGAATATAGACAAGGGATGATGTGAGTATAATGAACGTGAGAATGAAAAGATTGAAAGTAAGAATGTGGATAGTGGCAGCTTGAGATGTGTAAAGAGTTAAGGAGGGAAATGGTTAGGAGTCGTGTGGGTTATGGATTTATGTAGTGAAAGTTCGTTTAAAGGGGTTGAGAAGAGTAATATATAGTGAACTTTGTGGAGACATGTCGCGAGGTGTATTTGTAGACAATGAGTGAGTTTGGGAGGTTTGGTTTATTAAAAGATGAAACTATTGTGTGATTTCCTTGGGTAATTAACGGTATTAAATGAATTCTGATTTCTAGAGATGTAAAAAGGGGATGCAATTGTTTGAACATTAAACGTTGGTTCTATGGATAGATTAGTGGCAAGTATGAGTGATAGCATAATAAGAGAAGATCCATGGTAAGAAAGAGTGAGATGATGTCGGTAGAAAATAATGGAATTAAGTTTTGGAGCAACGAAGGGGTAACCAAATTTCTAAAGAGTTAGCTAGAAGGAATAAGGAGTTGAACTATTAATTGGTATTATTGAGTGTAAAGAGAAAAGAAGGATAAAAGTAAGCTGAGGAAAATGTTCACCGAAGCTATGTGATATAAAGATAAGGAATCATCGAAATGTGTGATGGTATCACGAGGATGTTAGCTAAAGGTTATATAGGAGTTTCAGGACAACATAATTGGTAATGAGTTTCGAGGAATTAAGGGAGTAAGAAGTTGGTGGAGCATTGGCACGATACGAGATATTTGGTGGAGAGTTGGATGACAATACAAATAAGATAGCATTGGGAATAATGTTGAGGTAATTTTGTGGATGGGTTTGATGTTCGTTATTTGCAATGTTAACCAAAAATGGTAGAAAAACCATGTTATTTTGATATGAGTGTAAGAGATTTGATATACGAGCGGCGGTGGCATTGTGGTGTTATCACTAATGGCTAAGAGTGATGGAATATTAGAAAGGTAGCAATTCTAAAGAGGTTGATTTGGTAGGGACCTGATTGTTGTGTATGATTGTGAGAGGGTATAAGATGTGGTTAGATGAGGCGGACGCTATTAGTTGAATAGTGAAGGTATGGTTATATTTGGCAGGAAGTGATGGTTGTGCGAATGGGGGAATATGTTATGAGGGGCATATGGGTTAAACTCGGGCAGCAGGTAACCTTTTTCGAGTGGTAACTTACGTGGTCAGGATTGACTAGCTGGTTGTGATTACGGGTCTATGATATGTGTAAATGTTTGTGTGAGGTTCTGACCTCACAAGAAGTGGTATGGTGTGATAATTATAAAGTTGTTTTATGAATGTTCTGTAATATATATGTTGGACACGGTAATTTAATTTAATGATATCCAAAAAGGTAATAATTTGATTGATTTGACATAGCTAGTTATAATTTTATGTGTATTGATAACACATGTGTATCCCGGGAAATGGTAGAGATGATGTTCATGAGATGCTTATCTGTTTATCCATATAATATGTTGCGTGGTGATTTAATAAGGTGGATTTGAGTAAGTTTTTCTTGTCTGAGAAGTTATGCTCACCAAGATTTATGGGAATTGTATGCAGTTGTGATGTCTATCGGTGTGGTTGTGGTGCCTCGGGTGGTGATCCGGGCACGGTACATAGTGCTGTGATGCGGGTATTTTCGCACTACGGTGTGGCTGTTGGTGGCGGTGTTGTGATGCCGTCACCGGTTGTGGTGGAGTAGGCGGGATGATTATGATTCGGGTTTCGAAAGTACATACCAGTTATACATAGATTGTTGTTTTGTTTGATGTTGCTCTGCGAGTGTCATTTGTCTTTGATAGACGGTTGTCTTGCTTATTCATGTTTTCTTTACCAAGTTAAGTTGGGAATGAGGTAGAGCATGATGTGAAATAGAGTTGTATATGTTTCGTTGTTGTCATGGGATAGTGATAATCTGTTGATGGGACACGGTTGTGAGAGGTTGTTACGGTAATTTTGATCTTGTTTTCAGATGAGACATCGGTAGACATGGTAATGGAAAATGATTCGTGGAACATGTGTTGTAATGAGCTGAAAGCGGCAGGTAGTTCATAATCTTTTGTTGAGACAGTGAGTGTAGGGTGTTGGGGAAATTAGTGTCATGTTAAGTTGTGTATGAATTTTGCGGTAATGAAAGAAAGAACTTGAGGATCTAGTGTGCGTGTACGTAACGAGTGCGGACCGTGAGTTATGCTTTCCGGGAGATAAGTGCCTTACGTAGAGAGGTATGTTGTTTGGCAAGAATAATGAAGAGTGGGTATGGTGATTTGCTACGATTTTATGGTATAGGTTAGGTCTTGTTGCCGAATGAGTTGAGGAATGGGAAATGTTTATGTATGGGAGCCTTGGATATAAGAATGGTGAGTGTTTGGGTTATAGACGGTTATCTTTGACATGTGGTGGTACAGAGGGTAATGAGATATAGATATGGTTTGGTATTAGTGAGTTACGAGGACGTAACATTTGTCTTAAGAGGAGTAGCTAGGATGCGATAAAACAGATTTTGATGGTTGTACATATGGTAATATATTCGGAAGTTGAGTCTTGATGTAGAATAAAAGATCGATTCGTGTTGTGGGTGATTTTATTAAAGGTCATGACCGTGCTTGTAGTAGCGTGATGTTTAGGAGTGTGAGAATATTTCGCTAGTATTGATTGGTTGGATGATGAGGTTACGAGTGTGAGTAAACTTCGAGGACGAAGTTCCTTTTAGGGGTGGTAGAATGTAACATCCCGTTTGATGTCTATGAGTGTCTTGGTATTGGATTTGATAGTTGATGATATTATGGAGCTAGCAACATTAGAGGATGGTAGTTGGTTATGTATGGAGTTGGTGTCGTGAGAGATATATATGTGGTAGATACGATATAGTAAGTCATGTTGTGGAAGTAAACATAGTTGGTGGAGTGGGTGTTAAGAGTTCATGTTCTATGTTCGGTCGAGTTCTTGAGTCCTTAGCTAAGTTGTTGTGTCTTGGTCTAGTCAAGATGGTTGTTTTTTTTTATGTATGGGTTGAACTTCGGGGACGAAGTTCTTTTTAAGGAGGGAAGACCGTAATACTCCGTATTTATGAGTCTTTGGGTACTCTATCGAGTAGGCCTTACTCTGTCGAGTAAGGGTAAGTTGCGTTTATAAAATAGTTTCGACTGTTGGGTACTCGATCGAGTAGTCGGGGTACTCGATCGAGGGGTACTGATCGAGTACCTCGGGTACTCGATCGAGTGTCCGGTTTTACGGGGAGTTTTCTCGGGTTTTGTTGATTATGCGATTAAGGTATTTAAACATATTCGTCATTGTTTTAATTCACTTTTACAAAACCTAAAACCCCGTTTAAGAGAGAAAGCAGCCACTTCATCTTCCTAATCGCATTCTTAGCAATTCCGGAGTTGACGGCCTCGGTTCTTGTCGTTTTTCGTGTCGTTGGATTCCTTGCGTCGAGGGTAAGCTTTTAATATAGTTTTTATAATGTGTTGTTAAGATTGGTTAAACCCTAATTTAGGAATTGGGGGTTTTGGTGTGTAGTTTGTGATGTGTAGTCTTTATGTGTTGTATGATAGGAGGAGAATTCGTAGAGGAGCCGTTTTGATACAAATTGTAGATACCGTCTGCGTGTTGTGCTTTCCGGGTGGGATTTCCTACTCGCATTAGTCCCATAATGGGATATTGGTGATGTCTTGTAGTTAGTTGTTTGATATGATGATTGTGATTGTGATTGTGATTGTGATTGGTTGTCTATGGCTCTCGAGATGCGTTCTACCGAGTGGGGTCACTTGCGGGAGTGACTTCACGCCCTAGTTTCGCCCTTCGTGGAACCCGCCACGGGAGGGGATGTGCATATTAATGGGACAGGGTTATCGCTCGGTATGATGAGCGGGGCTTAGGTGGGAACGGTGCGGTCCCCCATCGCAAAAATGGTGGTCCAATGGACAATCAATGATTGAGATGATTGGAATTGGTTGGTTGTGTGTGTGTGACAGTTTAAGTTGTCTGTTTATCTTATTGTTGATATATGTATTGAATTGTGTGATTAGTACTGACCCCGTTTAAATGTTTTAAAAACTGTGGTGATCCATTCGGGGGTGGTGAGCAGTTATTGAGCAGGTGTGATATGACGCGTATGGGATAGCTGGGATGAGTCATCACGTGGCAGTTAGAAGTCTTCCGCTGTGTCAGACGAAGTCTAGTAGCTTTGATAGTTTTAGCTGTAGACCGTATGAGAACCTTGTAATTCCTTTTATTAGTTTTGGTTTGAACATGTAATCACTTAATCTATAATTACTTTAAAAGTACGTTTCTTTATTGTCTTATGATATTCAGTACCTCGGGCAACCGAGATGGTAGTATCCTTATACCTGAGTGGTCCTGGTAAGGCACTTGGAGTATGGGGGTGTTACAGAAAAGCTATTGAAAATTTTTATTCTCTTAGTAGTAAATAATAATAAAGGGGAATGTAAGTTGAAAAAATATTATCCCCTTTTTAAATGTCATAAAATTATTTATTGTATGAAATAAATCAGTATGACCTAGTCAAAGATAGATATAATGAAGCCCAAAGCCCAATATAGAGCAACTCATTTAGGCGGGAAAATTTGAGAATCTCTTATTCTTTTAGTTTAAGGGGGATTGAATTTAATTTATAAGAACTAAATTTATGTCCGAAAGAATAGTGCCAAATACTGCAATCACTAGATTCATGTGTGTATCCACCATGGTTCTTGTAAAATGGCTACAAATGCTTTCACTGTCTTTCTCTTATTATTTTTAATAATGGTCTTAGTTTATCTGATATTGAAGAGTTTCACAATTCTTGTACTTAAAGAAAGCAAGTGTGAATTAAGTAGCATTTTAATACCTTTGTCAACTTAAGATGATAATTACTGGCAGTGGCGGACCTAAAACTTTAATAATGGGGACTCACAATTGAAAAAAAAATATATATTGACTAATATAACAAAATCTCCTTTAAAGGGTTCCTTGGAATGAACAAGGAAACTCATTTGGGTAAGTATTTTGGTTGTCCGATAATTGACAGTCGGTCACGAAAAACATATTTGAAAGTATTATTGAATCTTCTTGCTCCCAATTATCTAAATGGAAAGCAAATTTGTTGTCACAGGCCGGTAGACTTGTTCTTATTAACGCTAACATAGCATCAAAGGGAACTTTTCAAATGCAAAGTTTTTTTCTTCCTTCTTCTGTACACAAACGTTTAGACAAAATTCATAGAGATTTTCTATGGAATAAGAATCCCTCTCAACATAGTCCTAATCTTGTTGGTTGGCATAAAGTTTGTTTACCAAAGTCGATGGGCGGTTTAGGAATTAAAACTTCTGAAGCGGTTAATAAGGCTTTGCAGATGAAACTTCTGTGGAAAATTCTCACCGAAAAAGAAAACATATGGGTCAAGGTAGTAACTAAAAAATATTTGAGAAATTGCTCGCTTTTTTTTATCATAAGCCTGCTTCTAGTAGTTCTTGGCAATGGCGCAAACTCATGAGTCTTCAAAATATTTTTAGAAAGGGTTTAAGATGGCAAGTAGGCAACGGTAACAACATTAGATTTTGGTCTGATAATTGGATTTTTCCGTATCCTATTAGTAGTTTTATCAATGCCCAATTTATTCATGAACCTAATATTTTGGTTAAAGATTTTATTACTCCTTCTAAGCAGTGGGATGTTCTTAAGTTATCTACAATAGTCAATTCCGACATTGTCAACCTTATTACTGATATTCCTATACCTCGTAATGAGATTCCGGATAATCTATTATGGGGATTGTCAAGTGAAGGAAATTTGTCTACCAAAATAGCAACTTGCGTGGAATAAGGTTTGTAAGATGATAATCTTACAAAGTGTGAGTTTCACTGGATTTGGAAATTAAATATTACTCCAAAGTTAAAGTTTTTCCTCTGAAAAGCTTGTATTGATGGATTACCTACTAAAAGCAGACTGATTAGAAGTCATATTGATGTCCAAACACATTGTGTTTTGTGTAATCATCATTTTGAGGATTTAAATCATTTCTTTTTCAAATGCCCTTTCATTGCTTCAATTATTGAAGATATGGGTATCTTCAGATATAGTGACTTCTCTGAAACAAGTATTCCTATTTTAAGTCAAAATTTTGTAGTAAAACCCAACGCGTTAAAAGACTTCTTTTTATGAATTGATTTCATTACAATTATTTTTATTTGGTGGAATGCTTGGTTTTTTCGAAATGACTTTATCTTTAATAATGTTAATGTGAATGTTAGTAAGCTTACTCTTTTTTGTAAGAATAGTATTGAAACTTGGAATGAGACTAAAAGTTTAAAGATCTTAATAATCCTGATATAGGAAAGTCGGCTACAAATCATGTGAAAGATAATGAAGAAATTGTTTGGGATAAACCTCCAAAAGACTTTTTTAAATTAAATTTCGATGGATTTAAGTTAGTTGACAATAAAGTTTCTTTGGGTTACTCTATAAGAGACCATAATGGTAAAGTAATCTTGTTAAGAGCTAAAGCATGTGGTTTTAATTGCATTCTCGTTGCAGAAGCTCTTGCATTAAAAGAAGGCGTAGTAGCAGTTAAATACTTAAATCTTTAGGAATTTCCAAGCTCATTATTGAAGGAGATAATCTTTGTGTTATTAGCTCTACTAGAAATACTTGGCAAATTTCATGGGAAATTTTGAGTATTATCAAATATGTGAATTTAGATCTTAATTTTTTCGATGAAGTAATAATAAAACATTGCTTCCGTGAGGCTAATAAAGTTGCCGACTTTATGGCCTCGGTTGGACACTCTTGTCCTTTTTTTTCGAGGTTATTTGAAAGTCGGTGGCTTCAACTCACCTCTATCATCTGAAAGGATGAAATAGGTTGGTCTTATCCAAGAGGATCAATCTAGTTTTCTTACGTTATCGAAAAAAAAGATAACAAAATCGTTAATGATTCAACTTTATCATCGTCAATATGTTACATCGTAAACACGTAAAAAAAAAAAATCTTTCTTTAACTATGCAACTAAGCAACTTTTCTTGGTCATTTTCATTAGTTCGATCTAAATAGAATTTAATTTATCGTAATTTTCATTATTAATCTTAGATACACTTTAGACTATTATAGGTACGATTTTTAAACGAATTGTAGATACATTTTATCACGATGTAGATATTTTTTTTTCCATTTCTTTTATATTCACTTATAGACTTATAGCCACTAGATATATTAAAATATATGTGAGATATGCCATTTTTTTTTAATACACTCAGTGTCACTAGATACATAATTTTATAATAATGCAGATACGCTTTTTTCCATAATAGATACATTTTCTCCCACTTTTGATAAAAAAAACACAAACTAACTAGATACACAAAATATTATTCTAGATATACAAATATGTGATCTAGATACCCATATATAACATGATTCAGACTCTAATTAAAAAATCGAAATCAAATAAAAATCTCAAATTACGAGAACTAATTTGGCCTTACATAACCCGGGATTTCAAATTACTTATGGGGCATTTGTTTTAATAGGCCGACTTAGGACCAATAACTTTAGGGTTTATTCCCGACTTCATATTGTTATATTGTATTTAAGACGATGGATTATTAATGAGAAACACAACACATATTTAACAAATCATTTAGTTCACACAATTTATCATGGTATATTTAGTTCACTCATATTTAGTTCACTTTAGGATTGGAGCCGGTGAGCTGCGGGATGGACTATATTTTTTACAAGTGGTGGGACGGAAGGCCGAAGTACATCGGGTGAGCGTCGAAGCCTCCTTTAATTTATGGCACAAACGTCTTGGCCATCCTTCAAATAAAGTTGTTAATTTACTTCTGTTGGAATATGTGTCCTCCGACAATAATGCGATCACGACTGTTGATCATGATGATCACATCTTTAAGTCTCATTATAAAGAATACAATTGGGAAGTAATATTTTACTGTCAACTGATCAACATATATCGGTAATGATTGGCTGACTAGAGTTTGACATTACTGTCGTGCGACGGTGGTGATCAGTTGATCCCCTAGGTCATACCTATAGGGCAACACTCTTAATTGATCATTTAATTAATCGTATAACGTTACGAGTTAATTAAATTACTTGAAAAATTGACGGACGATTTTGGAAGTAAAATTTACGTATCACATTGAAATTTGATTAAATGAGATACGGTCTGAGTAATCGAATTGTATCATTACTCAGATGAAATTATTGTTTAAAGAAACAATTGAAATTGAATGAATTGTTATAAATACAATTTATTGTGATTTATAATTGGAGAAATATTTTGGTACAAGTAATTATGAATTACTAAGTCGATTTTTGTATATGACGTATTTTATTAATACGTTGATTTTTAATATGTTAAAAATACATAACAAATTTATGTAACATATAACATGTGACATATTGACAAATTTGACAAAAATAAAATGGGTTCCATTTTATGAAGGTACCGAAATTAGGGGAGGATTAGGCTAAATATTGTGTTTGATTAAGTTAATGGAAAACACAATCATTTGCATTATAGACTAGCCTTGCAACCTATTGCTCATTGTAAAGAACAATTTATGCATGCATTGGCTCCCTTTTTGCCCTCTCTCCCACCCGGTTTTCTAGAGGAAAAACCACTTGGTTTTTCCTCTCTTTTTTTACCTTATACTCAATAATGTTATTGATTATTCATTCATTCATCTCATAAAATATTTTTAGAGAGATAAAAATATTTTTCCTCTTCTCTTCCCTCTAAACCGGTTTTTAGAGACAATACCAAAATTATTTTGGGTCAATTTTCATACAAGATTAATATTGTACTAGTATCTATAATATTAATTTTAATTAAGAGTAAGCCTTGGGTATAAATCCTTGGGAGAGATCCTACACTTGGGTCTTTGTTCATCCAAAAGGAAAGCTCAAGAACAAGAGAGAAAGGTGATCTCTCTTGTGCCCTATAAACCGAAAATCCAATGTAAGAATGGATGTTTCTTCCTTATTTTGTTTATTTGTTTGCATGCATAAGATCATTAGTTAATTTTATGACAAATTAAATTATAACATATATGAATATGTAAGTATATAGATCTACTTTTCCTACAACTTCCTCATGTTAGCAAGCAAAATTCTCTTATTGCTGCTCCTTGTGACGTTTGCCATCACGCAAAACAAGTCCGTTCTAGTTTTCATTTGAGTGATAATAAGGCGTCGTATATTTTTGAATTAATTCATTGTGATTTATGGGGCGCTTATCAAACACCATCGTCTTGTGGTGCAAAGTATTTTTTTTACTATCGCAGACGATTTTTCACGAGCTGTGTGGGTGTATCTTTTGTTTGATAAGACTGAAATCACTACCATGTTTAAAAAAATTTAAGCCATGGTTGATACGCAATTTTCAAAACGAGTTAAAACGGTTCGTTCCTATAATGGCACCGGGTTCAATACCACCGAAATTTTCACCTCCAATGGAATTATTTTCCAAGCCTCATGTGTAGGTACACTTCAGCAAAATGGACGGGTTGAACGAATACACCATCATATACTCCATGTAGCACGCGCCTTATTATTTCAGGCTCACCTCCCGACTTGTTTTTGGAGTGAATGCGTTTTGAAAGCCGCTTATTTGATTAATCGCACTCCTTCTCTCATTCTTGACAACAAAACTCCGTATGAATTACTATTTGGTACCGCACTATCTTATTCTGATATACAAATTTTTGGTTGCCTATGCTTTGTTCACAATCAACGTACGAAGGGTGAGAAGTTTGCTAGTCGGAGTCGTAAATGTATTTTTGTGGGGTACACGTATAATAAGAAGGGTTGGAAAGTATTTGATATGGCAACAGGTGCTAATTTTGCCTCCCGAGATGTCTAATTTTATGAGTCATCTTTTCCTTATGCGACTCCTATTCTGCCGGGTCGGGCCACTAATGTATGTTGAACCACCACTTCCTTCCTAGGATAGTGAAGTGCCTGACTTACCGGTTTTAGAGACTCCCAATGAAAGTGCTACTTCGGGTTGTGCTCCTAATGCTGAATCGGATAGTTCGAGGACTGGTATGGATGATTCTACTGGTATGAATGATTCTTCTACTGGCACTAATATTGACAATACAGTGGATGAATCCCACGCTCCTCCTGGTAATAACGAAGTACTTGGGTGTGGTCATCGTCTCAAAATTCCGTCCACGAGGTTATGCGGCTATGTTGTCAGCACCACGGCTGAACCCACCACTCCACTGTCCTCCCCCAGCTCCTCTCCTTCCTCTTCCTCAGGTACACCCTATGCTCTTGCAAATTACATTAATTGTAATAAATTTTCTGTCACCCATCGTCACTTTCTTGCAGCTATTACGGAAGGGGTTGAGCCTCCTTCTTTCCGTGTTGCTATTACCGATCCCAAATGGTGTCGGGCTATGCAAGATGATATCATGGCCCTAGAAAATAATGGTACATGGGAACTGACTAACCTTCCTTCTGATAAAAAGGCTCTTGGGTGTCGTTGGGTTTATACAATTAAGTATAAATCCCACGGGGCAAATTGAGCGGTATAAGGCACGTCTCGTCATTTTTGGAAATTATCAAGTTGAAGGCATTGATTTTGGGAAAACCTTTGCTCCCGTCGTCAAAATGGCGACTGTTCGGGCTTTCCTTGCTATTGCCGCTATTAAACGATGGGAGCTCCATCAGATGGACGTTCATAACGCTTTTTTACGTGGCGATCTAGCTGAGGAGGTGTATATGCGCCTTCCACCGGGTTTTAGCAAAGGTAAAGAAGGCAAAGTGTGTCGACTCCGCAATTCGTTGTATGGCTTACGTCAAGCGCCCCGTTGTTGGTTTGCTAAGCTTGGTTCGGCTTTGCGTGCATACGGGTTGCGGTATGTATCCATGTTCTCGTTTATGTGGATGTATCCATGTTCTCGTTTATGTGGATGTATCCATGTTCTCGTTTACTACTCCCTTTTCATTTATACTACGGTTGAGGTATGTATCCATGTTCTCGTTTATGTGGATGATCTTGTTATCACTGGCAATAATACCGCTGCCATGACCAAATTCAAAGCTTACCTTAGTAGCTGCTTTCACATGAAAGACTTGGGGCACTTGAAATATTTTTTGAGCATTGAAGTTGCTCGGACTTCCGAAGGCATTTTTCTTAATCAGCGAAAATACGTCCTTGATGTCATTTCTGAAGCTGGGCTCCTTGGTGCAAGACCCGTTGTCACTCCCATAGAACAACATCACAAATTGGGCTTGGCCTCAGGTAATTTTCTTACGAATGTCGAGGCATATCGTCGGCTTGTGGGTCGTCTTGTGTACCTTGCCGTTACGGGCCCGAACCTCTCATACGCTTTTAATATCCTGTCCCGATTCCTTCATCAGTCGCGTAAAGAACAAATAGATGCTGCTCTTCGTGTTGTTCGCTACTTGAAAGGGACGCTGGGTCAAGGGATTCTTTTACGGGCTGATAGTGCCTTGGAGGTCTGGTGGTGTGATTCGGACTATGCTGGGTGTCCTTTAACCCGTCGTTCTGTCTCGGGTTGGGCCGTTTTCATTGGTGACTCTCCCTTTGAAAACCAAGAAGCAGCAGACGGTTTCTCTTTCCTCTGTTGAGGCTGAATATCGCTTCATGACAGCTGTTTTATGCGAACTCAAGTGGCTTTTGGGGTTTTTTGTCCAGTTTGGGTATCTCGCTTCCGCGTCCTATGCAACTTTTTCGTGATAGTCAATCGGCACTTCACATTGCCCAAAATCCGGTCTACCACGAACTTAGGCCGACTTAGGCCCAATAACTTTAGGGTTTATTTCCGACTTCCTCTATCTATCTATATCTATCTATATATCTATATATCTATCTATCTATATCCATATAAAAGTATAATACATGAACCACTACCCACTAAACTTGACACATGTCACTATTCTATGCAAAATTTTCCCGCCTACAATCTACGTACCCAATACTCTACCTAAGTCTAACCCTAACATACGTCAAAACTAACATATCCTCTAATAGCCATCCACCCTCTTCTCATCTTCCTAGATAATTTTCATAGAAAACTCCTTAAATATTTGCTTGCAATTTAAATCAATCTTCTCCTTACATTTCCTTCTCAGGTTAGTAACCCTAATAATCTAACATCCCCCTCCATCTATTTTCCACCAATCTGCACTATTACCTTTTTCTCTTGATTTTCCGATACGAAAGTAAATCTTTAAAATTGTAGCACATCCAATATATAAAGTATGTTAATAGCAATGTTCCAATGGTACGGACGGATCTAATGATGATGGAGTTTCAAGGAAAATTTCATATTTACTTTCTATCAATTCATTTTTACCTTTTAATGTTCTTTTGATAACTGGCTTTTGACAAGAAACTCCCTGCTTTATGGTTATATTTGGTACTGTTTTATTATATTGGTTGATTTATATTCATTCCTAACATTTTCTATAGAACACAACGACAGATCTAATATTGGGATTTGTGCAAAAGAATTTAAGTTCATTGCATTATCGCCCGGTATGTTTCACTGTTCTTTTCAACTTTTAACCAGTTGATATTTATCTCATATTTTAATTTTAATTAAGAGTTGTTTCAATTTACGGAGTAAGTGAAAATTTTTTTGTAATATCAATTTCATTGTTACGACTGATATCCTGATTATTTTCGTAAGTGATTTTGTACCTTTCTTCATCATAGCGGCGCGGCTCATCTTTCTCAACGTTGAGCACATAACCCTTCTAACCCAATTTAATGATTTTTCTATTGAAGTTTTACTATTTGTCTGTTGAGGGAATTGAGAATGTTAATATTGATAATTTGCTTAAAATCATTATTATATGTCTTTGTATGTAATTTTGGCTGTAGTAACTTAAATTTGCACAAATTTTAAAATAAGACGATCTTACACCGTGAGACACTCCTCTCCTCAAAAAATCAGTCATTTAATTCTAACAGTAAGAGTGACTTTTACTCAATTAGATCGTCTTACCGTGCAAGACCGTCTCACACGAAAATTATTGTTTAGTTTGATTAAATGATTGGTGTAGTTAGTTGAACCTATGTGTGAACTACATTAGAGGAAATTATTGTCGATTTGGTTCTGAGGAAAAAAAAGATCTAAGCATTTCTTAATTGGAGAACATTGTCATATAAGAAGTTATACTTTTCATATGAATCGTTAATCATGTGGATCACAATTACTTGGAACAGTAGGTCTTATGAGAGACCGTCTCCCACTAATTTAGTGGGAGATATAATAGACAAAAAATAAAATGAGTGGGTCCCTCACTCCATCATGTGAGAGGTCTCTCAATAATGCTATTGAGAGACCGTCTCTCCGGAGTTTTTGTGTACTTGGAATACATTTATCATTTACTGACTGCTTAATGATTGAATAAACACACTCCAGTGTCTCTCACGATAACTCCTATGGTACTAGACAAATATATTTGCTTAATCTCGACTGTGTATTAGCATTTGTTCTTTCTAATGAGTTGCCTTCCCCTATTATGAGGAGTTATACGCTTAGAATTAACTTTTTTTTAGCTGTGCATGGGAGATACGGACTAGTTTGACATTGCAAGTATAATAAGGAAACATGGTATAATACATATTCTTTTGCATCGCAAACTTATGATGTTATAGTTGCATTTTACTACTCTCCAATTCACTAAAATGTGATTTTAACATAGCAATTGATTTGCGATGAGAAATGTTGGTAGCTCACTCAAAAATATAGGTTCAAAGAAACTAATTATCAAGCACTTTTAGAATTTATTTATGCAGTACGATTTTTACTTATTTGAGGACTTTTTACACAATAATTTCCATTTGTGTACCCTTACCTTAAAAAACTCTCTAAACCTAATTCTCGCAAATACAAACAATACAACCTCTTAAATTAATCACAATTTGTCAATTATGAACGTAAAACATGTTTTTAATTTATTAATTGTATAATTATGGATCAAATGAATGTATTTATGATTTTTCTTTAATTTGGAGTTTGTGGTTAATTGTAAATTATCAATTTCGGGAATTTGTTGCTAGGCTGTGGTTGGCTGGCGGCATGGGTGGAAAACAGCGAGAATGGACGGCGTGGTTGGAGAACATTCCGCAATAGACGGTGCAGGTGGGCGGCGCAGACGAAGGGGTTTCAAAGGGCATGGTCGAGGTGGTGTAACTGCAGTGGTAGGGGCGATGGACGTTCGTTAAGTGACGATGTCAGCTTGATAGTGGTGTCGAAATGGTTGGAGGTAGGAGGCAGAGAGGGAGGTGGAACGGTGGTAGAGGAATAGGGTGGTAGGTGTTGGTGGCCATGAATAGGAGTTAATGTCATGAATGCAGTACACTTAACTTTTATATTGGATGAACTCCGACCTCCGTAGTCACAATGGGAAAATCCTTAAGTGACGATGTCATCTATATATTTTTCTATGTGTGTCCATGCAATTTTACACGGGTCCTAAGCTAGTATTGTTATATTGTGTTAGAGACGGGTTAGGTTGGGTGGGAGGGGAATCGGTGGAGGTTAAGGGGGTTTTCGAAGAGGGTACTTGATCGGGAATGTCGTGGTTTGGTTGAGTCGTGGATGGAGGAGTTGGGTCGTGAGTGGGAGTGGTTGTCGTGGATGGAGGAGTTGGGTCGGGTGTGGGATTGGGTGGCGATATGGATGTGGTTTCGATAATGAGAGTAGAGTCGTCTAGAAAAGAAGGGGGGTCTTGCGAAGTGTCATCGAAATGCATAGCGTGGTAAGGAAATTCGTGTTCGACAAATACGACATCTCAGGAGGAAAAATAAGTATCTGTATCCAAATCGTAGACTCGCCACCCCTTTTTCCCAAAGGGATACCCCACAAATATACATTTAGTGCTTCGAGGGGCAAACTTGTCATTTCGTCGGTTGATATTGCGTGCGTAACAAAGACATCCAAAAGTGCGAAGATGGTTCATTGGTGGTGGTTTTTGAAAAAGGATTTCATAGGGAGTTTTACCGTGATGTATGGAAGAAGGTGGTCGGTTGATAAGATAGACAGCCGTTATAATACATTCCCCCCAGAAGAAAATTGGTAAGCTGGCTTGAAAAAGTAGAGCACGAGCTACATTTAAAATGCGTCGGTGTTTACGTTCGACTCTCCCATTTTGTTGGGGAGTGTCAACTTGGGAAGTTTGAAATAAGATATATGAATGTAATATGTATTTCGTAACTTGTGTCATTTACATATGACGGTAGAGCTATTTATACTTACAATGAAATAATGTATTTACAGTATGAAATAATCTAACAGCTATATTGTATCAAATAAGGGAAGGAATATGATCTTCCTTGATATGGTCCTTGACTGGTTGGCAAGTAGCCGTTGGAAGGCTATGGCTGTGTAATATATTGTATTACGATGGATTATTAATTAGAAACACAACACATATTTAACAAATCATTTAGTTCACACAATTTATCATTTTTTTTTTCATAAAAGTACTCCGCAAATGTAAATTTTGTAGCAGATGTACATGGCGAATTCACAAAAGTGCACAAGCAAACAATGTCAGATCCAGAATAGTTTCTCGTGATTCGCATAAACTTCATTCAGTTTATTCATCACCATTTATGAAACGTCACAAGATTTATTAAGACAGATAATAGCTTAGGCAGCGATCATGGTGTTGTAGACGTGCCACCTGACTTTCGAGTTCTGTCGCGAGTTTCACTATCTCCTTCGTCGCGTTCCGAGTCGTCTCGGACTGTTCCGACTCAGTGTCCTTCTGGGCGCGCAGTTTGCTAACTCGGAGACTCGCAAGTCGGACACAAAATTGTGTTTTTTTCAACTTGGAGATTTTCGTGCGAAGGTGAGCGATGTCGCTAGCAGAAAGAGTAGGGGGAGTTTTCAAGGGAAGGAATTCGGGCTGCCGAAGAATTCGGAGGGATTTTCGCGAGAGTTTCGTCATTGATGCTTGAATCGTTGTTGTTGTTTGTTGTCAGCCCTTATGATGATTAGGTTTGTTCGTGATTGATTTAGGGGACTTCCTGGGTTAATGATCGAGGGAATTAGTGAAGAGTACGTGAGTGTTTATTGTTGACACCGGATCTTAACACTCTCTCTCCATATATATATATATATATATATATATATATATCAAAAAGGCTACACATACACGAGGTGTATGAAAAACTCATACACAACCAATGACATCACGACACGTGGCAAACTAGGGTTAATATCTATTGGTTAGTGTAGGGTTAGGTTAGTAATTTTAGATGTGTGGTTAACTTGTTAAGTTACTCTAATTAAATTATCAAGTCAAAACTCAAAAATGTTGTTGATGAGTCTTGAACCCCTGACCTCTTGATGCATATCAACTTGCTATTACCATTGTGACACATCCATCTCTTTGTTAAATTTGTAGATCTTTTGTTATATGTAAGTGTAAAATATGAGTTAAAATAATAATTATCTATAATAACTATTAAATATATACTTTTAGTTTATATTCAATGTAATGTATTTTCTGAGTTAATTAAATGTACTACAAAAAAATTGAACAAAATATTTTATTTACTTATAATAATTATTAATTAGGTTTGTTGTCCGGCCTCGCCCGGGCTACCTATATTTACCATTTAAATGTTAGTTTTTATAAATCATAATTGCGTTAGACTTTTTTAACACATACATTTACGATTTATAATATATTGTTCTATGCTATAACTTGAAATTACGATGAGATGCAAAATTTATCAACAAATTATGAGACACATTCACTTATTCTCCCCCTGTTGATATTATTACTTCTACGACATCTCCCCTTGTTAATACTATTGCGTTCACTACTACTTCGCTTACTGTTGTATCTTTGACTATTCCCGCTATTTTTATAGTTAAATTCACTATTATCATTAATTTTATCAAACTTATATACGGAGTATTAAATAAATAAAATATTTTCACTATTTATTGAGTTATTTGCTAGTTACACAATATTATCAAGCTTATATATTTAAATAAATTTATCAAATATTTGTTAAATTTTTTTCTTGCTTAATTTTATCATATTAAATTTTATATTAGTTTATCATCTAAATGTATTAGAGTTATATAATTAAATAAATACGAAATATTATACTAAAATAATATTAGTCTAATACTCCGTATGAAATATTTGACTAAAATAAGTATTATATGGACATATATTATATATTTAATTCGACCTGTCAAATTCCGACTCAATCCGATCCGACCCCTTTTTTCCAGGATCAAGACCCGAAACTTTCGACCTGACGACCCTTTTGACTCGAACTCGAAATGACCCTTATTTTAGGGTCGAGACCCTACTCGAACAGATCGGCTTGTTGGCTCGAAGATAAATCAAGAATTTTATTAAAATAATAATATTTATATATTATATTTGAAAAAATAGTTAAAAAATTACTTTTTTTTATTACTTAAAAAAACACAACTAAAAAGTCAATTTTATACTTTTATAATATTTAGTAACAAAATAATTATTAAAAAAACTTTATTATAATAATTATGTCAATATAATTAATGTGAACATTGACTATGATTTAAATATTAATTTGAAATATTTCAAATTTTTAAAAACATATTTTTTCGATTAAAAAAATCGTTAAAAGAAGGCGTTGTGTATTTTGGAGATACATAAAATGTAACTATAGGTACAGATAATAATTACCATAAGTAAATAAAATATTTTGTCCAATTTTTTTCAAGTACATTTAACTAACTTAGCAAATACATTACATTAATAATAAACTAAAAGTATATATTTAATAGTTATTATAGATAATTATTATTTTAACTCGGATTTTACACATACAAATAACAAAAGATCTACAAATTTAACAAAGAGATGGATGTGTCACAATGGTAATAACAAGTGGATATGCATCAAGAGGTCATGGGTTCGAGACTCTTCAGCAACATTTTTGAGTTTTGACACTTTCTTAATCTAATTAACTAGAATAAGTAATAACATAACTATACATGTAAATTTACTAACCTAACCCTAAATTAACCACCTAAGGTCAAGTCATAATTGCCACGTGTCACACTCTAATTGGCCATGTATGGAAATTTCCTTCCATACACCTCGTGTATGAGTATCAACTTCCTATATATATATATGGGTTTTTTTAACGTGTGCCCTTAGCACACACATTAATAAGCCAAATAAGGAAAGATTCATAGGATATTCTCACTAATTATGTTAAAACTAAGTTTATAATTGCATTTATCATGAGAATACGTTGTAAATCTTATATACAAGTTTGAAAGCCCGTACTTCGTACGGGTTATTAACTTTGATTATTTTAAAAACCAAGTGATAAAACATTATCGATAAGGTGTTACGATTATTATAATGACAAGTGTGAAATTAAAGCGCCAACTCGTGTCAATTCCACAAATTAATATATTCATATTTTGTTTGAACCATATATCTATCCTTCAAATAGTAATGATTTATTTACACATTGTCATGCTACTTGCTAGTACTCTTATTGCGTGATTTATACATATATGTATATACATTATATATGTACATATAAGTGTTCCTTAGGTATCACTCTCTAGGTTGAAAGCCCGTGCGTTGCAATGAGGTAATTAACTTAGTTATAATTATAATGAAAAAAAACGTTATAAGGGTTTAATGTTTACATCTTATGTCTAATCATTTGTTTACATATGATTAAAATATCTCTTTTAAAGAAAAATACTCCCTCCTATTCATTTTAACTCTCCCCCTTACCTTTTTCATCTATTCATATAACTCTCCCCCTTTCCTTATTTAATAAAGTTATATACTTATTTTAATCACTTTACCCCACAACAATACCCCACAATACTCATACTTTATCTTATTTTAATCACCTTACCCCACATTAATACTTATTTTAATCATCTTACCCCACAATAATACCTTTCCTCTCTCCAATTACCTTATACCACCACAATAATTTACAATAAAATAACTCTCCCCTTAATTTGCGTGCCCTTTTGAAAGGGGAGAGTTAAAATGAATAGGAGGGAGTAAAAGATAAATATGTGTGATGAATATGGTAGACCACATTTCGTTGATACTTAACATTGAATTTGTTTAGTGATAATCTGAAATCAAGTTTCACAACCCGGATTATATAACAAAAGAAAAATGTATATTAAAAGATATATCTGAGCATAACAATGATAAAAGGGTCAAGGTGGCGGAAACACCTGACCAATCCGGTTCGCTACTAAAATCAAAACCAAATCTAATACATTATTCCAGGGTTCTCAAAACATAAAACAAAGTCCTATTTTATTATTCGTCTCACCCCTCGATGCATCCCAAACAAGCATCATCAACACAGCACCAATCTGAACAACCTGAGAATGGGGGGTCGACAATCAGTCAAGAGTAACTAGATGCTCTCCTAGTCATGTTCACAACAATTGAATATAATCAACAATCATTAACAACTGAAATGCAAACCAGTAAACATGTTAGACCATCTATACTCATGAAAACTCGACATCAACTTAACATACTACAGTGTTCTCAACACTAGACATATGGAACCATGAAAACCTAGACCATGTGCAACCACTAGACCATGGACACTTACTGTAATACCCGCCCTTTTAGAGACCCGTTGACCAGCGTTGACCGACCTTGGGAGCAGTAATAGTCCTTAGAAATACGTACCACAGTTATCTTGTGTCTTGAGTTATGGGTGGTACTCGATAGAGTAGAGGCTACTCGATCGAGTAGCTTGGATGATCGATCGAGTAGGGGCCACTCGATCGAGTAAGTGGGTTACTCGATCGAGTAGCGTCTTTTCAGCGAGGGTTTATAATCGTGTTTTGTTAAAACCACAAATCTTTTTCGCCTCATTTCTTCAGATCTTTAGGTCGCCTCCTTCCCTTCCCTTAACCATATGTCTTCCATGGGAGCCTTTGAAGGTCCTTGTGCCTTAGGAGTGCATAGCTTGAGTCGGGTAGAGATCCTTTGCCAAGTTTCTTCATGTAGGTATGTCGTCATCATCATCCGTATCTTTGTCTTTGCAGTTAGGGTTAGTTTGGTAGTGATAGAGGTTGTATTATGTGTATAGGTGTTGGTTATTTGCTGGGTGTTGCGCGTATGGGCAGGGAATCGTCGCAGTCGCTTAAAGGTAGGTTCGCCTACTCAGTTTCTGTTGAATGTCTAGTGTGTCGGTTGCTGCGTTGTTGTTGTATTGTTGTTTTTGTATCGTTGTTGTGATCGCATATATGAGTATACTTGATAGTTGGTGGGTGTATGGTTGGAGGTCGGTTGTCTTTGTGTTGCAGCTGTCTGTGATTGTTTGTCTATAGTTCTCGAGGTGCGTCCTCGGCTGAGTGGAGTCACTTGCGGGAGTGGCTTCACGCCCTAGTTTTGCCCTCTGTGGAACCCGCCACGGGAGGGGATGTGCACATTAATGGGATATGGTTATCGCTCTAGATGATGAGCGGGGCTTAGGTAGGAACGACTGCGGTCCCCCACTGGCAGGGCTGGTCCAGTGGACAGTCGGTGACGGAGATTGATTGGAGTGGGAATGATTGTGTGTGACTGATTGTGTTGGTATTGTGTTGACGGTTGTTGTTGGCTTATGTCGAGTCTTACCTCAGTTACTGACCTTGTGTGGTTCTCTTGTTTGTTTATGTGTCTGCCGTGATCCCTTATGGTGAGCAGTCAGTCTTAGCAGGTGTTGATGTGGTTGATAGCTGGAGTCCTGGCCGGGGGTGTGATGTCACGAGTTCGGTTAGAGATGACGTGTAGCTCACGAGTTGTACCTTTATTTTGTTAGTTACTTGTAACGCTTGTAATATAACTATAAATGTTCTTTTATCGACTTTTGATGAATACTTACCTCGGGCAACTGAGATGGTAGTGCCTCTATATGCTAAGGAAGGTCTAGTTAAGGCTCCTCGGAATATGGGGGTGTTACAAAGTGGTATCAGAGCGACGATTTTGGAACCTGTAACCAATGAACCTAATGAACGTAGTGAGTCTAATAAAATGAACCCGGTGTATGTGTAATGGGAGCCCCAGCTGATGCTAGATTTTGGGTGAGTAGGCGCCCTCATTTCAAAATCTTGGCCCCATTAGACTTAAGCCAGTCACAGGGTATGAGAATGTGGAGTCAGTAAGTATGTGCTTAACGTGCATGATGATTATGTGAGAAACGTTTGTGGTTGAGTCTTTGTTGAAGTTAGTGTCGGTGCAATAGTTATGTTGGAATCGAGTATGGTGGAGGTTCGATAGAGTTAGTGTGTGTATGTGATGATAAAGAGGAACGTGAAGGGTCTAATATGACAGAAGTATGCAAAAGAGTAGAAATGTGTGATGTGATTTGGAATGTGGTAACGGCTGTAATTGCTTCAACTTGTTAGTAGTGGTAGTTTTATACGATTTTATAAGTTCTACAATAGTGCTAATGTTAGTAATTAAATAGTTATAGAATTGCAATGGGCGTTATAAGACGTTAATGGATGAACGTGATATGCGTATGACTGAAAGTTTCTACCTATGACGTGATTAATTTGAGTAAGTTAATTGGTATACGATGAAGCATGAATATGTTCCTAATGTACTTGAATGACACATGAGAGGTTAATGCTAAATGTGTACTCAGAATAGAGCGATTATTAGTTTGTTAGCAATGTGGTAGACAAAGGTTAGACGTGATATAGTGAGTTAATTGCATATTTGAATGACTCAATAGTAGGGTAAACTTGGTTGTATGAATTTCGTTATGAAAAGGTGTGACATGAATCTTAGTTGGTGAAACCGTTGCAATATAATTGAGTAGTAATGGTACAATGTGTATGAATATGATAACAAGTGACGATTTCCGAACTTGGTTTGGAAACGACATGTAATGTTGTTTTGCAAGAATCTTCATTTAAACTCATAAGTTCCGACCATGTACCCAACCTTACTTGACCGAGTGTGAGTGCCTACTAGACCAAGTAGACCTCACTCGATCTAGTTAGGAAGCTATGACGTCGGGAATGTAGGAATTTCCTACGAATACCCGATAAAATAGCGCCTACTCGATCGAGTAGAGGGCACTCGATCGAGTACCCTAGACACTCGATCGAGTAAGCTACAGTACCGGAAATTATACGGGTTCATAAACCCCTCTTCTTCCTCATTCTTCTTATTCCTTCTTCATATTTCGTAACCCTAATCTCCTAAACCTCCCTAAAACTTTTGGATCCTTGTGTTTTGGTGATTAATTTGGGTAGTTTTCTTTGCTTGATTTGTTCTTCCACTTCTTATTTAATCAGGGTATGATTTCTTTCCTATTTTAATGCTTTTCATCAATTAAAAGATAATTAGAATGATAGAAAATCCAAAATTTCGATTTATATGAAAGTAAAATTGTTTGTAGTTGTTGTAATATGATCCATATGCTTCCCTTTTATGATTGTTGTTGCTTATTGTGCTAAAAATTGATTAAAAATCTCAAAATTTGGGGACGAATTTTCTAGGGTTTGTGAAATCAAATTGATTTTTGTGTGTCTTTTACATGATTGAGTGATGAAATTGAGTAGTATATGTTGCATATATCAAGTGGAAAGTCGAATTTTGTGATTTTCTCCTCAAAATTTGCCTTAAAATTTCATCTTAAAAGTGCCCCAAATTGAAATTCGTTTGCTATGATTGGAATTTTGTGTTGAATATGACTATATGCAAGAGTTAAACCTTTGAAGTAGTAGTAGTGAGGCTAATTCATGCTAAATATGTCAAAATTGCTACAGCTGTAGAGATCGTCTGCCCATGGGAATTGAGAAGTTTATTCATACGTGTTGATTGTCTATGATGGTGTACTTAGTTGCCCTTTTCTATGAGCATACATAAATGTTTCACATGTTTTCAAGCCTATATGGAGTCGTGTTTAAGCCATGTGTTGACAGTCGTAGTAGCTGAGTAATTCATGTTATCCCTGCTAGAATTTTCGCAGCTATATAGACCGTCTGAGATGTTATAAACTGAGGTTATATATATCAAAATTTGGAAATGTGGGTGATAGTGTGTACATAGACGTTTTACTCCATGTTCAATTTGTGTAGATTACATGTTTTTGTGCCTATGAGTGTCTAATTAAATTATATGTTGAAACAGATGCCGAGACTAAACTTGGGAACCCGTCAGAGTAAGCCGGGAAAGGCTTTTCAGCCCGAAATTGGGGAAGGGAGTGCACCCGTAGTACCGTCTGTACCGGAATACCCTTCTGTAGTCTTTGTGGACTACAAGCAGAGAGAGAGGTTTGTAGCTTTACAGAAACGGAAGATGAGACCTACTCGATGTGTGGACACCACACTTCTAGATGACCTGGGGATTGAGACGGATGTCCGTCAGATCTTTGAGACCTTGGGATTTACAGGGCTCTACCATTTGCGGAAGCATACCTATCCTTTCCTAACTTTGGAGTTCATGAGCTCGTTTAAATACGAGCTGAATGAACAGACTGTCCAATTCCGTCTTCTGAACACGAGTTTTGTGTTAACCATGGACCTCTTTGCTTCTCACCTTGGGTTGGCTAAGCCTCCCAAGGGATCCATCCGTCATATTCCGGCTGAGTGCGGGGTTTGACGCCTCATGCCTTGCCTTTCTGGGAAGTCAGCTCCCACCGCCAGCAATATGTTGATTAATGATGTGCAGCATGTCACTTTGAGGATCTTCCTTCTTTCCACCTGGAACCTTCTTTATGAGAGGCCCGACATGAGTAAGTTAAACTACCACGAGTTGTTGCTTTTGATGTCTTATCTTAACCCGGAGTGGACCGAGAAGGTGTGGACACGGGGCCACGGGGGCGCTTGGGAAACAAGCGTTTGCATTTGTGGAGTCGCCACCAATTTATTGTGGAAAATTGGAAACCGTTCGAATACCTCGAGCCATGTCAAGACACAAAGTAGTGACATGAACACCAAGAACTCATTACCCTTAGCATTCTATGTCTAGAATGACTCTCGTGGATGCCAATAAACACGGATGTTCACAGAGATCTGGAGTAAGGGGTGAGGGTACGTATTAGGAAGCTCTTTTGATCGAACACCTAATCCCGCCCGCCTCGATAGCGGCCTCTACTAATGATTAGGGAAGTTATCTATACTCGATATATCGCCGATTATATGCATGCAATGCAACATCCATAGAATTAATCCTAGAATGTGAAGATTAATACTAAGTCGGTGAACACGTAATTTAGCATACAATTGGGTCAAAGTAGGAATTTAAGTTCAATTACATGTGAAGGCATGCAAGTGATACAATAAAAGGAATACAATAATAATACAATAAAGAAGAATTACAATAATTACAATGGGTTTGGACTGCTTGCTGCTACTATATCTGGCAACAGAGGAACAATGCACGAATGAATGGAGTGTTGGTAAGGCCAGCTTCCCTTGCTGAACGCATGATAAAGGAAGCTAAGCATAGAATCAGGAGCATGGTTAGCAGGAATATGCAAAGAGGAGAACGAGAGTGGCTTAAAAAATGGGGGTGTGTACATCCTATTGTTGGGCAGCAGTCTGCTTAGACTGAGTTTTCTTTGCATACATGTTGGTTTGATTGAGCTATCTGAGTGTTAACGGTTTCTGTTAATACTCTTTCTAGTTTTGCCAGTTGTAAATTTGACATTTTTTGTCCTTGATATATATATAATCTCACATTTCACCAAAAAAAAAAAAAAAAATAATTACAATGGGTTTAATGATTTATGTCGAAAATACTTTCAAAACGGATAATTTGAGAAAGAATAAACAAACGAATTAACGAACAAGAATTAGGCGATAATACGATTAATAGTAGATTAATACGTAAGCTAAAACTAGGTCAAGGCAACACGGAAGTTCAGAGACAGAAATCATCCAGGAACAGGCGCAGCAGAACTGCGCCCTCTGGAAGAGGCGCAGCAGTTGCTGCGTCTGTTCCAAGGGTGAGTTCTGGCTGTGAAGCCGGAACTGCAAATCGTTAATGTTAATTGGTGAATTTAGGGATTAATTATGATATTCGACTCGGATGAAAGTGCTTTAATACATTAATTACATGCGAATGGGTCATAAAAGCAATAAAACATCGATGAAACGAATGCAAACGAATTAATTACATGAATGAAAGATTGATTAGTGACATAGGTGAACTAAATAGGCTAAATATGACAAATTAATGACGAATTAATGACGAATAGACAGATGGAAATATATCAAAAGTCGAATTCCAGAAACTCGATATGAAAGAATAGAATCTCTACAACCCGGATTGATTTTAATGACGAAAACCCACAAATATTGGATTATTTGGGATTTAAGTCGGGATTTAATGATGAATTATACATATTAATGATGATAAACAATATACATGTGAAATTATTGTGCTATTATGTCAAAGAATTGAAGAACAAACGAAGACAAATAATGAACGACGAATTAACCGAGGACGAAGGAAGAAGAAAGGAAGTAGGAACTGCGGCAGCCTCACGAAGAGGCGCAACAGTTGCTGCGTCCTTTCTCGACGATCATCTTCAGGTAATTCGTAAAAAAGGGTTTTAATGCATGGTTTTATAAATCGGTTTTAAGAAGTATTTTCGACATAAACCTTACATTAATGATACAGAAAGTAAAAAACAATAAATAAAGAGAGATTTACACCCTCAGACTTACATGTTTGACGAAACGAGATGAACTAAGTTAACGTTTTAGTGATGCTCGACTCGAATGTAACGAAAGTGCCCTCGTAAGAGAAAAACGATTGAAGATTAATTAAGTTGATTGATGTGGAGTTGGTCATGCAAACGAGTCTGGTACTCAGAAGGATCCGAGCTTACGTGGTCGAATGTTCAAGCACGTAGACGCCAAAAAGTAAGAACGTGGTCTAGAATGCAAAGGGAGAAGAGAAGGGCGGACACTCGTGTGAGAAATATGTGGGACCGAAGGTCTCTATTTATACTAATCACGTGAAGGAATAGGGTTTTCGGAGAAACTTTGGAAGTGAATCCTGAAAAGATATGAAAAGATACGAAAAATACGTGAGAAAAGGACGGGAAGAGGCGCGATCCATCACTGCGTCTCTTGGAAGAGGCGCAGCACCTGCTGCGTCTGTTCTCAGGTGGTTTCCTCCTGCGGAAGAAAAATTTCCGTGTTTGGTTTATGGAATAACGGATTAATCTTATTTTCCTTAATATTTTGTGTGAATATTACGGAAAATTCATTACCAAAGAATAAAAGATTGTGAAAGATTTATAAAATATGGAATAGAAATATCCAGAACATTCCAGAACATTCTGACTCGGGATTTAGTGGTTATTAGAAAATGAAGACGGTTTTAGGCCCGGACTCCAAATGTACTCTAATTACTGTCAAAACGACCGTATCGGCGGGTAGATGACAATTAAGAGGTAGACATCAGTGTTTGAGCAATCACTTGACGATAAACTTACGAACTGTCATAAATCGTTCCGCGTACCAAACATGCGGCCCGATCATCACCGGGTGGTTTGCGGGAGGTGCAGAAATGAGGTATCTACAGAGCCCCCACTTTGACTGAGGCTTGGACAAGGCGAAAGTCAAAGTATAGCCATCAGGTCAATCGAAGATTATAACCCGACGACTATGGCGACGCAAGGCGGTTCAAGGGGTCTGAGCCAAGGACCTGTCGTCGGGAACATTTTAGAGTCTGTCGACTATCGGGGAGGGTCGTTTAAAGGCCATTAGACTACGTAAGGAGGCTCGCCAGCCATAAGAAGAGACCATACCTAAAACTTCTTGAGAGACGTTCCCGGAAATACATGGGAGCTAAGGGTAAGCGTAGGAGCTAAAGGATAAGCGTAGGAGCTAAAGGATAAGACCTAAAAGATAAGTAAGGATTGTGCTAGGGTGTGGGATCCCAAAGGAAAGCATCAATGGGAAGGAGGCCCGAATATAATTTCAAACTGAGGGGTAACTAAGGCTTGAGTGTAAGAACTCTGCCGGTCTGGGAGTTTCTGGAGAACGACACCTTTATCGCACTCCGCGGGGAAACAAGAAATATCGTGAGTAGCAGGACACAGGCGGGAACTGCTGGGAGAAATCTGCTTGGGTAGTCTTCAAACAAACTTCAGAAGAACTCGAGAAGGACGATTTTATGTCGTGAACTCTCGTTGGGGAAAACCTTATCAGGAATTTATCTCCATGTCTCGAGATGGATTGTCTATCCGCTTACTCTCGCTGGGGGAAATATAATAAAGGCGTGTCGAAACACCTGTCAAAGAATACCTGCTCGTTGTGTCAAGCAAGGTCTTGGAAGCAATAAATAATGCATAACAGTCTGCAGTTGGCTTAGAAATGCGGGTCTGAACGAAGAATAATCGTCAAACGGACCAAAAAGATAAAATGGCATCGGGGAAGAGGCGCACCAAAGATGGGCCCACAAATAACGAACTCATAACGAATTTTTGAAAATTCGTATGAAGGGAAGCTAAGGAAGAGGCACAAATAACGAACTCATAACGGGTTTATTTCATTTGTTTCGAAACACAAATTCATCAATTTCTCTCTCAAACTTCAACCATTTCCGCCAATATTTGATCCAAAAGCTTGCATTCGCCATGACTAATCGAGGTATGTATATCATTCTTGCATTAATCTTCTATAATGGACGAATTGGATCGACAAAATTTAGGGTTTTCAACCCTAAAATGTCGAAAATTTGGGGCTTTTCTGTAACATCCCCATACTCCAAGTGCCTTACCAGGACCACTCAGGTATGAAGACATTACCATCTCGGTTACCCGAGGCAATGATAATCAAACAACAATGAAGAAACAACGTTTAATATAAATAGTTTAGCGAATAGTTACAATCCTCAAAACCAAACCAAAAGTACGATACATGATTTCAAACTGATGTTCTAATCGAAATGTAAATAAACTAAAGGCTACGGCGGAAGACTCCTATCATCATGTCGTGGCATCCCGCCTATCCCGAACTCATCTCAATACCTGCTCAATATCTGCTCACCATCCCCGAATGGATCACCGCAGGTTTACAAAACAACACCGGGGTCAGTACTAATCACACAATCAATATAAACAACAATGATAAGATAAACAGACAGCTTAACTGTCACACACACACACAACCCATCGATTCCAATCATCTCAATACCGATCGTCCTTTGGACCGGACCACGCCGATGGGGGACCGCAGCCCGTACCCACCAAATCCCCGCTCCACATAGTGAGCGATAAACCCTGTCCATTAATGTGCACATCCCTTCTGTGGCGGGTTCCACAGAAGGCAAAACTAGGGCGTGAAGTCACTCCCGCAAGTGACCCCACTCAGCCGAGGCCACGCCTCGCGAACCATCAACAACGATCACAACCACAATCACAATACAATTATTATAGCAAACAACCAAATACAATGCATCAACCAATATCCCATTATGGGACTAATACTGAGTAGGAAATCGTACCTGGTATGCACACAATCAGACGGTCTCTACTGCTGAGTCAAAAAGCCTCTTCTATGAACCCTCCTCCTATCATACAACACATAGAGACTACCACATCACATACTACACATAAAACCCCCAATCTCTAAATTAGGGTTTAACCAAATCGAAGGAAACACAATAAAAGGGTGCATAGATCTTACCCTCGACGCAAGGAACTCAACGGTACGAACAACGACAAGAACTGACCGTCTGAACTCCGGGAATTGCTAAGAATGCGATTAAGAAGATGAACTTGTTTGCTTTCTCTCTTAAACAGGAATTTAGGTTTTGTAAAAGTGATTTAGAATAATGACGATGAAGCTTAAATACCTTAATCGCATAATTAACAAAACCCGAGAAAACTCCCCGTAAAACCGGACACTCGATCGAGTACCCAAGGTACTCGATCGAGTACCCCCTTACTCGATCGAGTGCCCCAGCTACTCGATCGAGTACCCAACAGGTCAGAAACTATTTTATTTCGCAACTTACCCTTACTCGACAGAGTAAGGCCTACCCCAAGACTTATAAATACGGAGTATTACAGTCTTCCCTCCTTAAAAGGAACTTCGTCCCCGAAGTTCAAACCACTACTAAACAAAGGTACTCCCACAACATTCCCGAATCAAAAGTCAAACAAAATTCAACATAAAACATGACACTAACCCAACTCATCCCGACCAACACACCGACACAACATATAAAAGGGGTATAAAACTCTTAAAAACTGCTCGCAATCATCTCCTACCCCCCTAAAAGAAACAAGGTTACGTCCCCGTAACCATACATACCTGATCAAAAAGGAAAGGGTAACGCTCTTTCATAGCTTCCTCTGGCTCCCATGTAGCTTCCTCGGTCTCGTGGTTAGACCACAGGATCTTAAGTAAAACTGTCTCACCTCCCCTAGTCTTTCTAACCTTTCGGTCTAGAATTTGCTTAGGCACCTCAAGATATGATAAGGACTCATCTAGCTCTAAGCTCTCTGCCTCCAACACATGTGACGGGTCACTCACATACTTCCGCAGCTGCGATACATGAAACACATTATGCACTCTCTCTAACGCAGCTGGTAAAGCCAGACGATAAGCAACTTCCCCAACTCGCTCTAAGATCTCATAAGGCCCTATAAACTTCTGACTTAGCTTGCCTTTCTTCCCAAATCTCATAACCCCGCGCATAGGAGAAACTTTCAAAAGAACCTTGTCCCCAACTTGAAACTCTATGTCCCGACGATGTAGATCTGCATAACTCTTTTGTCGATCCTGGGCTGCTCTCATCCGTTCCCTGATCATCTTAATCTGTTCCACCATCTCATGCACCATCTCTGGTCCTAAAACCATTTGCCTCAAAGACTATCGTCCCCAGATTGGACTCCTACATCTCCTCCCATACAAAGCCTCAAACGGTGCCATACCTATACTTTGGTGTGATAAGCTGTTATTGTAAGAAAATTCTATCAAGTCCAACCTCTGCTCCCAGCTACCACCAAAATCCATCACACAAGATCGCAACATATCCTCAAGAGTCTTGATCGTTCTCTCGTCTGCCGTCTGTCGTCGCAGGATGAAATGTCTTTGTACTCATCTTCAAAGTTGTTCCCAACGATTCCGCAACTCCTTCCAAAACCTCGATATAAACCTCGCATCTCTCGTCGGACACTATGTCCTTAGGGACTCCATGTAACTTAAGCACGTTCTTTCGATTGGCCATAGCCAATTGTGCCTTAGTCCATGTATCTTTCATTGGAACAAAGTGAGCTGACTTGGTCAGACGATCCACTATCACCCAAATCATGTTGTTACCTTGTTGACTCTTTGGCAAACCCACAATGAAATCCATGGAAATGGATTCCCACTTCCACTCAGGTACCTCTAAAGACTGAATCTTACCTTGTGGTCGTCTCTGTTCCCCTTTAACTCTCTGGCATGTCAAACAACGGGACACAAACTCAGCTGTCTCTTTCTTCATCCCAGGCCACCAAAACGTTTTCTTCAAATCCTTGTATAGCTTGTCTCCACCTGGATGAACTGAATATGGTGTGCAATGTGCCTCTGTCATGATAGTCTTTTTCAACTCCTCATCATTAGGAACACACCACCTACCATCAAACCTCAAACTACCATCTGTATGAATAGAAAATCGGGACACTGTCCCTTTCTCTACTCCAGCTCTCCACTCCACTATCTTAGGATCCAAAGCACCTTACCCCGAATATCATCATAAAACTCCAGATGTACTGTCATATCACCCATGGCATCTCCTTTCTGCATCATATGTATCCCAAAACTCGCTACCTCATCTCTCAGCCTCATCAAAGATAGAGCTGTACATAGGGAATGTACACTCTTCCTACTCAAAGCATCAGCTACAACATTGGCTTTCCCTTCATGGTAGATGATTTCCATGTCATAATCGCCAATCAGCTCCATCCACCTCCTCTGTCTCATGTTCAACTCCTTCTGCGTGAAGATGTACTTGAGACTCTTGTGATCAGAAAATACCTTAAAGATTGCTCCATAAAGGTAATGTCTCCAAATCTTGAGAGCAAACACCACTGCACCCAACTCCAGATCATGAGTAGGGTAGTTCTCCTCATAAGGCTTCAATTGCCTAGAAGCATAGGCAATCACTTTACCATTCTGCATCAACACACATCCCAGCCCATTCTTCGAGGCATCCGTATAAACCTCAAATTCTCGCTCCCTTCAGGCAATGCTAAGACAGGAGCTGTGGTCAAACGCTCCTTTAATGTTTGGAACGCCGTCTCACAACTCTCATCCCAACGAAACCTATTCTCTTTCCTCATCAACGCTGTAATCGGTCTAGCTATCTTGGAGAAATCCTTCACGAACCGTCTGTAGTATCCAGCTAAACCCAAGAAACTCCTAACCTCAGCAACGTTCTTCGGTGCTTCCCACTTTGTCACTGCCTCAATCTTCGCCGGGTCCTGACTACCCCATCTTTAGAGATCACATGCCCCAGAAAAGCAACTTTCTCTAACCGGAACTCACACTTGGACAAATTTTAGCATACAACTCATGATCCCTCAAAGTCTGCAACACGATCCTCAGATGCTCCTCATGCTCCTCCTTAGTCTTAGAGTAGACTAAGATATCATCGATAAACACCACTACAAACTGGTCCAAGAACTGTCTAAAAATTCTGTTCATCAAATCCATAAACATTGCCGACGCATTAGACAACCCAAACGGCATCACCACATACTCATAATGGCCATACCTCGACGTGAAAGCTGTCTTTGGTATGTCCACCTCTCTAATCTTCACCTGATGGTACCCCGACCTCAAATCAATCTTAGAAAAGACTGTTGCCTTTCGCTCAACGATCAAACAGGTCATATATCCTTGGCAAAGGATACTTGTTCTTTGTCGTCACACGGTTCGGCTCCCGTAATCTATGCATAACCTCAAACTCCCATCTTTCTTCTTCACGAAAAGAACTGGTGCTCCCCACGGCGATACACTTGGTCTAATGTATCCCTTCTCTATTAGATCATCCAACTGCTTTCTAAGTTCCTCCATCTCCTTAGGACCCATACGGTACGGTGCCTTAGAGATTGGCCCCGTCCCTGGCTTCAACTCAACGGTGAAATCTATCTCCCTCTTCGGTGGCAACCCCGGAATCTCCTCTGGAAAAACATCCGCAAACTCTCCCACCACTGGTATCTCATCAACCGTCGGACTCTCTATCCGGTCATCTCTCACATGGCACAAGATCGAAGGACATCCCTTCCTCGAGATAAGACTTTAAGGTATGTTTGCAATCAACTTAAGTTTGGGTTTGACTAGAAACCCACGATAAGACACACTAACGCCCTTAGGACCTCTTAAAGACACTTTATTTTGATGACAGTTTATCTTAGCTTTATACTTTCCTAACCAATCCATCCCGACTATCATCTCAAAACCGTTAAAAGGAAACTCTAGTAAGTCTACCGGGAAATCAACTTGCCTAACTATCAAAGATACATCTCTGAACAATCTCCCACACGATACAGACTCATCCGAAGGTATGAAAACTTGCTCACTAACAGACTCATATACTCTCAAACCCAATTGTTTGACATGACTCGAAGACACAAACGATCGAGAAGCCCCGAATCAAACAAAACAAAGGTAGGAATACCATTAACAAGGAATGTCTTGGTGATAACGTGCGCATCTTCCTCACCGCTTTCTTCTCCATCATGAATAACTTGCCACCGGTCTTCCGCCCACCTCCCGGACAAGATCTTGGCCGAGGTGGTCGGCTTAGCACCCGACCCTTGATTGTTGTTGTTGTTCGCTGGTGGTTTCTGATAAGAATTACCGCCGTTGCGGTTGCCTCCACGGTAACTCGACTTCCCGGTTTGGCCATGATCCACCGGTCTGTTGCTCATGGCTCGCGCAGTCTCCGGAAAGATCTGGTGCACTTGTGCACTCATGTCTCTTGTGGCCTACACCACCATAGCTATAGCAAGTAACTCCCCAACTATTACTCACACTCCCACGGCCACGCCCAAAGGAAGCCCCAAAGACCGAACCGGACCCGGAAGAAAATCCCTTAGACTGATTGTGGTTGCCTTTCTTGTGATTCGATTGGCCACCACCCTCGCTCTCAGACTTCCTCTTCTCACCACCTAACCTCTCCTGAGCCATCTCCACCAACCTCTCAGCTCTCCCAGCTCTCTCATAAGCTTCCTTAACATCTGTAAGGATTCCCACGGGTAACTTATCCATAATCTTAGGGGTCAACCCCCTCTCAAACCTCAATGCCAGATTCTCCTCACTCAAACCCATATCCTCAGCATACCTAGACTTCTCATTGAACAGCCTGTAGTACTCAGCCACAGACATCTCAGCAGTCATCTTAAAACCATCAAACTCTTCTCTCATCTTACTCCTCACATGTTCCGGTACAAACTCCTTCCTCACAGCCCTACGAAACTCCTCCCAAGGTATAGCAGGTAAGCCTTGGTTTGTATATATTTCCTTAGCACTCACTTTCACTGAATCCCACCACTTGCCTGCTGCCTCCCTCAGATAGAACGCAGCCTGTTCCACCCTCATCTCATCAGGACAGTGAACCAAATCTAATATGTTCTCCATCTCTCTCAGCCAACTATCAAGAAGGTTAGGCTCCCCAACTCCCTTGTACTCTTTCGGGTTAAACCTCGCTATGTAAAGGCTGATTTTTGAATGGTCAACCTCCTTCTCCTTATCCTTATTCTTATCCTCATTCACTTTCTTTAGGGTCTCAGTAAGAGCATCCTGGTGCTCTAACATCTTAACGATGTCATCCACGGTCATAAGCTCAGCTCTCGCATACAAAGCATTCTCTTGGCGGCATCTTGAAACTATACATATATAAGAAAGGGTAGATATGAACATACGTACTAAACTTCAAAACACGAAGACACGACACCCAGAACCTACTCGATCGAGTTCCCAAACCCACTCGATCGAGTAACGGGCTACTCGATCGAGTGCCCAACATACTCGATCGAGTACCCAAACATCGACTTTAATGGACTTTCGATCTCTTACCTACTCGATCGAGTATCTAGGCTACTCGATCGAGTGACCCCTACTCGATCGAGTACCCCTAGTTACTCGATCGAGTGCCCAAAAACACGTTTTCGGACTCAAAATCGTCAAAACCCACCCGATCGAGTCGGTCCCACTCGATCGAGTCACGCTAATACATAAAAGCTACCCGCATGTTACGTCATATGCTAACATGCTAAACTTATAAACCACATTATATCATAATACACATGCTACGCATCTTTTCTACCATCTACGAGATCATTTCATCATGTTATTAAATGCCACATTGTAAATCATCCAACATGTTATCATCTCATCAACAAATTCCCACATATCACCATTTTCTTTCACATGCTCAACTTTCTACTCCAACACCCAACAATTAACACATTTCACCACATTCTTACACAAGTTAACCAACCGCACATACGACTCGACAAACACTTCCCCCATGTGACCGGTTCAAAGTTGTAGGGCGACCCTGCGACTTCGGGACGTCTCCCAAGCCTTTGCACTAGCTCCTACAACTTTTACCCCGGGTTCATTTTAATTGACTCCCTATGTTAATTAGGTTCATTGGTTACAGGTTTGGGATCGTCGCTCTTCGATACCATTTGTAACACCCCATACTCCAAGTGCCTTACCGGGACCACTCAGGTATGAAGACATTACCATCTCGGTTACCCGAGGCAATGATAATCAAACAACAATGAAGAAACAACGTTTAATATAAATAGTTTAGCGAATAGTTACAATCCTCAAAACCAAACCAAAAGTACGATACATGATTTCAAACCGATTGTTCTAATCGAAATGTAAATAAACTAAAGGCTACGACGGAAGACTCCTATCATCATGTCGTGGCATCCCGGCTATCCCAGTACTCATCTCAATACCGCTCAATATCGCTCACCATCCCCGAATGGATCACCGCAGTTTACAAAACAACACCGGGTCGTACTAATCACACAATCAATATAAACAACAATGATAAGATAAGCAGGCGCCTTAAGCGTCACACACACACACAACCCATCGATTCCAATCATCTCAATCCGATCGTCCTTTGGACCCCCGCCATGGGGGACCGCAGCCGTACCCACCAAATCCCCGCTCCACATAGTGAGCGATAAACCCTGTCCATTAATGTGCACATCCCTTCGGTGGCGGGTTCCACAAAAGGCAAAACTAGGGCGTGAAGTCACTCCCGCAAGTGACCCCACTCGCCCGAGGCCACGCCTCGCGAACCATCAACAACGATCACAACCACAATCACAATACAATTATTATAGCAAACAACCAAATACAATGCATCAACCAATATCCCATTATGGGACTAATACTGAGTAGGAAATCGTACCTGGTATGCACACAATCAATCAGACGGTCTCTCTTTCGCGAGTCAAAAAGCCTCTTCTATGAACCCTCCTCCTATCATACAACACATAGAGACTACCACATCACATACTACACATAAAACCCCCAATCTCTAAATTAGGGTTTAACCAAATCGAAGGAGACACAATAAAAAGGGTGCATAGATCTTACCCTCGACGCAAGGAACTCAACGGTACGAACAACGACAAGAACCGACCTTTGAACTCCGGAATTGCTAAGAATGCGATTAAGAAGATGAACTTGTTTGCTTTCTCTCTTAAACAGGAATTTAGGTTTTGTAAAAGTGATTTAGAATAATGACGATGAAGCTTAAATACCTTAATCGCATAATTAACAAAACCCGAGAAAACTCCCCGTAAAACCGGACACTCGATCGAGTACCCAAGGTACTCGATCGAGTACCCCTTACGATCGATCGAGTGCCCTGACTACTCGATCGAGTACCCAACAGGTCAGAAACTATTTTATTTCGCAACTTACCCTTACTCGACAGAGTAAGGCCTACTCGATAGAGTACTCCAAGATTTATAAATACGGAGTATTACATTTTCTCCCAAATGATCTTGCCTTGTAAAATTGACCATGTAAATGGCTAATTGGTAGTATAAGGATCATAACCATGTATTTTTTTTGAATTTTCATTGAGTTTTGAGCATTTGAGTGAAATTGAGGTGGTTTCACAGCTAAATCGTAAATTGCTTCGAAAATGGCCTTAGGATTGCCCATTTGCGATGAAACTTGATATTTGGAATCCTTGGATGATGGGTAAACTTCCTATCATCTCGGAATTTTGGTTTGTGACGGCTTTTTCAAGACACTTATCTAGGGCATAATCGCCGTTACAACGAAATGCTGCCGAAATTTCAACTCGAACCCATGACTAGGCTTCAACTTAGGCTTGAATTGACCCAAATTACCACATGAGTGATCGGGTTTGTGGGAATATGTCCAAAGATGGCGAGAAAAGAGCGATTTCGGGCTTCTAAAAACTCGGAAATCCCCTAATCAAGGCTCGTCGTCACTTGACGCGGCCTAAAATTGCCTTAATTTTGTAGGTGACTAGGCTTCTACTTATAGGAGAGCTACCATGGAGATAGACACTGTTGTTGACAATTCTCGTGCTCTCGAGGAGGCTTTTGCTGCGGCTAGGGCAGCCGGGGAGGTTGTTGAGGACGAGATCCTCGAGGAGGAGGTTGCTGAGGAGGAGGAGGCCCCTAGACGGGCCAGCGTGGGGCGAGGAGGTCGCCATCTGAGGGGAGCACCTACGTGGGCTGAGACCTAGGACAGCAGGCAGTTGCTTTGGGCTGCGGAGGGTCACCTGTCCTATAGGACGGTGAAGAGCTTGGTAACCTTGAATTCATCACTCATCACTCATATTTCATTTCATTTGCTCCAAATTCTTTTCCAATTTCATTCAAACTAAAGATAGCTTTTGTTTCAAATCATAATAGGAGGTCGGGAACATCAGATCTGTAATACTCCGTATTTTTGAGTCTTTGGGTACTCTATCGAGTAGGCCTTACTCTGTCGAGTAAGGGTAAGTTGCGTTTTAAAATAGTTTATGACATGTTGGGTACTCGATCGAGTAACTAGGATACTCGATCGAGTAAGGGGGTACTCGATCGAGTTCCTTGGGTACTCGATCGAGTAGCCGGTTTACGGGGAGTTTTCTCGGGTTTTGTTCATTATGTGATTAAGATATATAACCTTCTTAGTCATTATACTAAACACTTTTGCAAAACCTAATTTACTGTCAAAGAGAGAAAACAAGTACGTTCATCATCTTAATCGCATTGTTAGCAAATCCCGGAGTTTGGAAGGTCGGTTTTCATCGTTTGTTATACCGTTGAGATCCTTGCGTCAAGGGTAAGATCTATGTACCCTTTTTGTTGTCTTTCCTTTAAGTTGGTTAAACCCTAATCTAGGGATTTGGGGGTTTTTGAGTAGTTTGTGATTTGGTAGCATTTGTATGTTGTATGATAGGAGGAGGTTTCGTAGAAGAAGCTTTTGATACATTTTGTAGAGACCGTCGATAGTTGTGCTTTCCGGTAGGATTTCCTACTCAGTATTAGTCCCATAATGGGATGATTGTTGATGTGTTGTGGTTGATTGAATAATATAGTAATTGTATTGTGACGGTTTGTTGATTGTGATTGTTTGTCTCTGGTTCTCGAGGCGTGTCCTCAGCTGAGTGGGGTCACTTGCGGGAGTGGCTTCACGCCCTAGTTTCGCCCTTCGTGGAACCCGCCACGGAAGGGGATGTGCACATTAAAGAACATGGTTATCGCTCATTATGAGGAGCGGGGATTTGGTGGGTACGGCTGGACAGTCGGTGATTGAGATTGTTGGAATTGGTGTGGTTGTGTGTGTGACGGTTAAGCTGTCTGTTTATCTTATTGGTTATATATATTGAGTTGTGTGATTAGTACTGACCCCGGTTGTTGTTTTGTAAACCTGCGGTGATCCATTCGGGGATGGTGAGCGATGGTGAGCGAGTTTGAGTTAAATCTTGGGATAAGCTGGGAGGTGCCACCGTCGACGATAGGAGTCTTCATTTGTAGTCTTTTAGTTTTATGACATTTCAAAGTATTTAAGAGAGCAGTTGGTTTTAAGAACTTGTACCCGTAGTTTTGGGATTTGGTTTCAGTTGTACTTTTCACTAAAGTTATATTATTTAAGTTGTTTCGTTATTGTCTTATGAATATCATGCCTCGGGTAACCGAGATGGTAATATCTTCATACCTGAGTGGTCCTGGTAAGGCACTTGGAGTATGGAGGTGTTACAAATGGTATCAGAGCGACGATCCTGAAACCTGTAACCAATGAACCTAATGAACATAGGGAGTCAATTAAAATGAACCCGGGGTAAAGGTTGTAGGAGCTAATGCAAAGGCTTGGGAGACGTCCTGAAGTCGCGAACTCGCCCTACAATTTTGAACCGGTCACATGGGGAGTGTATGTCAAGGTCGTATGCGTTGTTTGGTTAGCTTGTGTGTGAATGTGATGAAGTGTGTGTAACTGTTGAATGTATGCAGTAGAAGGTTGAGAATATTAAAGAAAGGTTGATGATATATATGTAGAACTGTTGTTGGAATGAGAAACATGATGGATGTTTACAATGTGGCATTTAATAACATGATATAATGATTTCGTAAGATCGTATGAAAAGATGCGTAGCATTATATGCTTAGTTATGATATAATGTTGGTTTTATAAAGTTTTTAGCATGTTAGCATATGATATAGCATGCGGGTAGCGTTTCTGAGTTAGCATGACTCGATCGAGTGGGACTGACTTGATCGGGTGGGTTTTTGACGATTTTGAGTCCAGAATCGTGTTTTTGGGCACTCGATCGAGTACCTCGGGCACTCGATCGAGTAGGGGGTCACTCGATCGAGTAGCCTAGCTACTCGGTCGAGTATGTTAGAGATCAGAAGGTCTGTTTGGGGTCTGATGTTGGGGCACTCGATCGAGTATAGTGGGCACTCGATCGAGTAGCCCGGTACTCGATCGAGTATGTTTGGGAACTCGACCAAGGAGTAGGTCCTGGGCGACTTGTTTTCGTGTTTTGAGGTTTTGGCGCGTATGTTTATATCCACCCCTTTTTCTGTTATAGTTTCAAGATGCCGCCCAAGAAGAATGCGTTGTATGCGAGAGTTGAGCTTATGAACATAGATGACATCGTTAAGATGTTGAAGCATCAGGATGCTCTTACTGAGGCTTTAAAGACTGTGGGGAAAGATAAGGATAAGGATAAGGAGAAAGAGGTTGATCACTCTAAAATCAGCCTCTATATAGCGAGGTTTAACCCGAAAGATTACAAGGGAGTTGGGGCGCCGAACCTTCTTGATAGCTGGCTTAGAGAGATGGAGAACATATTAGATTTGGTTCACTGTCCTAATGAGATGAGAGTGGAACAGGCTGCATTCTATCTGAGGGAGGCAGCTGGTAAGTGGTGGGATACGGTGAAAGTGAGTGCTAAGGAGTTGTATGTGAACCAAGGTTTACCTGCTATACCTTGGGAAGAGTTTCGTAGGGCTATGAGAAAAGAGTTTGTACCGGAGCATGTGAGGAGTAAGTTGAGGGAAGAGTTTGATAGTTTTAAGATGACCGCTGAGATGTCTGTGGCCGAGTACTACAAGCAGTTCAATGACAAGTCTAGGTATGCTGAGGATATGGGTTTGAGTGAGGAGAATTTGGCGCTGAGGTTTGAGAGGGGGTTGACCCCTAAGATTATGGATAAGTTACCCGTGGGAGTCCTTACTGATGTTAAGGAAGCTTATGAGAGGGCTGGGAGAGCTGAGAGGTTGGTGGAGATGGCTCAAGAGAGGTCAGGTGGTGAGAAAAGGAAGTCTGAGAGCGAGGGTGGTGGCCAATCTAATCACAAGAAAGGCAACCACAATCAGTCTAAAGGGTTTTCTTCTGGGTCAGGGTTCAATGCTGGGGCTTCCTTTGGGCGTGGCCGTGGAAGTGTTAGTGGTAGTTGGGGAGTGACCTGCTATAGTCGTGGTGGTGTAGGACACAAGAGACATGAGTGCACAAGTGCACCTGGAACTTTCCAGAGACCTGCGCAGAGCTATGCGAGCAATATACCGGCTGGATCATGGGCAAACCGGGGAAGTCAGAGCTATCAGGGTGGAGGTAACCGCAACGGCGGTAATTCTTATCAGAAACCATCAACGAACAACAACAACAACCAAGGGTCGGGTGCTAAGCCGACCACATCAGCCAGTACTGTCCAGGGAGGTGGACAGAAGACCAGTGGAAAATTAGTCATGATGGAGAAGAAAGCAGCTCAGGAGGATGCACACGTTATCACCGGTACTTTTCTTGTTAATGGTATTCATACCTTTGTTTTTTTTATTCAGGGGCTTCTCAGTCGTTTGTATCTTCGAGTCATGTTAAACGGTTGGGTTTGAGGGTGTATGAGTCTGTTAGTGAGAAAGTTTTTATACCTTCGGGTGAGTATGTATTTTGTGTGAGGTTATATAGGGATGTACCTATGATAGTTGGGCAAGTTGATTTCCCTGTAGACTTGCTAGAGTTTCCTTTTGACGGTTTTGAGATGATAGTTGGGATGGATTGGCTGGGAAAGTATAAAGCTAAGATAGACTGTTATCAAAAGAAAGTGTCTTTAAGAGGTCCTAAGGGTGTTAGTGTGTCTTATCGTGGGTTTCTAGTCAAACCCAAAGTTAAGTTGATTGCAGCTGTCACTTTGAAGTCATATCCGAGGAAGGGATGTCCTTTGATATTGTGCCATGTGAGAGATGACCGGATAGAGGGTCCGACAGTTGATCAGATACCAGTGGTGGGAGAGTTTGAGGATGTGTTTCCAGAGGAGATTCCGGGGTTGCCGCCGAGAAGAGAGATAGATTTCACAGTAGAGTTGAAACCAGGGACGGGGCCAATCTTTAAGGCACCGTACCGTATGGGTCCTAAGGAGATGGAGGAGCTTAGGAAACAGTTGGATGATCTGATAGAGAAGGGATACATTAGACCTAATGTATCGCCGTGGGGAGCACCAGTTCTTTTCGTGAAGAAGAAGGATGGGAGTTTGAGGTTGTGCATAGATTATAGGGAGCTGAACCGAGTGACGATGAAGAACAAGTATCCTTTGCCAAGGATAGATGACTTGTTTGATCAGTTAAGTGGTGCATCAGTCTTTTCTAAGATTGATTTGAGATCGGGGTACCATCAAGTGAAGATTAGAGAGATGGACATACCAAAGACAGCTTTCACGTCGAGGTATGGCCATTATGATTATGTGGTGATGCCGTTTGGGTTGTCTAATGCACCGGAAGTGTTTATGGATTTGATGAATAGGATCTTTAGACAGTTTTTGGACAAGTTTGTAGTGGTGTTTATCGATGATATCTTAGTCTACTCCAAGACTAAGGAGGAGCATGAGGAGCATCTGAGGGTTGTGTTGCAGACTTTGAGGGAGCATAAGCTATATGCTAAGCTATCCAAGTGTGAGTTCTGGTTAGAGAAAGTTGCTTTTCTGGGGCATGTGATCTCTAAGGAGGGAGTAGCTGTGGATCCGGCGAAGATTGAGGCAGTGACAAAGTGGGAAGCACCAAAGAATGTTCTTTGAGATCGGGAGTTTTCGGGTTTGGTGGGTACTACAGACGGTTCGTGAAAGATTTCTCCAAGATAGCTAGACCTATGACAGCGTTGATGAGGAAAGAGAACAGGTTTCGTTGGGATGAGAGTTGTGAGCCGGCGTTCCAAACATTAAAGGAGCATTTGACCACAGCTCCTGTCTTAGCATTGCCTGAAGGGATCGAGAACTTTGAGGTTTATACAAATGCCTCAATGAACGGGTTGGGATGTGTGTTGATGCAGAACGGTAAAGTGATTGCCTATGCTTCTAGGCAATTAAAGCCTTATGAGGAGAACTACCCTACTCATGATCTGGAGTTGGGTGAAGTGGTGTTTACTATCAAGATATGGAGACATTACCATTATGGAGCAATCTTTAAGGTATTTTCTGATCATAAGAGTCTCAAGAATATTTTCACTCAAAAGGAGTTGAACATGAGACAGAGGAGGTGGATGGAGCTGATTGGCGATTATGACATGGAAATTATCTACCATGAAGGGAAGGCCAATGTAGTTGCTGATGCTTTGAGTAGGAAGAGTGTACATTCTCTGTGTACAGCTCTATCTTTGATGAGGTTGAGAGATAAGGTAGCGAGATTTGGGATACATATGATGCAGAAAGGAGATGCCATGGGTGATATGACAGTGCAGCTTGAGTTTTATGATGACATTCGAGGTAAGCAGGCGTTGGATCCTAAGATAGTGGAGTGGAGAGCTGGAGTAGAGAAAGGGACAGTGTCTCGATTCTCCATTCACACAGATGGTAGTTTGAGGTTTGACGGTAGGTGGTGTGTTCCTAATGATGAGGAGTTGAAAAAGACTATCATGACAGAGGCACATTGCACACCGTATTCAGTACATCCAGGTGGTGACAAGCTATATAAGGATTTGAAGAACACGTTTTGGTGGCCTGGAATGAAGAAAGAGACAGCTGAGTTTGTGGCCCGTTGTTTGACATGCCAGAGAGTTAAGGGGGAACAACGATGAGCACAAGGTAAGATTCAGTCTTGAACGGTACCTGAGTGGAAGTGGGAATCCATTTCCATGGATTTTATCGTGGGTTTGCCAAAGAGTCAACAAGGTAATAACATGATTTGGGTAATAGTGGATCGACTGACCAAGTCAGCTCACTTTGTTCCAATGAAAGATACATGGACCAAAGCACAATTGGCTATGGCCTATCGAAAGAACGTGCTTAAGTTACATGGAGTCCCTAAGGACATAGTGTCTGACAGAGATGCGAGATTTATATCAAGGTTTTGGAAAGAGTTGTAGGAATCGTTGGGAACAACTTTGAAGATGAGTACAGCATGTCATCCTGCGACAGACGGACAAACTGAGAGAATAATCAAGACTCTTGAGGATATGTTGCGAGCTTGTGTGATGGACTTTGGTGGTAGCTGGGAACAGAGGTTGGACTTGATAGAATTTTCTTATAATAACAGCTATCACACTAGTATTGGTATGGCACCGTTTGAGGCTTTGTATGGGAGGAGATGTAGGAGTCCGATTTGTTGGGACGATAGTCGAGGCAAAGTGGTTTTAGGACCAGAGATGGTGCATGAGATGGTGGAACAGATCAAGATGATCAGGGAACGGATGAGGGCAGCTCAGGATAGGCAAAAGAGTTATGCAGATCTACATCGCCGGGACATAGAGTTTCAAGTTGGGGACAAGGTTCTTTTGAAAGTGTCTCCTATGCTTGGGGTTATGAGATTTGGGAAGAAAGGCAAGCTAAGTCAGAAGTTTATCGGGCCTTATGAGATCTTAGAGCGAGTTGGGGAAGTTGCATATCGTCGGCTTTACCAGTGCGCTAGAGAGAGTGCATAATGTGTTTCATGTATCGCAGCTGCGGAAGTATGTGAGTGACCCGTCACATGTGTTAGAGGCAGAGAGCTTAGAGCTAGATGAGTCCTTATCATATCTTGAGGTGCCTAAGCAGATTCTTGACCGAAAGGTTAGGAAGACTAGGAGTGGCGAGACAGTTTTGCTTAAGATCCTTTGGTCTAACCACGAGACTGAGGAAGCTACATGGGAGCCAGAGGAAGCTATGAAAGAGCGTTACCCTTTTCTCTTTGATCAGGTATGTATGGTTACGGGGATGTAACCTTGTTTCTTTTAGGGGGGTAGGAGATGATCGCGAAGAGTTTTTAAGAGTTTTATACCCTTTTTGTATGTTGTGTCGGTATGTTTGTCGGGATGAGTTGGGTTAGTAACATGTTTTATGTTGAGTTTTGTTTTGGTTGGTGAGTCGGAAGTGTTGAGGGAGTACCTTTGTTTAGTAGTGGTTTGAACTTCGGGGACGAAGTTCTTTTTAAGGAGGGAAGACTGTAATACTCCGTATTTATAAGTCTTTGGGTACTCTATCGAGTAGGCCTTACTCTGTCGAGTAAGGGTAAGTTGCGTTTTAAAATAGTTTCTGACCTGTTGGGTACTCGATCGAGTAACTAGGATACTCGATCGAGTAAGGGGGTACTCGATCGAGTACCTTATGTACTCGATCGAGTAGCCGGTTTACGGGGAGTTTTCTCGGGTTTTGTTAATTATGCGATTAAGATATATAACCTTCTTCGTCATTATACTAAACACTTTTGCAAAACCTAATTCTTGTCAAAGAGAGAAAGCAAGTACGTTCATCATCTTAATCGCATTGTTAGCAAATCCCGGAGTTTGGAAGGTCGGTTTTCATCGTTTGTTATACCATTGAGATCCTTGCGTCAAGGGTAAGATCTATGTACCCTTTTTGTTGTCTTTCCTTTAAGTTGGTTAAACCCTAATCTAGGGATTTGGGGGTTTTTGAGTAGTTTGTGATTTGCTAGGATTTGTATGTTGTATGATAGGAGGAGGTTTCGTAGAAGAAGCTTTTGATCTGTTTGTAGAGACCGTCGATAGTTGTGCTTTCCAGGTAGGATTTCCTACTCAGTATTAGTCCCATAATGGGATGATTGTTGATGTGTTGTGGTTAATTGAATAATATAGTAATTGTATTGTGACGGTTTGTTGATTGTGATTGTTTGTCTCTGGTTCTCGAGGCGTGTCCTCGGCTGAGTGGGGTCACTTGCGGAGTGGCTTCACGCCCTAGTTTCGCCCTTCGTGGAACCCGCCACGGAAGGGGATGTGCACATTAAAGGACAGGGTTATCGCTCATTATGAGGAGCGGGGATTTGGTGGGTACTACGGTTGTGGTCCCCCCATGGCGGGGCTGGGTCCAAAGGGACGATCGGTGATTGAGATTGTTGGAATTGGTGTGGTTGTGTGTGTGACGGTTAAGGTCATCATTTTATCTTATTGTTGATATATATTGAGTTGTGTGATTTCAGACGGCCGGTTGTTGTTTTGTAAACTGCGGTGATCCATTCGGGGATGGTGAGCGATAATTGAGCGAGGTTTGAGTTGAATCCGGGATAGTTTGGGAGGTGCCACCGTCTGACTATAGGAGTCTTCCGCTGTAGTCTTTTAGTTTTATGACATTTCAGTATTTCAGTAGACAGTTGGTTTTAAGAACTTGTACCCGTATTTTTGGGATTTGGTTTCAGATGTACTTTTCACTAAAGTTATATTATTTAAGTTGTTTCGTTATTGTCTTATGAATATCATGCCTCGGGTAACCGAGATGGTAATATCTTCATACCTGAGTGGTCCTGGTAAGGCACTTGGAGTATGGGGGTGTTACAAGATCATTCTCGGGCTACACGACGGATATATATGGAGTGCTACGAGAGGCTATCGGCGGAGGAGCGAGCCATGATCGAGCGGGGAGCGTTCGGCGCCCTGGTGCAGGCTTGGAGGGATATCGCGAAGAGGAAGCTGCGGGCTAACCTTAGCCTGGTCCGCGCTTTCTTGGACCGATTCTGGGATACGACTTCCACTTTTCACATGCCTTTTGGTGAGGTGGAAGTCACGTTGGAGGACTACGGCATGATCTCTCGGCTGCCGTGTGGGACCGAGGTGGTGGAGTGGACGGAGGCTGCCATGAGGGTGTACTTGGCCGAGGCTAGGAGGTTGATCGGCTGGAACTTGGCGTCGAAGGCTGTTACAACGCCTGGTTTGGTGCCTATTTCTTATGTCCGAGACTACTTTGCGGGGAAGACCCCGGCGCTGGTGGTGATTGACGGGAGAGAGACGGCTCCTCCTCCCTGTACAGCTGAGCAGAGGGCCCGCTTGTGGCTTTGGTGGTTTTTGTCTTCGATCTGCCTCGGAGACAAAGGAGAGAGGTTGTCGACGAAACTTCTTCCCTTACTTTCTGACCTGAGCTCCCTAGGGCGTTGGGACTGGGTCACTGCTGGTTTTGTGGTCCTCATCCGCTTCATGAGGGCTATGGTTCGTCCGGAGTTGATGGAGAAGGGGACTTCTCCTGGTGCTGTCGGCCTTGGACTACTGTTGGAGGTATGAACCTTCATTTGGACTAATAATCACTTCCTTTCCTTATCGAATTACGAAAGATCATTTATTGACTATCTTGCTTCACAGGCGTGGGTGTACTCCTACTTTCCGAGCCTCTCGCCCAAGAGGACGGAGCCGCTGGAGAAGGCCTATCTCGTTGTGAGAGATTGGGTGATGTGTCCGAGGAGGAAGCGCTCCTCTCACGGTGTCTACCGGCGGGACGTGAACGCTCTGCAGCTGGATAGCGTGAGCATCTCACTTATATTCGTTTTGCTTCTTTATTACTTTTTAACCGATCATAAGAATGATTTCTTGCTTGTCTTTTCCCAGTGGGTGCCCAGGCCTTGGGCGGAGTACGCTGGCGTTCCTCCTTTTGTGGCTAAGGTCCTTCGACCTAGGAGCTCGAGCTGCTGCTGTTGAGGACGTCGATGGGTCCTGTGTGGTACTTGGGCGAGGGCCTGGCTCGTCAGTGCTCTCGGGATGTCTTGACGGTTCCCATCGATCCTCCTAGGACGATGTTCAGGGAGCCTTCTGAGGCTGAGAGGGAGGATGACTTGGCTGGCGTTGGTGGTGACGCCCTCCTTCTTCCTGGTGAGGACTACTCGGCGTTCCTCTACGGGAGGTTGGCGTACTGGCCGGTTGTGGTAAGTGCTTTATCCTTCTTTATTTTTGATTTTTGAGAATACAATGAAATATCACCGATTAAAGAGAATCATTTGACTTTACAGGAGGTCGAGGCAGCGGGCATCGAGCCCCCAGAGTACCCCGAGACTCTCGAGTACACTGACGCGACCGGGAGGGCGACGATCTCCGAGCTGCGTGACTTTGACATGGCTATGACGGATGCTGGCCTGGACGATTGGCAGCATCTGAGTCGGAGGGTGAGCCTCTAATTTGTATGATTTTTGTGTAAGAACACATTTGATTGTATTTATCGCATTATTAAGAACTTCTTTTTTGAAAATGCACGTTGCGCCGTCCCGGTTTGTGGCGTTATAGAGGGTAGCCAACCGGCTGCGAGCTACTGCCGTCGAGGCACTTGTCGGCGGTCGAGGTCGTTAGGTATGAACCTTTCTTTTGAATTTTCTTATTTTCTTATGATTGTTTGAAATGATTGACATGAGCCAATTTTGTTGCTTGCAGAGGGAGCGAGAGCTTGCCCAGTCTCGGGAGGAGACAGCTCGTCTGCTGAGGGAGCTCGAGGTTCGCGACGCCGAGGTTGCTGCTCTCGACGCGAGAGTTGCGGAGTTAGGCGGCGACCAGCAGTAGCTTTGTTGTTTTTGTTTGCTGTATCTTGCACATTTGTACATTTTAGGACCTACATTTTGGACATTTGGATTTTGCTTGGGGCTCGAGCCCCCAGTTTGCTGTACAAATCACCTTTTTTGGTTGTATGTGATGGCCTGAGTGCCTTTGCTGCTGGGTTGTGTTGCTTGTACCTGCAGGTTAGCTTTGAACAGGTTTGGTAGATGACGGTTTATGCCATCATGCTGCCGAAATTTACATAGAAGTTCACGTAAAACATACATTTGAAGATGTATGGCCTAAATTAGCGCAAAACAAATGACTCACAAGTGCAAAAAAATGCAAAAAAGCCAAAATGCGAAAAATTTGCCGGAAATGACCGGACGGTAGGGAGGGTTACCCCCCAAAAAAAAAAATAGAAATCTATAAGTTAGAAATGTAACGTAGGGCGGGAGTGGAGTGATTCCCCAAAAAAGAAATAAATAAAAGAAATATATAAGTTTGAAATTACATTGAATTGGAGAAATGATTTCCTAAAAAGAAGAACATAGAAAGAACTATGTAAGTGTGCTAAAATGACGAAAATGCTGATATTGCCTCGAAAAGCGCATCCGCGAAATTAGGAAACACGAACTATGGTAATTTTGACGTATTTACCAAAATAATAACCCGCATGAATAGGAAATTATTCGTTAAGGAATTTAGGAAAGATTCAACGCGGAAATTCACAGAAACAATGCTGAGGAAGAGGCGCAGCAGGAGCAGCGTCCCTTCGAAGAGGCGCAGCAGGTGCTGCGCCTGTTCCCCGGTGTTTCCGTACTGGCGGATTTTAGGAAACAGATTTAAGTATAAATAGAGACGTCGATAGAGGTTTTATTCACACAATTCTTCCGTCTCTTCCTCGTCTTATTACATAAAGTTCTCAAAATAAACATTCATCATGAATACTTTAGAGATTCGTCTAAAAGAATGGACCAACGAGTTTTCTAACATGGAGAAACACGACATGGATTCTTATAATCTTGGGTCATTGTTGAGTTTGAAGCTTATCAAGGTGGTCAAACCATTCCTAGATGCTTGTCTTGATTATTGGGACCCAAATTATCATGTTTTTGCTTTTACCGGAGGTGACATTTGCCCATTTCCTGAAGAAATTGCCGCGATCGGTGGGTGGGACCCAGAACACTTGTCTGCTATTCCTTCAACTTCACAAGGGTATAAGAACAAATTTAGAGACTTGCTTGGATTGACAAGAATTGAGGTGGACCGTCTAGTGACCTCGAAAGGAATGCGAATGTTGGACTTTATTGACCGATTCATTAACAAGGCCGACCCCACCGTCTCTTATGTTGCCAGGCGAAGGGCTTTTGGGTTTTGCTTGTTGCATGTATATGTCCTTCAAGGGCATGTTGATGAAGATTTGAGAGGTGATCCTCGTCTCTTGGGCATAGTTGAACAAATGGAACTGAAGAGGAGCCCAGCTTGTTTATGCTTATGAGAGATCTTATTGGGTTTGGATAACAGGAAAGCCAATCGCGACCTACCTTACTTGGGAAGTCCCGTTATTCTGCAGGTAAAAGAACACTTTTCTTTTTCTCTCTCTCTCTCTTTTTTTTTTTTTCGTTTTTAATACCTGCTTTTGGTAGGTCTGGCTTATGGAGCGCCTTCCATTGATCGAGCCCCCAGTTCATGTTCCTTCTTATCATGCTCGCTCGATTGCAATGAGGACCAGGCTTTACATGGTGGACTTCACTCGGGTCTGCAATTACTGGGAAAACAAACTAAAGAGTGACGATGGGCCCTTGATTAGATGGGTTGTACCGTGGTGGCATCTCAAATCTGTCACTGGAGTATCTTCCTTGGATTCTACCCGATCTGTGCGCATTCCTGGCTTGGAATTCATGGTATGCATCTTCCCGGAGAGGCTGATGAGACAGGTTGGACTGAAACAGATGATCCCGAAGCTTGACACTGTCCCACAGACTGCCGTGGCGCTTACTACTGAGAGCCGAAGGGAGTGGGCCATTAAATGGGCTCAAAGGAACGTGTGGTTCTTGAACTCTTCCGTTAGTGCCTTATGGGTGTCGGACTCCTATCTGTGGTGGAGGAAGGCTACTACTCCAGAGGAGCGTGAGAGATTGAGGAAGCGCGAGCACGTCGACTACAAGGTGCGCGAAGTGGAAAAGGAGAAAGAGAAGCATCTGAATGAGGGAGAGGAGGAAGCCGGGTTTCGAGTTGTTCATCCATCGAAGAAACCGAAGACCTCTCATGTCGTGGTCAAAGTGATTGACAAGAATGGGAAGGCTAAGCCTCAAGAAAGACCGTTGGTGATTAGGTCCGAAGTGGCGCAAGAGCGTCCGGCTCGAGGTCGTGACAAGAAGTATGACAAAAATGACAAGGGCAAAGGAAAGATGGAGGAATAGCCTAGGTCTTTATTATTATATATTATTATTATTATTAATGTAATAAGAAGGTGGGGTTTTAGAATCCTAGCCTATAGTTTTTTGCATTATTATTATTATGTAACGTATTATTATTATTATTATTAGAGATGAATGAGATAAAAGAGGTTAATTGGTTATGAAACCGTTGTGATTTTCTATTCATTATTCTTTTCGAATTCCAAATGCAATTGCAGATGTCCTTCCATTTACATTTTGAAATTAATGGGTCGTATCCTTTGAAGGATTGCCTACGTATTCATTTAAAAATGAAATCAAATCCTTGCGCGTAGTTCGAGTAAATGTAAAAGAATAATTGTTCTAAGCAAGAGCTTGTAATGAACTTTATAATCTAAGCACGAGCTTTTACTTACTCTTAATGTGCAATTTAGTTTATTTGATGATATGAGGATGACAAATTGTCAAAATACAAGAGCAGAGTGACATTAGCTTATTTCGGCTTGGCCAGGGGCCGTTTATTTAGTGCCACAAAAGCGACACGTGAGGTTACGCGAGGCACATTTTTGTTCCTATTCTAGGCATAATACCGCTTTAGTTGGTCAAGGTTTGTCGGGTTGGCAAATTCATTCCCATCTAGGTCTGTAATTCTAACCGCACCCCCTGGAAGTATAGACTTGACTTGAAATGGCCCAGCCCAATTAGGTTTGAATTTTCCCCGTGGATCGACAGGTAAAAGAGCTCTAATTGACTTGAGTACTAAGTCTCCTTCCTTGATGTTCCTTGGCTTGACCCTTTTGTTGAAGGCTCGTTTGATACGTGCTTGATATGTTTGGACATTATGTAATGCGCGTAGCCTACGTTTATCTAAGAGGATGAGTTCTTCGTATCTATCCCTCTTCCAATCGGCTTCCGGGATTTGACTTTCGAGTAAGATACACAATGATGGTATTTCTAACTCGACTGGCTGTACAACTTCCATGCCGTAGGTCAAATAGAAAGGGGTGGCCCCAGTGGGCGTCCTAACTGATGTGCGAAATCACCACAAAGCTAAGGGTATTTTGCTTGGCCAATCTCGATAGTTGTCAATCATTTTCTTGAGAATTGTGACAACGTTCTTGTTTGCCGCCTCTATCGTGCCATTAGTCTGTGGTCTATATGGCGAGATTGGTGATGCCTAATTTTGTACTTGGCTAGCAACTGCTCAGTCTCGGCTTGGAAATGTGATCCATTATCACTAAGGATCTCATGTGGGCAACCATATTGACAGATGATGTTGTTTTGTATGAACTTTGCCACGTTTTTAGCCGTGAGACTAGTGTAGGAAGCCGCTTCTACCCATTTGGTGAAATAGTCAATTGCCACGAGGATGAAACAGTGACCTTCTGTTCCGGCCAGAGTTATCTTCCCGATTATATCAATTCCCCATGCAAAAATGGCCTAGGAGATGTGATCGTATAGAGTAATGAAGGAGGGACATGCTGTGCATTCCCGAAGATTTGGCAGTTGTGGCAATGTCTTACGTATTTGATGCAATCGGATTCCATTGTGGTCCAATAATACCCAAAACGTGTGATCTTCTTTGCCATCATGGGCCCGCTCATGTGAGGACCACATTCTCCATCATAAACTTCTTCCATTACTTTCCGCGCCTACGAATGATCAAGGCAACGTAGGATTACACCAAGAGGTGTTCTTTTGTATAACTCTCCTTGCATGAGAACATATTGGGAAGCTAGTAGGCGTATAGCGCGTTGTCCCCTTTTGTCCATATCCGGTGGATAGGTACCGTTGAGTTTGAAATTTAGGATTGCTTGGAACCAAGGCTCCTCTGTGACTTCCTCTTCGTCGGTGATTTAGTGGACATAAGCTGGCTCTGATCGTCGTTCGATGCACAAAGGCATTTCCACCATGTCATCTGGCATATTAATAAAAGATGCGAGTTTTGCAAGAGCATCTGCAAATTGATTTTCTTCCCGAGGTAGGTGTAGATAGGTCACGTGATCAAAGAATTGGGCGACTTGGTCTATTCTGGCTTGATAAGGTGCTAAGCTTTCGCTTCGGATTTTCCAAGATCCCGTAACTTGATTGATGATCAGGGACGAATCCCCATGCACTCGGAGGTTTTTAATGCCTAAGCTACTGCGCTTTGTAGTCCAATGAGACAAGCTTCGTATTCTGCAGCATTGTTCGTCACCTCGAAGTCGAGTTTGACAGAGATCGGTGTATGCTCGCCTTCAGGAGAAATGAGCAACACCTATTCCAAATCCTCTTAAGTTTGATGCTCCGTCAAAGTAAAGGTCCCAGGAGTCCACATCGGTTTGGAGTATATCCTCGTCTGTAAATGATCAAGTATCAATTGTTTGTGCATCATGGATGGGGTTTTCTGCAAAGAATTCGGCAACGGCGCGCCCTTTTATAACTTTCAGGGGCACGTATTTGAGATCGAACTCTGAGAGCATCAATGTCCATCTTGCTAATCGTCCGTTGAGGACGGGTTTCTCGAAGAGGTATTTGACTGGATCCATTTTGGAGTATATTTTGACGGAGTAGCTAAGCATGTAATGGCGTAGCTTCTTCGTTTCCCACACAAGAGCAAGGCATGTCTTTTCGAGTTGTGAGTATTTGCACTCGTACTCCAAGAACTTCTTACTAAGGTAGTAGATAGCCTATTCCTCTTTTCCTACGGCTTGAGCTAGCATGGCGCCCATGGCTGTTTCAGTCACTGTGAGATATAAACCAAGAGGTTGATCTCGTTGAGATGGCATGAGCACTGGTGGTTTAGCTAATATCTCCTTGATTCGGTCGAACGCCTTTTGAAAGTCATCATCCCACATGGTGTGATCTGTTTTCTTTAGCTTCTTGAAGATAGGTTCACAGATCATGGTGAGCTTCGATATGAATCGACTTATATATTGTACTTTTCCCAGGAATCCTCTGACTTCTTTCTCTGTTTGATGTTGCGGCATTTCGATCAGAGCTTTGATTTTGGAAGGGTCTATTTCTATACCTCGTTGGCTAACGACGTATCCCAGGAGTTTGCCAGATGTTACTCCGAATGTGCACTTCTGAGGATTGAGCCTCATGTTGTACGTTCGTAGCCTTAAGAAGAATTTGCGAAGGTTCGCAATATGCCCTTCTCTATCCTTGGACTTGACAATCATGTCGTCTACGTATACCTCGACTTCTTTGTGCATCATGTCATGTAGGAGTGTAGTTGCGGTGCGTTGATATGTAGCTCCGGCGTTGATTAACCCAAACGGCATAACCATATAACAATAGGTTCCCCATTGACTGACAAAGGCGGTCTTATGCATGTCTTCTATGGCCATCTTGATTTGGTTGTAACCCGCGTACCCATCCATGAAGGATAGTAACGCGTGATCTGCGGTATTGTCCACCAATATGTCGATATGTGGTAGAGGAAAGTCATCTTTAGGACTTGCTTTGTTTAAGTCTCTAAAATCAACACAAACACGGATTCTCCCATCCTTTTTTAGTACGGGTACTATGTTGGCTACCCAGTCAGAGTACTCGGAAACTTTGATGAACCCGGCTTTGAATTGCTTATCGACTTCTTCCTTAATCTTGAGAGCCCACTTTGTTCTCATTCGGCCAAGCTTCTGTTTTACGGGCATAAAACCTGGCTTAATTGGGATTTTATGTTCGGCGATATCCCTGTCGATCCCTGGCATGTCTTTGTAGGACAAAGCGAAAATGTCTTTGAACTCGTGTGGAGGTCTATGAAACTGGCCCTTTCGGTGGGGTTCAGAGCTGTCCCTATCCTAAGTTCTTGGGGTTCTAGTTTGGTTCCTACGTTGATGGGTTAAGTATTCTCTATTACTGGTCCCCGTTCCCCCTCTTGTAGTATTTCCTTGGCTATGTAGGGAGGTATCTCAATTGAGTTTGGGTCTGGGTCATCCTCAGTATCATCATAAACAGAATTGTATTCAAGATAACACAAAGAGTAAGCAGAACCTGATTTATTCATATTAAAGTTTGAGAAAAGTTGAAACAAAGAAGCCATCTGATCTGTGGTCAGCGGCGGTAAAGGGACAGTTGTTGGGGCATTTCCCGAACTACTGTTACTATTTGAGGCTAAGCTAGGAGAAATAAAGGGAATGGGGGTGACGATAGGAGGACATTCCTTAGTGACTTCTCTAGACTCCGACTCTGACTCCGACTCTAACTCTGACTCGAATTTATCGTCTTCTGGTTCTCCTTTGAATATTTCTCCTTCTCCAGTGGTGAGCTTGAAGAGTCTCCCTTGATTGTTGGTCCACTTGATTGATTTTCTCCATCGTTTCTGCTGATTCGCGTTTGTTTTTGTGATTAACGCGGTAGGGTTGTTGTCTTGAAGTATCATGGTAATGATCTCATCCTGCGCGGCTCTAACAAATCGATCTTCTCCGAATAGTAGACTAACAGCTTGTTCGTCTAAGCAAGGTGCTTGACGAGCTTTGACGGTAGGAACAGTTTCTGGAGGAATGAAGTAGCAATCGTGAAAGATCTCGATCCCGACTAGCTTCCTTTCGAGATAATGCCAAGGTTTGGGAAATCCGTGAAAGAGTTCTTGACTTCCTTCCCTAACGAAGTATCCATTTAGGGTAGGGAGATAGGGTCGCATTTGGACTCCTACGTACTTACGGTTTTGAACTTGAGCAAGCATCTCGAGAACTTCCTCTTTAGTGGGTTTGTATCCTAGGCCAAGTGGTATCCTTTTTGAGTTGCCTTCCTTGTAGGGTGCGAAGGTGCTTCTTCGGACAGGGTTCAAAGGCATTCCAGGGAAGTATCCCAGGGGTTTAAGTATGTGGTTGACCACCAAGTTGGAGTAGGGATTGTAGTATAGGGGTGCCAATTCGCTTTCTATGACACTTATGCTTTGAAAGCCCCCATGTTCATGTACTGGATTCGCAAGGACTTGATTATTTGACTTCTTTTCGATTATTGCCTTGATGGGCGACGAAGTGATCGTCACCACTTTGCCGTTTAGTTGAATTTTGATCTTTTGGTGAAGGGTGGATGTTACCGCTTTGGAAGCGTGAATCCAAGGTCTTCCTAGAAGTATGTTGAAGGAAGCTTCAATGTCCACTATTTGGAAGTTAACCTTTCGCTCAATTGGCCATGTGGCTATGGTTAGGTTAACGAGTCCTACGACCTTTCGTCGTGTACCATCATATGCACGAACACCTTGATTGGTAGGGGTCAAATCCGACTCTTTCATACCTAGTTTGTATGCCGTTTTGAGGGGTATAATGTTGACCGCAGAGCCATCATCTACCAAGGTCATTGGCACATTTTTCTTTAAGCAAATGACAGTGATGTAAAGAGCCAAGTTGTGACTAGCGCCAAAGGGTGGAAAATCTTCATCTGAGAAAGTAATAGGATTACTTAGCTTCGGTGATTCTTGGAAGACCAAGTTTACTACATCGTCGGGTGTGGAGTTATGTGCTACATTTAGTTTGGCCAAAGCTTGCAGTAAAGCTTGGCGATGTGGGAATGAGCTTGCTACTAATTGCCAGACTGAAAGATCAGCCTTTGTCTTCTGTAATTGCTTGAGCAAATGATCAGTAGACTCATCTTCATTATCATTTGGTGTGATAACGTTGGTTGGACCATTTGGAGTAGTACTTTGATATGGATGCCCCGAACGAGTTAGGTGGTCCACATCTTGGTCTTCACCATTTTGGACTATTTCCTTGACTAGGGAGTGTTCAATGAGATACTCGTCTTCATCGTCATCGGCCTATACTCCATTGACTGTAGCTAGTTCCCTCATTCTCATGATCTTGTCCTCTAATTGTGTGATTTGGTCGACTAGTTTATCAACCACGGCGACTATTTCTTGCATAGTGGCATTTTGAGAAAAGATTAGTGGCGCATGTTCTTTAGGTGTCGCATTGGGGTCATGTAAAGTTGTCACCACATTTTCCAATTCCCAAACTTGCCTATCCACACTTCTTGCCCATGCAATGAAGTCGGCAATGGTAGGGGAAATGGTAGAGTAGAACCCTTCATTCTCGATTGCGTAGATCTTGCCTTCGACTGGAGAAATGAGGTGTGAACAATCTAAGGTAGATTCTTCACTTGTGATCACTAGAATTCCAAGAGGATTCTGAGTGTTGTTGGGCTTACCTCCCGGCGGTATTGGTAGTCGACCATCCTCTATCATGTCTTGAAGCACATTCTTCAATTTGTAGCATTTTTCTGTGTCATGCCCCTTACCCCTATGATATTCACAGTATGAGTTCTCGTCCCAGAACTTGGACTTCTTTTCAGGTTCGGGCGTAGGTCCTATGGGTTGGAGTTTGCCTTTCTTCATTAGCCTTTTTTAGAGCATTGGAGTAAGTGTCCCCAAGATTTGTAAATTTCCTTGGTGGGGCACTCTTCTTGGATGGCTCGAGGAGGTTAACTTCATCAGTCTTGCTAGTGGAGCCGTAAGAAAGACTTGTTAAGCCTTGATATCCTCGACCTACCGTTTTGGACAGAAGCCCTTTACGGATGTCATCTTCGATCCTTGTTCCTAGTACGGTTAAGTCCTTGAAAGTTTTAATGTTTTGGTACCTCAAATGATTGGCATAGATGGGCTTTAAGTTGTCCACGAATTTCTCCACAAGGGTAGCCTCATCCGGGCGTTCAACTAGTTGGGTACTAGTCTTCCTCCACCTACTTAGGAAGTCGGTGAAACTTTCTTCGTCATTTTGGGTAAGAACCTCTAAAGTGCGCATGTTAACTTGGATCTCAGCATTATCCGCATATTGCTTAGCAAACTCGACCGCGGCGTCTTCCCAAGTAGCGATCTTCTTGTGTTCTACAGAGTAGAACCATTGCTTTGGGATGGTGTCAAGAGATGAAGGAAAGATCCTTAAGAACATCTCGGGTTTAATGCCTTTGATAGACATATAGTCCTTGAAAGCACGAATGTGGTTCAAAGGGTTTTCATGCCCCTTGAATTTAGGGATATCCGTCATGTTGAAGTTGGTTGGCAACTTGGAACTCACGGCCTCATACTTGCGATTATTCTCCCTCTTATTGTCATCCCCTTTAAGATACATCAATTGCTCCTCTACGTATTGGAGTCGTTTCTCAGATGCAGTCATACCCATGGAAGGGTTTTCGTCCCTGAAATCATTCACGAAGTCATCCACGATTTCACTTTCCCGAGGAGGCAACCTCGTTTCTACGGTATAGATCCGGCCCTCGATGGTGTCAAGGCGATCATACACTTGGTCTTGAGTAACTTGGAGTTGAGCCAGCGCGGTTAGGATTCGATCATTACTATCTTGGAGTTGATTGAAGTTGCTTGTTTTGGGCATCTTGGAAACCGGATAAGAGATCGACGACGAATCAAAACACGATCGACCATTCTAACACACTTGCTAAGAAAGAAATGTTTTGACTCGTGAAGTGGGTGTGTGCCTCTTATGTCAGTGAGCTTTTGAAGAAATGACAAGATTTGAAAAACTGTTGGTCCTAGTCAACTTTAGTGTAGTTGTAGGAGTGGACTCGAAGTGAGGTTTTGAAATGGGCTTAGGCCCGAAATTTGACTCGACAAATGGACAGAGTTTTGACTCGGTTTTGCGCTAATTATTGGCCTTTTTCGAAATTTACATTTTAAAAGGGAATTGATTTTACAAAAATCGTCATGGTTTCGTTTAGAAATGGTGATCACGTAGGGTACAAACATTTATACAAGCATTATAACGGGATGCTGAGTGTATTTAAAAGGGTTTTGGTTTTAAAGGGTGGGTTGCCATACCGAACAATCAAACCCGAAGTCTGTGGAGAGGCTCGTACCAAACAAGAGTAAGACCGATTCCTAGTCCATTTCCTCAAGTAGTGAAAGTCCTTGATACAAACAAGAGTAAGTACCATGGTATGGATGACGTCAATCGCTAACCATCCTTAGGCCCAAATAAGAATTGGGAACGTTTAGACGGGACGATTGGTCGAATGGGTTGGGTTGGGTCTAGGAAGGCCGAATAAAACGGTCTAGGAAGACCGAGTTATGAAAACCGACAATTGTCTTGTACAAACTATTCCCTAACCTTGTTCAAGTTTCACCCTTTTGGCTACACGTAAGTGTATTATTCCCAGTGGAGTCGCCAAACTGTGGACACGGGGGCGCTTGGGAAACAAGCGTTTGCATTTGTGGAGTCGCCACCAATTTATTGTGGAAAATTGAAAACCGTTCGAATACCTCGTGCCATGTCAAGACACAAAGTAGTGACATGAACACCAAGAACTCGTTACCCTTAGCATTCTATGTCTAGAATGACTCTCGTGGATGCCAATGAACACGGATGTTCACAGAGATCTGGAGTAAGGGATGAGGGTACGTATTAGGAAGCTCTTTTGATCGAACACCTAATCCCGCCCGCCTCGATAGCGGCCTCTACTAATGATTAGGGAAGTTATCAATACTCGATATATCGTCGATTATATGCATGCAATGCAACATCCATAGAATTAATCCTAGCATGTGAAGATTAATACTAAGTCAGTGAACACGTAATTTAGCATACAATTGGGTCAAAGTAGGAATTTAAGTTCAATTACATGTGAAGGCATGCAAGTGATATGATACGGTCGTTATGTATCAAAAATAAATACCTAAGTACAACTAACTAATAGCTAGCAGTAAGTAGGGTCGATCTCCACAGGGAGGCTATTTTGCTAATTATCTGTTTAACTTAGTCTGTCAGAATGTCACAGAAATGGGGGTTTAAATTGTTTTACTAAAACTATTAAGAGATTAAAAGAGAGGAATTAGGAAGGAAGTAAGTTCTAAACAATAAAGAAGGAGACTAGGGTGTCAGGTCATCAATGTAACCCAGATAAAGATAGCTAAGGTCACAGATAGGTCACTAAACCAGTTTAAGGGGCTACGAATATCTCCTTTCGGTCTCAATTCGCCCTAAAACACTATTAGCTTGACTTTCGCCCTCACTAAAGTATCCTATTGTTCACTACAGGTCTCGCCCCTTCCAACCTTTCGGTCCAGGTCAAGGTTTACCGGATTAACTAGTCAAATGCGTCGACTCAATCGACTAATTAAAGTTATACGTAGTGATTGCAACATAAACATGATAATAAGACGAATCTGCGATCTAATTAATCTAAATCATCGTTTCATGACTCCCCTAACCCTAGCGAGAGGATTAGCTATGCATATTGATGAAACAAATAAAGATAAATAAGCAATTAATTGAAAGAGGCATTATAAGAGAGAGAATTAATCTAAGATGCATAAATTAAATAAGAGTGTAAGAGATATTAAGAACAAACTAATTATGAATGAGAAATAAGGGAAGAGAAATTACAATTAATCCGAAAATAGAGAGAAAAGAAGAAGCGTCGTTCCTCTGCCTCCACTAAGTCCCGGGAACAATTGATATCCTCTTAGGTCTAAACTACTCTTATTTATACTAAGTAGTATCATTATTATTAACTAAATATAAGACAAGCATAAGATAAAATCTAATTATACTCGACAATATCCTTCTCGCTGTAGCTAGTACCCGATCGAACATAAATCTACTCGATCGAGTACTTCTGTTTATTTTCCTGCTTTGCGCACTGAACTTCAAACGGTTGCCATTTCTTCGTTACTTTGTCAAACAGGGCGATTCCGGTGGCATTGGAAAGCTAAGAGGACAAAATTTCATCTCCAATTGGAATCACCTGAATATCTAATGTATAACTCGAGATATGGCTCTCCAAATTAGGCACTAGAAATTTGAAGTTCTTCCTTTGCTCGCCTAGCTATCTTTTTTCTTTGCGCATCTCAAAATAGCTACATTCCCGCTCCAAATTCACTCTTCCTCCAAATGCATGCTAGACTGACGGTAAAAGGCTTGATTTCACTACTTTTGGGTTCATTCCTGCAAATAAGACAAAATAACCCAAAGCAGCATATTCGGGGCATTTCGTAGCATAAAACCACGATAAAAGCATAGAAATACGTGCATAAATTAGGCTAAAAGTCTATATAAAATGCACGTATCATGATACAATAAAAGGAATAAAATAATAATACAATAAAGAAGAATTACAATAATTACAACGGGTTTAATGATTTATGTCGAAAATACTTTCAAAACGGATAATTTGAGAAAGAATAAACAAACGAATTAACGAACAGGAATTAGGCGATAATACGATTAATAGTAGATTAATACGTAAGCTAAAACTAGGTCAAGGCAACATGGAAGTTCAGAGACAAAAATCTGCCAGGAACAGGCCCAGCAGAACTGCGCCCTCTGGAAGAGGCGCAGCAGTTGCAGCGTCTATTCCAAGGGTGAGTTCTGGCTGTGAAGCCGGGACTGCAAATCGTTAATGTTAATTGGTGAATTTAGGGATTAATTATGATATTCGACTCGGATGAAAGTGATTTAATACATTAATTACATGCGAATGGGTCATAAAAGCAATAAAACATCGATGAAAGGAATGCAAACGAATTAATTACATGAATGAAAGATTGATTAGTGACATAGGTGAACTAAATAGGCTAAATATGACAAATCAATGACGAATTAATGACGAATAGATAGATGGAAATATATCAAAAGTCGAATTCCAGAAACTCGATATGAAAGAATCGAATCTCTACAACCCGGATTGATTTTAATTACGAAAACCCACAAATAATGGATTATTTGGGATTTAAGTCGGGATTTAATGATGAATTATATATTTTAATGATGATAAACAATATACATGTGAAATTATTGTGCTATTATGTCAAAGAATTGAAGAACAAACGAAGACAAATTACGAACGACGAATTAACAGAGGACGAAGGAAGAAGAAAGGAAGCAGGAACTACGGCAGCCTCACGAAGAGGCGCAGCAGGTGCTGCGTCCCTTCAAAGAGGCGCAGCAGTTGCTGCGTCCTTTCTCGACGGTCATCTTCTGGTAATCCGTAAAAAAGGGTTTTAAAGCATGGTTTTATAAATCGGTTTTAAGAAGTATTTTCGACATAAACCTTACATTAATGATACAAAAAGCAAAAAACAATAAATAAAAAGAGATTTACACCCTCAGACTTACATGTTTGACGAAACGAGATGAACTAAGTTAACGTTTTAGTGATGCTCGACTCGAATGTAACGAAAGTGCCCTCGTAAGAGGAAAACGATTAAGATTAATTAAGTTGATTGATGTGGAGTTGGTCAAATTGGTCGGTCATGCAAACGAGGCTGGTACTCAGAAGGATCCGAGCTTACGTGGTCGAAAGTTCAAGCATGTAGACGGCAAAAAGTAAGAACGTGGTCTAGAATGCAAAGGGAGAAGAGAAGGGCGGACAGTCGCGTGAGAAATATGTGAGACCGAAGGTCTCTATTTATACTAATCACGTGAAGGAATAGGGTTTTCGGAGAAACTTTGGAAGTGAATCTCGAAAAGATATGAAAAGATACGAAAAAATACGCAGAAAAGGACCTGGGAAGAGGCGCAGCAGTCACTGCGTCTCTTGGAAGAGGCACAACACCTGCTGCGTCTGTTCCCAGGTGGTTTCCTCCTGCGGAAGAAAGATTTCCGTGTTTGGTTTAAGGAATAACGGATTAATCTTATTTTCCTTAATATTTTGTGTGAATATTACGGGAAATTCTTTACCAAAGAATAAAAGATTGTGAAAGATTTATAAAATATGGAATAGAAATATCCGAAACATTCCAGAACATTCTGACTCGGGATTTAGCGGTTATCAGAAAATGAAGACGGTTTTAGGCCCGGACTCCAAATGTACTCTAATTACTGTCAAAACGATCGTATCGGCGCGTAGATGACAATTAAGAGGTAGACACCAGTGTTTGAGCAATCACTTGATGATAAACTTACGAACTGTCACAAATCGTTCCGCGTACCAAACATGCGGCCCAATCATCACCGGGTGGTTTGCGGGAGGTGCAGAAATGAGGTATCTACAGAAGGTGGTCTTCAATGCTCCTGCCATGGTCTATGTTAGCCTTGATTAGATGGCTACTTCTACCACTCGGCACTTGAGTTGTGGTGCTTTTGCCACTCGGTTAGCTGAAAAGCTAGCCTCCTTTGAGGCTTCCTCTGAGTACATTCCCTTGGCCACCCCGGTGCCTACCATGGACAGAGATTACTACCTCGACCTGAAATGGTTGAGAACCTTGGAGGATGGTAGCTTAGCATGGAGGGTGTGGGGTATGAGATGGATGAGGATACCGGCTCATGAGCACCCTCCACCGAATGAGCCTTTGGATGCGGTTGATTCTAATGAGGAGGATGAGGATGCATACCGGCCACCACAGACTTACCTCATTGACGACACGATCCTGCAAGTGATGCCCGAGCCGAGGAATGGGGAGAACGTGAGAGCAGCAGAGGTTAGACCCAGGCTAAGAAGGGGGCCACGTCGTGTGAGGGAGAGGACGGCTGAGACCCAGCCACAGCCAGCAGCACCACCTCAGTACCCATTTCCTTGTTACCCCTACCTTGATACCCTGAGACGCGTTCGAGCTACTTGGCAGATCGAGTGTCCTCTACCTTGACACTCCGGAACATGCATGAGATGGCGTATGCTTAGGGTATTGGGACCGAGGGACCACATCCAGTGTGGTGGAGCGGAGTTGGGGACTACAGTGGGGTTTTCTACTCTTACGGGGTGGACCAGACAGCATGGGGGATACCACAATCCTTTGCTTTTGGTGGTTTGACCCTATGTTATGAGAGTCCAGGAGCTGGGGCAGGGGTCGATGCGGGTCTTGGGACATCAGGAGCAGGCACCTCAGGAGGGGATGGTGGTGGAGATGAGATGATAGATGAGCAGCAGTAGCAGGAGTGATACTCCTTTCTTTCTCTTTGTTTATGGTTTGGTTGTGTTGGATAGTAGTAGTCGTTTCTAGTTAGTACTTTTATTATTTGGTTTGTATGGATGGCCATAAGGCCAAATTTGCTTAGTTTAAACTTTTTTGCAGGATTTTGGGGGTTGGGTTGTCATCCCGACTCGCGCTTATATGACATTTTATATATATATATTGTGTGTTATGACAGGAAGATTTCGAGGTTTTGACCTGTGGCCACTCGATAGAGTGCCCCTCACTCGGTCGAGTAGCTGCAGGTGTGACGGGGATGGAGCATTATGATTTGGGGCTAATCGATCGAGTAGCTAAGACACTTGATCGAGTAGGGCCAGCTCGATCGAGTACCCTATACACTCGATCGAGTGGCACTGTTACAGGAACTTTTCATTAATTAAAATTGTTTTAATGGTTATATCATTACATGTTTTGATGTTTAATATGGTTGTTTATGGTTAGTAACATGTTTCAACTGTTAACTTCATATGTTAGAAGTCGTGCTTGGGTTTTGGATGCGTAATTGTAACAAATAGTGCAAGTAGAAGTGGATTCTTATTGCATTCATTTTACATCCGTAATGTCTACTAATTATATTTCACCGAAGTTGTGTATTTCCTATATACATATACAATTGATATATACATGCATTCGTGGAATTACCATAAGCAGTCATGGTCATTCATTGAACCTAAGAATGGTTGATCACATGATTAAATATTACTAATGTTTCCGCCATTAGAATAATCATGCACATGTCCAATAATGAATCATATGCTTAAAATCATGATGGGTCATTGGCAAGCCATAGAAGAATCGTCATGAATTCTCGAGGAGAACTAATGAGCTATTCTAGTGTTTGACAGAACATTCTGTTATGTGACAAGAAGTTACACATATTGAAGTTCGAAAGTCGCGTAAGGATTTATGAAAATCCTAAGCTATTCAAGCTAAAAGGAGAAATAAGAAGTTGGAAAGATACTTGTTATAGTAAGAAGTTACTCAAAACTAGTATTTTCTAATATGCTAGGACTTATGAGAAGTGCTAGGCTAATCATCTTGACAATTGTTGCAAACCCTACAAAACGTATACCCAGTGCAAGTTTTATCATCCACCATAATTCGTTGGTTGTGTGATAAACAACAAGAAAGTTCTTTCAAGATAAAGAACCTAAACCTAGGTTGGGAACCTATATGTGTACTTGGTAAGGTTCATGCTATGAGAGATAACATGAATATAAAGGAAAAATCAATACAAGAAGTATGAACATATGGACACATGGTATGTTAAACTTCTATTGCAATCGACTAGTGTTTACACACTTACGATATACATCACAAGGTTGTAATATGGTATTAACTACCCGAATATGATGTCGACATTCGTCGTTTGAGTTGTTAGTAACTAAACTTATACCTTGTTACATCCAAACGGGTTGTAGAGACAATTAAACCCCGTTAAAGTGAACACGGATTAGCATTGTATTCGCCCATAGTCACTTACATGAGGTGATGTCTCGAAGTGACTAAAGTGTGATGCGATTGATGGCAAGTTCAAGTGCCATGGAGTCATGTGTGCTGACTAGTCGATCACATAGGCAGACTGTTAGGAACACTTTGTCGGGCCTTATGACCGCTTATAGAGTTCTGGCAAATTTATATAGCCTGGTTGTGGCGAGAGCTACTATAGTATTCTAATAAGTCGATTCTTTTGACTAAAGACTATTCGCCTACGGTGGCACAGTTTCAGATTAACTTTGATTTATGTTACTACGACCTTCGTAAATGGGGTCAAATGGGTATATTTTGGGTTATGATGGCTGTGGCTAGTCGAAGGGAATACGTGCGATAGGAATTGTCCACCCCTTTGTCAGGGTTATAACAATATCTCAGGGCCACTCGAGGAGTAATGAACTGGAAATGCGTGGCCACGCTCGGAAGGTATCTATGGTAGATAAATCCGGTCAATCAGTTATTCTCCAAATCGGAAACCACTCTCGATATGATCATTTGCAAGTACGACCTGAAAGACACATTGCATTGAGTGGGAGATAGTAATAGGACAAGAGAATTTGTGACCCACACTTGTCGAGAACAAGTGGGAGATTGTTGGAATATGTGTCCTCCGACAATAATGCGATCACAACTGTCGATCATGATGATCACATGTTTAAGTCTCATTTTAAGAATACATGTGGGAAGTAATATTTTACAGTCAACTGGTCCACACATATCGGTAATGATTGGCTGACTAGAGTTTGACATTACTGTCGTGCGACGGTGGTGATCAGTTGATCCCCTTAGGTCATACCTAATGGGTAACACTCTTAATTGATTATTTAATTGATCGTATAATGATACGGGTTAATTAAATTACTTAAAATTGACGGACGATTTTGGAAGTAATATTTACGTGTCTCATTGTAATTTGATTAAATTAGATACGGTCTAAGTAATAAAATTGTTTTATTCACTACTACACATACCTTGCATTGGTGACGCTTTTTCAGGCGTTTTTCGACGCTTTAAAGCGTCAATTTTGTTTTTATTGACGCTTTATAAAAGCGTCAAATTTTGGGCCGTTACTATTTTTTGACGCTTTTTTTAGTCAATAATTATGACATTTTTTAGCGTCTTCATGGCCTATTGACGCTTTTAATTGTCAACAAAATTGACGCTTTTAAGCGTCTTTGGTGGCTATTGACGCTTTTAATTGTCAATAAATGTGACGCTTTTAAACGTCTTCATGGACTATTGACGCTTTTAATTGTCAACAAAATTGACGCTTTTAATCGTCTTTGGTGGCTATTGACGCTTTTAATTGTCAATAAATGTGACGCTTTTAAGCGTCTTCCGCAACTATTGATGGTTTTATGTGTCAGACGATGAGACGGAATTAGGCGTCAACTATTCATATATTGACACTTCTTGTCACGGTCTAATTTCGACTTTTTGATTTCTAATAAAATCGTACGTAGAGATTAATTAAATACACCTATAAATAATATAGTACTACTAGCTATCATTACTAAATCATAAAAAATAAAACATAATGCAATGTACTCCGTATATAATTAATAACGTACCCACGTACTTTTATAAATAATTATATGTTTGATACATATACCGTCTCCATCACAAATACTATAGCTAGCTAGCATTGACAATTTAACTAATATAAACTAGTACGTAATTTTTAGTACGACAAAATCAAAAATACCAAAAGGGATCCGGAAGATAGTAAAAGTCCAAAAAACAGTAAAAAATGCTACGTAACTAGCTAGACAAGGACACTGATCCAGTAGTTTGAATGTGGTAGGGGCTTCAATCATGTAGGCGCAATGTCACAGAGACTTCAATCAACATATGAAGGCGCATCTTCAATCAACATTTGAAGGCGCATCATCACCATCTGATGAATCTGAAACCTATAACGGGCAAAGAAAATATAATTTATATGAATATATTTGATTAGTACATATACACTTCACAAAAATGTTTCAAAATTGTGCTGAATAGAATTACCCGTCGAAAGGTAAGAAGAGAGAAAATTAGCGAGAGGATGAGACTACTAAACAATATTAGATTCAGGTCAATAAAGCACAAAAACAATCACAATCTCGGAAAATTATAGCGCAAGAAAAACTAGCTAGCACATCAGTCGGTTATTATACCATTCATGTAAAAAGGTTTTAGAAAAATCATAGATATCTTTTTAATCTAACCACTTGAAAATAAGCAGACATCACAATCTGAAGTAGAAAAGAAAACACAATTTGTTCTCACGAGTAGAAACCAAATCAAAGCTACTAGTCTTCTTTGAAAAAAATAAAATTACGTCCTTTGGTTTCTTAGCTGAGTCAAACCTTGACAATTATAATGACTATAACTCTCATCACTATAAGGAAAAGGAAGGCCATAATCAAATTATCAGTAGCAACCTGCAGAAGTTGGAGAGATAAGCAGCAACAAGACATGATATATTGCATTACCTTGAAATACGTTTATAAACAACTACCTGCCAACCAATTTCCTTGACTAGGTTTGAAGCCTTATTGATCGAGAAGTTAATTGAGTCCAACTCATTTACTATCTTACTCATTTGATCAGTCTGCAAGTCAACAGGGCTTATATCATTATAATAATTTCTGTAGATAAAATTGGTAACAATAAAGACAACATGATAAATTAAATGGAATCAGTCCATTTTAACAATGAAAATAAGACCTATAAGTAATCACCTGAGATTTAAGAGTTGCTGCAGTTTCTGTTCCAACACCAATTGTTTCTTGAACAATCTGCATCGCGTAAACGAGTTACTGAGAAAGCACACAAAAACTTATACGAGACTATTTTACAAGTGAGGCCAACACATTAACCCTATAACTAGATGAAACACACAAGTATTTAGCTTGGTTTTTCATGTGAGATCGTCTCATAAAGGATGCACTGAAGTACTATCATATAGCAGTACAGACTACGGAAAAATGAACAATGTACTATAATTAATGACATGAAGAGAGCGTCAAACAAAGCATTCAGTTGAGAGTTGAGATACACATAAGAAAGAGGGGAATTAATGAATCCCTCCAAATCTCTCCCCCTTCAATCTCACCTGCCTTATTTTTTATCCAACTCAGTAGTTAACATCTAACAGCAGGATCAACAACTTAATTAAATTCACATTACCTTGGTGATACCAATGTGCCTAGCTGATTAAGTTCGGCATTGAAATAATCTCCATTTATCCTCCATGCAATGCACATCTCTCTGAGAGTAAGATAAGAATCGCCCGAAAATGCAGACAATTACAGAAAAGAATCAGTGGACAGTAGTATAATTAATTGAGAAACAAAAGAAAAAATGACCGAATTCAAGTTGTAATGGCCATTGTTGTTCAAGTCGTAACTCGTAATCACCATTGCTGTTGAAAATAACAAGAATTAACAGGAAAACCTATCTGCTACATGTTCGTACCAACTTGATAAGAAGATTTCTAGTTTTGACTTACTTCCACTTTGTGACGGAAACAAACTAGCACTAAAGGCATCAAAAGAGTCTTACTCATAGCGAATGAATAATGTTGACATTTTGTATTGGACTGGCATTCAAAAAAGCCATAAATGGGAAACCTGTAGGCAGAAAAGAAGTGGTAAATCCTCAAATCAATAAAGAAAAGATCTTTAAAATTACAAGTTTAAAATGAATTTGCACAGGAGCTGTGCACATCATAAATGCATCAATCCAAACGAAAAAACAGAGGAAATATTTTTATTTTTTTGTCATTGCTCTTGAACAATAAGCTAGTATACTTGTACACTTTCATTTTTTTTATCATTGCTCTTGAATAAGAATCAGTCGTGTCAAGTTTACATTTTTCACGCATATAGCCTTCGATTACCTCCAAGATAAGACGCGGTCATTAAACCTGCTAATTTAGTACTCTATAGTTTATAGTATGTTAAACAAAAATAAAAGTTTGCACAACCAAGATGAACTGTACATATGCAACTCAAAACTTACACCAATTCTCCTTTTGAATTCATATTTCCATACAAATATCCAATGTTAGAAGTAAGAGAAATGGTTACCAATTCTTTGATCAGTATATTTGATAGTAACATGCCTGAAAACAGCCCTTCAGTCAGGTCTAGCAAAATGTGTCTTGACCTTAGTCCCAGAGACAATATTCATGCCATTCTTAACATGATGTAGGGACTGGAGCATGGCGATCAAAGTTGACCTGGCATCGATCATAAACGGGATATATCAATAACATTGATTAAACCTGCCACTCTACCAGTCCACCCATGGTACAAGATACAATGACAGCCGACACATAAATATGTCAGTATTTCATTTAGTGCATATGAGTGGAATTGAACATACCCGCTGCATTTTCATAAATATGCAGCACTGAGAAGCCGAAACTCGCATAATTTTTCAGGACGCAAACTATCATATAATTAAACCGTTCATAGAAGGAAGTCTAAAAGAAACATCTTAGGTCAATCAATGATGCACTCTTAGTACACAAATCAACAAACTAGTGACTATCTTTCAGTCAGAACACAATACCTTTTGTATCCCGACGATAAAAAAAATTCAACATGAGTTATAAGTCGAGAACTTCATTTTAACCAAAAATTATTGTTCAGTCACTACTCCATATTTGCTATCTGTAAATGACAAAGTTAAGTCCCAGTTTCATAGATTAATTGAAAGGGAAAAAAAGGAAACATGGGCGAGAAATTGAGAATGACTGACAGCTTACTTGTATAGGAGACGCAACCCAATATCCCCTTTACTACCACCTTGCTTCTTGGGCAAAAGCGTCTGGTGTGAATGTTTGGCAATATACCCCCGTTGGCCCAACAACTTGCTCAGCTCCTCATCATTTCGTACAGCCAGTTGTATGTGTCGTGGCATTATTTTGTTCTTCTTGTTGTTCCTCGTTGCGTTACCAGCCAACTCCAACACCTACCAAGACATACCTTTGGTGATTCAATTCCATATATGATTAACTTGAATTATTCAATCTAAACTTGATTTAAAAAAATCATTGCTGCAGTCCGGCCAGTTTAATGTATCAACTGTGGACTGTCATGAACAAATGCAGAATCGAAGGGGTGATGCCAACCCCAGATATTGTTGTGAGGAAGTGTCAGGAAGAAGTTAGAATGCGAGTTCTTAGACCTCAAATCAAAAATTCGAAATGTTAACAATTGGATGAGTAGTTTATGTTTAGTTTAATGGTGGATGCAAGCTAAGAGGACTTAGCAGAATTGTACTGATATTTTTGAACTTAATGAGAACTTACACTTTCCCAAAAAAAAAAAAAATATTGTCTACAGTGGTTTTTGAACCCACGATTTCTGAAACAATATACGGAGTATAGTTGAGCATTCTTCAAGGAAATGCAGAATTCTAAATAAGCAGAGCATTCTTCAAATAAGTTGAAACAGATAGCATTGAGCTATCTGAATATATCTCAAAAAGACCCCATAGTCTTCTTGTTAGAAGGCAAAAAAAGAAAGCAAACAGACTTCAAAAATATGGTATCTACATAAAGAAACAAATTTACGCTATTTTTACCTTAGGATTTGACCAAAATACTTCGAAAAATATTTGTTTGTGATGACTCCGGACCCCAGAAAGAAGTCCCTGGTCCCTGCATTGGGTGCAAATAACTAATGGCTAGCTTAGAAAAGCTACACAATCACCTTAGTAATATTATAGTGTACTACCAACTCAAGAATGTAGAGTAATATGCTATCAAAATATAGTCAATTCAACAAAATATGCTATCAGCTTAAGATGTTTTAAATATTAGCTCAAGAAAGTATAGCAGTGGCTGAAGAAATTGTACTATACTCATTTGTATACTATTTGCTTAAGAAAGTTATAAATACTACAGTTTCGTGAGAAATCTTAATTGGTTTTAATTGTACAATGGAATGATCCATTAACTCAACCAATGGGTCAACCATGACTGGTCTGCTTATTGTTTTATAATCATGAGCTTTAGTTGTTTTTTGTTCTTTAACTGTAAATTTGATGTTTACATCGTTTGTATACCAAGTACTCCCTCAAAAAAAAATTACAACAAGAGTTAATCAAAGAGCACACCACCACCCAATTCCCACCATCTGCCCATCCTGCCTCACGTCAGTCCACAACCGCCACTATCAGCGTCCTGTCACTACCACTCATTACAACCCCCACCTCGCTACACCAACAACCACAACACCAACCATAAATATGGAATCGGAACATAATTAAAAGAGAAACTCAAATTAACAACTTTAATTTGAATCTTAAAATTTCAAACCAAAACCCTAAATTTCGTAATTGAAGTTAAAATCAAAAGAAAAATAAGAATCAGAATTAAACAAAGAACGATATCAAGTTGATATAGCACCGAACTATCTTAATATGTCCCGAAGAGCAATAACTTAATCATCTATGTTGATGATCAGAAATATGAAGCACGCCCATAATCCGATTAAAGCAATTAAAATTACTATCAATAACATACAAGTAATTGAAAATGAATGACAAAACCGTACCTATGATATGTAATAAGCAGATTGTATCTTTGTGAGTTAAATAATTAGAATTGATTGGTAGATTGAACGAAATATTGATGATTGAATCGTCTTTGCTGATGATTGAACGGAAAATTGATGACTATTGAATGGGAATTTTGAAGGTTAGGGTTTTTTTAATTGAAAAAATGAGAGGAGTAATGAGTGGCGTTGATAGAAAGTGGACGATGAGTTAGCGAGGGATTTTGGTTGAAATTTAGAAATTGCGCTATAATTTGTAGTATATCGAGCGGTTTCCCAAAAATATAGAATTGGAGGGTTATTTACGGTTGACGCTTTATAAAAGCATCAATACGAAAGTGTCATCAATGTAAGGGATTTGTAGTAGTGATTACTTGGATGAAATTATTGTTTACGGAAGCAATTGAAACGGAATGAATATATTATTATAAATACAGAATGTTGTAGTTTATAATTCGGAAACACTTTTTGGTACAAGTAATTATGAATTACTAGGTTAATTTTATAAGTGACATATTTTATTAATATGTTGATTTTTAATTGTTAAAAATACATTTTTTACACATAATGTCTTGGAACATGTTACATGTGACAAATTGACAAAATAATGTGTAAAATGGACTTTCCATTTTACACAATATGTACCGAAAATAAGGAGGGAGTATTATGCTTATTTATGATAATTATGTTGAGTGGAAAGCATAATCATAAGACCTAAATACATAGCCTTGCATGCCTAATTTCTTGGGAAGAATTGAAGCTCATGCATTGGCCCCTTTTCTCACCTCCTACCCGGTTTCCCAACCATGCAAGCAAAGGGTTTTTACCCTTTTACAATATCTATTATGAAATAGATAACAACTAGTGTTGTGTATTATTATTCATTCATTCACAAAAATAACTTAAAGAAGTTTAGAAAGAGAAATAAATACTCCAAAATTCCTCTTCTCTTGGTCGAAAATTCAAGAGGACAAAACAATATTTTGGGTCAATTTTATTAAGATTAGTATTGTTCTACTAATAATAATATTAGTCTTTTAAGAGGTTATCTTGGGTATAAATCCTTGGGAGGGATTCTAAGCTTGAATCCTTGTTCATCCAATATTAGGAAGCTCAAGAACAAGTGAGTAGGAGAACTCATTTGTGCCCATATATCCGAAAACTCAAAGTAAGGAAAACGATTGCTTCTTTATTCTTATTCATGTTTGCATGCATAAGATCTAAATTAATTTTATGACTAAATTAATTGTAACATATATGAATATGTCGAAATATGAGATTAATAATTTCTAACAAGGTCCATACAAATAATTCACATATAAATATTTGGAGAAGAATATGTTGTAAGGATAAGAGCATGGATTGTGAGAATATAATTTATGTACGAGTTTGGAGGAAGAAAAGATGTAAAACAATAGAGTCAAAGGGGGAAAAAAGAATAAAAGAGAGAAAAGGTGAGAGAGGCGCCACACAATTTATGCGGAACCTCCTAGGTTAGATTTTCTATTTATATAGGAGAGTTAACAAGTGGGTTTTGGATCCATTAGTTTACACAATAGATTATCTGATTACAAATCAGGTTGAACCATATTAAAACGTAAGGAGAGCTTATTATGGAAAAATAATTATTAAATTAAAATAATTAAAAAGTGCACGGTCATTTTAACCCATTTAAAACTAGGTCAAAACAAGAAATAATAAAATAGAGAACGAAAGCGATAAATATAAATATTTCCAAAATACATTAATATACTTCGAAATAATTAATTTAATAATGAACTTTTCGAATAAAATATTATTATAAAATATAGGGCGTACAATCCAACCCCCTAAAAAGAAGTTTCGTCCTCGAAACTTGAAATTTAAAGACAATACCAAAATAAGGTAAGAATTACAAGTGATCAAAATCACTTGTAATCTCAAAGCTTATGTGTGCCAGGTTAGCTGAGGTATTACCACATTTAGTGGATCAAAATCAAGGAGCTTTCATCCAGAGTAGAAGCATACAAGAGAATATTCTAATTTGCCAGGACTTAATTAGACTGTATGAACGACCAAATGCTTCTGCCAGATGCCTATTCAAAATTGATTTGCAAAAAGCATATGATACAGTGGAATGGTGTTTTGTAGAGCAACTACTGAGCATGCTCAAATTCCCAATTGAATTCCAGAATATGGTAATGCAATGTATTACTACTCCTAATTTCTCTTTGACCATTAATGGTGAAATGTTAGGGTACTTTCAAGGCAAAAGGGGACTTAGACAAGGACACCCTCTTTCTCCTCTTATTTTCACGCTTTGCATGGAATATCTGACGAGAACATTGAAATATGCTGCAGCTAAGCATGATTTCCAGTACCATCCTATATGTAAAAAGCAAAAATTGGCTTGTCTCATGTTTGCTGATGATGTGCTCATGTTCAGTAAAGGTGATGCTAAGTCCATGATGTTGCTGCTACAATCATTCTCTACCTTTTCTAAAACATCTGGACTGAATATCAGTGCTACCAAGTCTAATGCTTATTTCAGAGGGGTGCCAGATCATATTAAACAGGATATACTCAGGGTGTCTGGGTTTTCAGAGGGTGTCTTGCCTTTTAAATACCTGGGAATGCCTATACAGACCACTAGACTCAAAAAAGTGGACTGTGCTTGCCTGGTTGAGAAGATATGCTATAGTATACACAACTATGGTGCAAGGAAATATTCGTATGTATGGAGATTGGTTTTAGTGAAGTTTGTGCTCACTTCTTTGCATTCTTATTAGGCCTATATGTTTGTGTTACCCAAAGGTATAATTAAAGCAATTGAAGCTACATGCAGGAATTTCTTATGGGACAATGGAACTGAGTATAGAAGAGTGCCCCTGGTAGCTTGGGATAGGATATGCAGTCCAAAAGAGGAGGGAGGACTAGGGCTAAGAGATCTAGGAATATGGAATAAGGCTATGGTTGGAAGATTGGTAGCATGGGTTGCTGAGAAAAAGGATACCATATGGGTACAATGGGTACAACATAATCATCTCAAAGGGAAGGACTAGATGGATTACATACCTCCTGTTAGCTCAAGCTGGGTATGGAGGAGGATATGTAGTGTTAAGCAAGACATAATTCATGGGTTTATGGATGGAAAGTGGGTGGTTCAACCAGATGGGTATACTCCCACAGGGTGTTATGAATGGCTCAAGGATAGCAGACCTACTATACCATGGCACAACGTGATTTGGAATGTATGGGTTATACCAAAACAACAATTTCTGGAGTGGTTAGTGGCTCAGGGAGCATTAAACACTCTTGATAAGCTGATTCAGTATGGTTTGCAGGTGGAAAATAAGTTTCTACTTTGTGGACACGCAGAAGAGAATATGGCCCATCTGTTCTTTGACTGTCAGTATAGCAGAAGGATGATTAGTGCAATTCAGAAGCTAACCGGTTGTCAGCTGCCACAGACTAATAGCATTACTTGGTGTGCTACTAGGGGAGGGTCTAAAGTCCAGCAGGGTGTTCATGTAGCTCTAGTACATGGAGCAATCTACAGGGTCTGGTCTCAGAGGAATCAGTGTAGAGTTGAAAGGGTGGTGATGCGTCCAGAATGGGTTGCAAAGGAGATGGTCCAGGATGTGAAGACTAGGATCAAAGGTAGAGAGAACTTGAACTTGAATGTATCTGATATAGGCTGGCTCCACCAGTCTAAGCTTATGTAACTAAGAGAAGAGCCTCATTATATTTTCCCCTTTTATGATATATATAATACTCACATTTCATCAAAAAAAAAAAATTACAGGTGATCATCAACAAAAGTCACATCAGAATCCTAACGCTCGGCACTCTGATCATTATAATGCTCAAAACTCAAACCATAGAGAGATAGCTCACATCCTCAAAGTTATTATTCACACAAATCTCATAAGTCACATTAAACTCAAACCATCGCAACCCAAATGATCATTAAGCCAACATCTAATCCTCATATTCCAAACATTCCTCCACCATCATTAAACATCATACATGACTTCTCAAACTTGTGAACTCGTTACTATTACTCCAAATCCACATAACTTACAAGTACTTCAATTCTCATTTACTATTCATCACAAGATCTAGCATCTATCAAAGCCCCAAACGGATAATCTCTAAACAACAAGTATCTTTCGAATGAGAAACTCTTATGCTCATGAGTGCCATTAGAATCATCGCTACCTTAACATCTTCAAAGTTGGCAGCACTTACCTCCATTTACAACTCTTACTCTCAAAAGGCTTTAATATAAAACTTCGATAGTTCTCAATATACATATAATATCCAAAGTCATCAATCTTAAACCTCAAACTCTCACTAAACAGTCATAATTCTGTCCAACCTCAATCTCATGGCAACATCATCACTATCACTCGCAAGGCCCAATCATTCCCCTTGAACACTTATCATCACGACATTCTTAAGCACCCAAGGAAACACATACCTTTAGTTAAGCTAGTACCTATTGTACCACAACACACTTGCCTATGGATTACGCAATTCCATCAATGCAATGAACAATAATATCACCATACAAATCTTATCATCTGTGCTCATATAATCACCAAACTTATAACCTCAATTTGTAGTTACAGTTTACTATCCATGAATATTATCATGACATCACAAATTTACCACAAGACTGTATGAATCTATGTCCTTCAATTAATCACTCATACTCTTAAATGAAACACCTTTAACCCAGATAGAACAAGCAAACATCTATATACCCTCAATATAATAACACTCTCAAACCTTTTTAGCTCATTATAAGACCTTTAATACTCCTTCTCCAAAACTCTATACGTTGTCCAAATTCACACTCGTATACAACCATGTTATTATGATCTCAACCACAAACAACCTAACATCAAACTCCAAGTATCTAACATCGCTCGATAAAGGATTCAAGCTTCCTCTAAGAGATGATCACAAGTACCTCTAAAGAGATTTCAAACATTTTCAAGTTACCACGAAAGAATAAATAACTTGCAAACCGAAACAAAATATTTTCATGCAATAACACAAGGCAAAAGAACACAAAAAGTTCAAAGAAGGAACTAGAGCTGAATAAAGAACAAATAGAGAGCAACGATAGATGAAACACACAGAGGACCAAGATAAAAGAAACCTTTGGTCTAAAGGCTCAAATAAGGTATGGTTAACATGTGCAAGAATGACAAGGATAGACGACTCCAAAAACTAGTTTATCTACCCGAAGACGATACCTTAAGATAAAATAAATAAAGCAGATAACCAGACTCTTACAATTCTCGTACAATCATCACTCAAGGTAACGTCTCGTAACATCCTTCTGTCATATCTCCATGATACCTCATGACCAACAAGCCTCTATATAATTGTCCCTTTCTAAAAACTATATACCTCATATAATCAACTCTCAAGATCACAAACTCTCACGACCATCCTCTCTCACGTCCTTCCACTCTCAAGATCTCCATCTAATCACATTTAATGAATCAGTCCATAGCAATCTCTATACCCTCAAAAGACGAACACCACGATACATTATAATAATCGCTAACACGGCCGTTCACTGAGTCAATGCTAGAACACTTTAACATTAACATCTCGCAAGTCCATAAGTTACAATTCACATCTTTCAACCAATCCTTTAAAAGTTACAAACAATAAATAACTCCTCAACGAATAAATCATAACATTTTTCATAACTCACTAATCGCCATTAATAATTCTAACTCCTCAAATATGATATTCCCAGTAAAAGACGAGCATAGTCTCCAAAATTCCCAACGTGCTCAATCTAAACTCCACCATAACATTCAGTTCATTCCCCATAATTCTATCCTCGATCCATAAATAACTCGCATAACTTTTCCTTTAACACAAGACAAAATCCAATAACTCCAATTGTTAAGAGCATAAGTCACGATATTCCCAAATAATACCATAAGATAAATCCACTCATTATGTCTCTCACTTCTCATGAAACTATGAAACCACAATCAAACATCTTATGCCATATATCCTCACCCTCTATCATCAATAAGGATTTCCTCAAGCACATAAAAGAAATTAACAACTACTTATCCCAAATGAGACTTCATCTTAACAACCACTTTCCAAAAGTAAACTTCATCTCAACAACCTCAAATCCCAAAGTAAACTTATTAGTTACCAAACTCATAATAAGAAACACTCTTTTCTTTCATACTTCAACATCCCAACCTGCCGAGCAATGCTAACTTGATGCCTCAAGAAACCACGAGGGAATCAACCTCGAAATAACCTCAAACATGAACAACAACACCAAGAGATCCAAAAGGATGAAAGTACGATAAGAATAAAGCTCGGGTTATCAGGGATTAAAATTTTTGACCGGCATATAACCAAAATGCATGACACATAACATGCAAAGGACATTTTCAAAATTGACCATCTTTAAAATCAACAAAGCATGCTCGAAAAAGTCATACATTAACAACACACTTTATACAATTAATGACAAAACAAAACATCAAGTAATAAACAACACAATACATAAACTATTCGTTCAATACAATTAATAGCAACAAACATTGAGACATAAACAAACAAATACATGAATAAAACAATTAATACCATTAATAAAGATATGAAACATTAAGGCATAAACAAACAAGTCCTTAATTGTTTCTACCCCATTTACTCTCACTTATTTACTAAGTTAATTTATTTTAGTCATTAACTACGCGAGAGTTGGGAGCATGTTCGCTCTGATACCAACTTTAACAACCTGGATTATATAACAAAAGAAAAACGTATATTAAAAGATATATCAGAGCATAACAATGATAAAAGGGTCAAGGTGGCGGAAACACCTGACAAATCCGGTTCGCTACTAAAATCGTAACCAAATCTAATACATTATTCCAGCGTTCTCAAAACATAAAACAAAGTCCTAATTTATTATTCGTCTCGCCCCTCGATGCATCCCAAACAAGCATCATCAACACAGCACCAATCGGAACAACCTGAGAATGGGGGGTCGACAATCAGTCGAGAGTAACTAGATGCTCTCCCAATCATGTTTACAACAATTGAATATAATCAACAATCATTAACAACTCAAATGCAAAACTAAAAAATATGTGAGACCATCTATACTCATGAAAACTCGACATCAACTTAACATACTACAATGTTCTAACCACTAGACATATAGAACTATGCAAACCTAGACCATGTGCAACCACTAGACCATGGACACTTACAACCCAAGTAACACATGATCCACAACAACATAAGGCACAATGCTAGCAACAAAGCATAACGAATAGGGCAACACACATTCCACAACAACAGAAGACACAAAGCTAGCATCAAAGTATAGCGAATAGAGCGAACTCCCATTAGAGCGTATTACCACTGCCTCTAACTTGTCAGCGCGTACCAGCACTGCCTCTAACTGACGGAGCGTATCACCACTGCCTCCATCGGTGTGGAGCGTATCACCACTGCCTCCACGATACTATGTATAGCGTATCACCATGCCTATGTGCCTAAGACCTGGAAAGACTCCTCGATGCAATAACTGTACACCGAACGACACTCGGGACCCAGAACGTATAACTTACGACTCTGGCCTACCCCGAACACAGACCAAAATAAATCTCGCATCAATTGGTGACATTAGTTCATTCCGATAGTATATAACTGATATTACCGTCATCTATTCAAACTAGCCCACAAACAAATGCACAGTATAGCTGATTGTACCGACATGCGTCAACAACATCACGACTCAACTCATAGGATAGTATAACTGACTAACCCACTCATCATATGAACAAGAGTAACCAACGATAAATGCAACATACCGTTATATAATAACAACTGAACATCACATAACTTATGAAACAAGTATAAACAATCAAGGTTAACCTTAGTCATAACATGAACACTAGATGTGAGGTTATACTAGCCTTGACTATAACTTCAACAAATACCTTTGAGGTTATACTTACCTCGCCCATAACATTGACACGAAACTCAAAGTTATACTAGATCCAACCATAACCTTGAATCCCAGGGTTATGTTAGTTCCAGCCATAACCTTAACTCGTATCCAAAGTTATAGTAGATTCAGCTATAACCTTGATTCATATATCCAAGGTTATACTTGTTTCAGCCATAACTAGAGTAACAACCCAAAGTTGTACTAACTTCAACTATAACACTCGAATCATCATCAAGGTTATACTAGCTTTAGCTATAACTTTGGAGAGCACTCTTGGCCGCCTATCACGCCACCATTAGGGTTTCGTTCGTAGACCCTAGATACGCTCATTACACCCGTATTTAACGCATAAGCAACATATGATATATTATTAATACATTAAAACATATACTAACATGCGGAAACATAATTAACATGATAATAAACAATCAAACATGTACCAATCATACAAAACAATCATTAAATCATATTAATTACATCAATTGGCATAAACACAATTAAAAGAGAAACACCTAGTTACCTTTTTAACAATTAATGAAAACCTCCATAAAGAATACGACTAGCAAAGCCTTGTCTCCAACACGTGTCAACGTGCCCAAAAATCGACTTTAAAGAATACCAGAATCAAAGTCCATGAAAGCACCATAAAAGACTCTTCTTCTTTACCCATTAAAAATAAGAGACCCAAAACATAGGTCTAAAGGTCCATACAAATAACTCTCATAAAAATATTGTGAGAAGAACATGTTGTAAGGATAAGAGCAAGGATTGTGAGAATATAATTTATGTATGAGTTTGCAGGAAGAAAAAATGTAAAACAATGGAGTCAAAGGGGGAAAGAGAACAAAAGAGAGAAAAGGTAAGAGAGGTGCCGCACTCTTTACGCGGAACCTGCTACGTTAGATTGTCTATTTATATAGGAGAGTTAACCAGTGGGCTTTGGATCCATTAGTTTACACAATAGATTATCTGATTACAAATCAGGTTGAACCATATTAAAACGTAAGGAGAGCTTATTATGGAAAAATAATTATTAAATTAAAATAATTAAATAGTGCACGGACATTTTAACCCATTTAAAACTAGGTCAAAACGAGAAATAATAAAATAGAGAACGAAAGCGATAAATATAATATTTCCAAAGTACATTAATACACTTCGAAATAATTAATTTAATAATGAACTTTCCAAATAAAATATTATTATAAAATATGGGGTGTTACATCAAGTCATCATATAAATTACATACACGGAGCATTGTTTTATTGGTACGGATATTTCTCTTTTCAAATCAAAAATTTAATTAACTATATCATTATAATAAGTAAGAGATTCCATTAAAATTGACCATTTATCGCTCTTTCTGGTTTCTCCCACCTAAAAAAAATGTTAAAACTTGAAAAATGAATATTTAACTTAACGTTACATTTAAAGTCTCTTATGTATTAAGTATACTACTGATGTATGTTCATTATTTAAAAATTTGAAAAATAAAAAATAAATAACTTATTGCTAAACTACTAAATTTGAGTTAAAAATGAGATGATATAACTATATGTAATTGTATAATTGCAAAACTATCAAATTCAAAATCATAATTTTTCTAAGCTTATAACTATTTATCGTTTTTATAGAAAAAAATTAAATTAAATTTATATTCTGTTTCATTGTAGTAATCGTATTAGGATGTTGCAGATAAATTAATAAAGTGTTAGTCTTATAAGTTATATGCAATTATTGATCTTTTAAAATATATAACAAGTATTTTCCACCAATATAATTGTTTAAATTACATAATTTTAACACGACTTTTAATATGAAATGGAGGGAGCAATAAAATGTATAAATAAATGTAATTTTTTTTTTGTTGTGATTTCGATTAATGGTTAAAAATTACGATGTATTTTAGTTTCGTTTCACTCAAATGTTATGAAGCACAAAAACTACATATATTTGAAAATATTTAATTACCTAATTTTATTAGAACTTATAAATTTTCTATTTTAATAGAAACTATCATTATTTATGACATATTAATAACCAATCATAGGTATATTTGACCCCATTTTTTTTTAAATTGTAATTTGTCTTAAATAAAGTTACTACACTATCGATTGTCTTAAAATAAATATATTATAATATCGTTTGTTAAGATTATTAATATGTAACCGCCTTTAGAAATATTTAAGTGATTATATTTTTATGTTATTGTCGGAAGTGAGGCGTACCATTACCAACCTTTTATTGATTATGGTGAGGAACAAATAAATTTCTTTATTGTGGATATAATAATTAATATAATTATAAACTCTTATAAGTCTCTAAAATAATATTTAAGAGACTCAAAAGATTTTGGTTTCATACCTAAGTTTCAAGGATGCCTCTTATTTATAATCATATCATCACTCACCTTATGTTAGTCTTTCGATGTGGGACAATTATACTATTTATATGTATTATATTCACCAAACCTACATTAATTTTCAATGTGGGACAAATAACATACAAAAAGTAAACCATCTTTTTCGCATCTATTTCGACATCCAACCCGATTTAATAATGAGCAAATACTATACTATCTATTAATATTTGTACGTTTTTTTTTCTAGTTTTTTTAATCATAATTAAAAATATGTGCAAATGGTATGAAATCAAGACTCTAATGATATCATTTTTTTTACCACGAATCTAATTATATAATTTTCATATTTGTTTTTACATTATTTTTTGTCAAATGAAATTGTAAAATTTTTTATATCAAAATTATGAAAATCACTTGAATATAATATACGAAATATATATTATCAGAATTAAAAGATTTTCCACTTTATTTTTAATATTATACTGTGGAGATAATTATACAAACTCTTAAGAGTTTTCTAACACAATATTTAAGAGACTCAAATGACTTTTGGTTGATTCTAAGTTCCAAAGATGTCTCCTATTTATAATCATAGGATCAACCACTTATGTTAATCTTTCGATATGGGACAATTCTATTTACCAATGTAAGACATATAACATAATAAGAAGTACACCATCTTTAATATGTACAAATAATATGAAATCTATACTCTAATGATAGCATTTTTAACCGCAAAACTAATTATACTATTTTCATTATTTTTTTAACGATATTTCCTTTGTCAAATGAAATGTAAATTTTTTTATATAAAAATTAGAAACATCAATTGAATATAATTTGCGAAATATATATTATATAATAACTAAAAGAATTTTTACTTTATTTTTTATATCAAAAATTATTATTTATGATACTTTCCTAAATTGATTTTTGATGATGTGGACAGCTTAGAATCGCTCAAAAAAAGTTTCTCAAATATATATATATATATATATATATATATATATATATATATATATATATATATATAGAGGTGGGATCCGGTGAGAACGACCATTCGGTGAGAACGGTGAGAACGCACTAGATACATTAGAATATATATATATAAGAGGTGCACTTTTTTTTTTTTTTTTTTTTTTTTTTTTACCAAATCTCATATACACTTTTAACTAAAGTAGGTACACTTTTTACCAAAATCCTATATACGCATTTTAAGAATGTAGATACACTTTTTTTTTTTTTTTTTTACCAAATCTCATAAACACTTTTAACTAAAGTAGGTACACGTTTTTACCAAAATTCTATATACGCATTTTAGGAATGTAGATACACTTTTTTCTATCGTAAGTACACTTTTTACCCGAATTTCATGTACAATTTTTAAGAATATCGATTCACTTTTTTCTATCTTAGGTACACTTTCTACTAGATCTAATTAATGCATCCCGAGTAAATGCACAATGCGTAAATGCACAATGCTCGTTGATAAAATATAGAGTGGCACAATGCTTAAACTAAAGATAATAAATCAACAAATACCACCAAACCGTAACAGCTACACTATAGCAAGACGGAATGATCAAAGAAATGTAAAACAATCTGCAAAACAAACTCAATAAAGTTTCGTTAAAAATGAAAAAAGTTTGTCTTTCTTATACTTGTGCAGTTGTGCTTATTCATCTCACACGAATGAACTATCAATAATACTACATTACCTTTATGTTTTGCCCCCTCTCGATTTCTAATAAGCTGACTTTTGTTATTATTTGAGGACCCTAAATGACTACTCCGTATATTATTTGAGGAGTTGGCTTTTGTTGGTGCTTCTCTTCAAAGCCCTCGCAAGATGTAGTACACCAATTTAATTGGTAAAGCAATTAGCATCTCAAATATAACCCTGACAATACAAAATAAAGAAGCACGGTCAAAGCAATTAGTAACATCAGAACAAATATAAACATTGGTAACAAAGCAGTTGTGCTTCTTCCTCTTCTTCACATCATTTCTAGGCGCTCAATTTCATCTCCAACTCTAATTAGCTGAGACAAGTCTGAAGTCCGAACAGATGGTAACATCGGGTTTAGGAATAACCCAAATGAAAAACTCGTGTAATTTTGCGGTTTACTCAAATGCGATGTTAGTCCAGATTGTTCGTCTTCTGCTCGTGTAAAATTCCGAATCCCTGATTGGCGACCAGATTTTCGGCGCCAATTTCGATGAGGAAGTGGGAAAGTTGAACGGTGAGGACTGGAAAGACCGTGCCGGAGATGACGCCTGAGAAGAGAAGTGAAGGCATCAAAATTACAAATTTTGCAGCGGGATCGGAAAGAAAGATGGTGCGAGTTGTTTAGGGAGGTTGGTTGTTGATTGCATATGATCTGCGTGGCCCTCAATGGAAAATATCGTCTCCGGCGACTACTACCCCGGACCCAGACGACGCCGACGAATAGTCGGCCACTATCGTCATCCCTTAATTTACATTCTGCAAATCTTCTACCATTGTCAGCCTCACCCGATGACGCCCACCTCTAACCACCGCTGTGATGACGCCTGAGAAATCACGGTGATCGAACCTTCGTCGGTGACTAATCTGCATTTTGGGATGATGGCTGATGTTAAGGGGTAAGGAATGACGGGGAGTTTGGATTTATTTTAATTAGTGGGGTACAGCACGGGTCATGTATTTATTTTAATTAGTGACTCGTTCTCACCGTTCTCACCGAGTGTTCGTTCTCACCGGATCCTAAATCTATATATATATATATATATATATATATATATATATATATATATATATATATATATATATATATATATATATATATATATATATATATATATATATATATATATATAAAGGAATGAGATCATGTGAGGATACACTATATTTTTTTAGGATTAGGGATTTCATTACAATATCACAGGTTTGTCAATACAATATCATAGGTTACTCGATAAAATATCACACAAAAAACACCTGCGCAAAAAAAAAAATACAAAAAAACCAAAAAAACTGGATTTTTTTTTTCAATTTTTTTTTTTTTTTTTTGCACAGGTTTAATTTTTTGTGATATTGTATTGAAATCCTCAATCCTTAAATTTTTAAAAGTTCTCACCGGATCTCAACTCGTTCTCTTTCTCTTTCTCTTTCTCTTAGAGAGAGAGTGAGCATTTGGTGAGTCCAGCATCTTAGATGAGTCCGTCCCGCGAATTTCGACTATTGGATTTAAAGAACCAACGGTTCTAGTTGATCCACGTGTCCTAACAAAATAAGGTAGAAATTGTAGATACCTCATTTCTACACCTTCCGCCAACCACCAAGTGATGATTGGGCCGCATGTTTGGTATGCGGAATGATTTATGATAGTCCGTAAGTTTATCATCAAGTAATAGCTCAAACACTTGTGTCTACCCCTTGGTTGTCATCTACGCGTCGATACGGTCGTTTTGACAGTTATTAGAGTTCATTTGGAGTCCGGGTAAAAAACCACATCATTTTCTAAGAAACCGATTAAAATGCCGAGTCGGAATGTTCTAGAATGTTCTAGATATTTATTCCTAAATTAAATGTTATATCTTTTGGTAAAATATCTTCCATATATCATATTTTACGGAATAAGGAAGTAGAGATCTACCGCAATTCCATAATAGAAACGCAGAAATCTTTCATCCGCAGGAGGAAACCTCTGGGGAAATGACGCAGCAGGTGTTGCGCCTCTTGGAAGAACCGCAGCAGGTGCTGCGCCTCTTCTCCAGCCCGTTTTGGCTGTTTACGGAATATTTCCGTGATTTCTTTCCAAAGTTTGTGTCATTGCAAAACTCTTCACATTTTTTTGGTATAAATAGAGACCTCCGGTCTCCATATTTTTCACGCGAGTGTCCGCCCTTCTCTTCTCCCTTTGCATTCTAGACCTTGCTCTAAGCTTTTCGACGCCTACGTGCGACTACGTAAACTCAGATCATTCTGAGTACCAGTCACGTTGCATGACCGACCAATTTGACCACTACACATCAATCAATTAATCTAAAATCCTCTGACGAGGGCACTTTCTACATACATTCGAGTCGAGCAATTACTAACGTTAACTTAGTCAATCTCGTTTCGTCAAACATGTAAGTCTGAGGGTGTAAATCCCATCTTTTAATTTATTGTATTTTATTTTGTACCCATTAATGTAAGGTTTACGTCAAAAGTATATTTAAAACCGACTGGAAAACCCCTTTTATAAAACTTTTTTACGCAACAGCGGATACCAGACGTCGAGAAGAAACGCAGCAGCAGCTGCGCCTCTTAGAAGGGTCGCAGCATCTGCTGCGCTTCTTCCAGAGGCTGCCGCTGCTCCTGCTCTTCTTCTTCTTCCTCGGGTTTCTGTTGTTTCATTCCTTTTTGTCTTATTTTCTTACTTTCTTTCTTTCTTCAGTACATAAACCATGTTTTAATAATTCCTTTTAATTATAATGTTTTATCTCGACTTAAATCCCTTATAACTGGATATTTGCGGGTTTTCGTCATTAAATCAAATTCGGATTTTAGAAACTCGATTCGTTCATATCAAGTTTCTGAGATTCATTCTTTGATACATATTTCCTTATTCGATTTCGGTTTATCAAGTTTTGTTCGACTTTCAAGTTCGTTCCTTTTCGTAATTCCGACATCGTAAATAAATCCAATTTGTTCTAACTCGTTTTAATCCGTTTTTATCGTTTTTATGACGGTTCCAGATGTAATTAATATGCTAAATCACTTCCACTTGAATCTAAATATCAATAATCGATCTTAAAATTACCAATGGATATTAACAGACCGCGGTTCTGACTTCACAGCCAGAGCTCAACTCAAGAACAGATGCAGGAATAGCTCCGCCTCTTCCAAAGGACGCAGCAGATGCTGCACCAGTTCTGAGATGATTTCTGTCCCTGAACTTTCGTTCTCGCTTAGACCTAGCCTTTAATTACATGTTTAATTAACTAATAATCGTAATATCACCCTTAATCTGACCTATTTTATTACTTTAATTTTCAACCCTTTTATTTTCTCCTTTTGATCTTCAAAATTCCGTCTTAAATGTATTTTTAACGTAAATCAATTAACCTTTGTAATTCAATTGTAATTTTAATTATCATTGTTTATTTATCATTGTTTATTTATGATTTATTCCCTCGTATTCACATGTAATCAATTCAAAATCTCAACTCAACATTAATAGTTGCTAAATTATTTGTTCACCGACATAGTTTAATTCACATGCTAGGATTAATCTGTGATGTTGCATTGCATGCATATAATCGACGACATATCAAATATGAATAATTTCCCTAATCATTAGTAGAGGCCGCTATCGAGGCGGGCGGGATTAGGTGTTCAGTAAAAGGACTCCCTAATACGTACCCTCGCCCCTTACTCCAGATCTCTGTAAACATTCATGTTCATTGGCATCCACGAGAGTCATTCTAGACATAGAATTCTAAGGGTAACGAGTTCTTAGTGTTCATGTCACTACTTTGTGTCTTGACATGGCACGAGGTATTCGAACGGTTCCAATTTTCCATAAAAATTGGTGGCGACTCCACAAATGTAGGCTTATTCAACTTTTCACCGGTTTCAATGCCTCACATATCGGTAACGGCCTATGACGTGCTTTGGCTATCCAAGGTTCCGTGGTTGAAGTACCGCCACCTTAAACATTCACAACGTGCAGGTGCACGCTGCGCGGGTGGCCCATGTCCACAGTTTGGCGACTCCGCTGGGGATGTTACACTTACGTGTTACTGGGGTGAAACTTGAACAAGGTTAGAGAATAGTTTATACGAGACAGTTGTCGGTTTTCATTACTAAACCATCTTAGGTCGTTTTATTCGGCCTTCCTAGGCTCAACCCAACCCATTCGACCAATCGTCCCGTCTGGACGGTCCAAATTCTTATTTGGGCCTAAGGATAGCTAGCGATTGACGTCAACCATACCGTGGTACATACTCTTGTTTGTATCAAGGGCTTTTACTACTCGAGGAAATGGACTAGGGATCGACCTTACTCATGTTTGGCACAGACCTCTCCACAGACCAGGGTTTGATTGCTTGGTATGGCAACCCACCTTTTAAGCCAAAACCCTTTAAATGCACTCAACATACTGTTATAATGCATGTACGAATGTTTGTATCATATACGTGATCACCATTTATAAACAAAACCATGACGAAATTTTGTAAAATAAAATCCTTTTCAAAATATAAATATTTTCAAAAGTGGCCTAAAAATATCACAAAATGAGTCGAAACTCTGTCCAAATGTCCAGTCAAAATTCGGGCCTCAAAAACCCATTTTAAAACCTCACTTCGAGTCAGCACTCCTACAACTACACTACAGTTGCCTAGGATAGATATTTCGAAACTTGTCATTTTCGAACCTCACTTGACACAGTGGCACACGCCCATTTCACGAGTCAAGTCTTCTTTTTGAGTAAGTGTGCTAAAATGGTCGATCGTGTTTTGATACGTCGTCGATCTTTTATCCCCAGTTTCCAAGATGCCTGGAACTAGTCACGCAAGCATTAATGGACAACCCGAAAATGGTAATGATCTAATCCTAGCTGCGCTTGTCCGTCTCCAAACAAGCCAAGACCAAGCTTATGCTCGCCTCAATGCTATTGAAGGCCGAATTGTTGCTGTAGAAACTAGACTTCCTCCTGCAGAGAATGATATTCCCGACATGAGCGTGCATAATAACCTTCCACCCTTTGTTGGACAACCACAAGTCAACCCCCCACTAGGTCCTACTGAAGCTGAAAAGCGACTCCAATACTTGGAGGAGCAACTAATGTACCTTAAGGGAGATGCCATCTACAGGGAGAATAATTGCAAGTATGAGGCGGTAAATGCTCAATTGCCCACCAACTTCAACATGACTGATATCCCGAAGTTCAAGGGGCATGCAAACCCTTTGAACCACATTTGTGCCTTCAAAGATTATATGTCTATCAAAGGCATCAAACCAGAGATGTTCCTAAGGATCTTTCCTTCATCTCTCGACACTATTCCTAAGCAATGGTTTTACTCTTTGGAGCACAAGAAAATTGCCACTTGGGACGATACTGCAATTGAGTTCACTAAACAATACACGGATAATGCTGAAATCCAAGTCAATATGCGCACTCTAGAGGTTCTTACCCAAAACGAGAAAGAAGGCTTCACCGACTTCCTAAATAGGTGGAGAAAGACTAGCACACAACTTGTTGAACGCCCAGACGAAGCCACTCTTATGGAAACGTTCGTGGATATTTTGAGACCTATTTATGCAAACCATTTGAGGTACCAAAAGATAAAGTCTTTCAAAGACTTGACGGTGCTAGGAACGAGAATTGAAGACGACATCCGTAAGGGGATCATTTCCGAAATGGTAGGTTGCGGATATCAAGGTTCAACGTGTCGTTCTTATGGCTCCACTAGAAAAAGAGATGAGGTTAACCTTGTCGAATCATCTGCTAAGAAGAATAACCCACAGAGAAAATTTACCTATGTTGGTGAATCATATTCTACTGCTCTGAAAAGGATCATGAAACAAGGTAAGCTCCAACCCACAGAACCTACACCTGACCCAAAAAAGAAGTCTAAATTCTGGGATGAAAATGCATACTACGAATATCATAGAGGCAAGGGACACGATACGGAGAAATGTTTCAAATTGAAACATGTCATCCAGGATATGATTGAAGATGGTCGCTTACCCATACCTCCCGCAAGCAAGCCTAACAATACTCAGAATCCTCTTGGAGTTCTGATGATCACAGATGAAGAATCCACCTTGGATTGTTCACACCTCATTTCTCCAGTCGAGGATGAGATTCATGCACTAGAAGATGAAGGGAGTTATTCCACTATTTGTCCTACCATTGCCGATTTTATCGCATGGGCAAAAAGTGTGAATAGGCAAGTTTCAGAGCTGGAAGCTGTAGTGGCGTCCCTACGCAATCCAGGCACCACACCTAAGGGAGACGCGCCATTGGCTCGAATTCTATCTCAAGAGTCTACGATGCAAGAGGTAATCACAGTAGTTGACAATCCAGTCGAGCAAATAATCAGTCTAGAAGCTGAAATCATAAGGTTGAGAAAGCTCAGTATCGTCAACGGAATATGGGCTGATGACGATGAAGATGAATACCTCACAAAACACTACCTAGTCAAGGCTAGTGATGATATAGTCAAAGCTAGCAAAGATCAAGATATAGACCACCTTACTCGCTCAGGACGTCCATACCATAATGTCTCTGAAAACGGTCCTACTGTTAATGGTCCAGTTACTAACACCAATGTCATCATCCCAAATGATGGCGAAAATACATCTACTGACCATTTATTAAAACAACTGCAGAAGACAAAGGCTTGTCTTTCACTCTTGCAATTAGTTGCGAGTTCATTTCCCCATCGTCAAGCTTTACTGCAAGCATTGGTTAAACTGAACGTAGCGCATGATTCTACACCTGACGATGTGGTCAACCTAGTCTTCCAAGACTCCGTTAAACTAAGTAACCCAGTTACTTTTTCAGATGAGGATTTGCCTCCTTTCGGCGCCAGTCATAACCTCGCTCTATATATTACAGTCACATGCTTAAAGAAGAACGTACCAATGACTTTGGTGGATGATGGCTCCGCAGTCAACGTCATACCACTAAAGACAACATATAAGTTGGGCATGAAGGAATCATATTGGACTCCTACCAACCAAGGTGTTCGAGCATACGATTGAACACGACGTAAAGTAGTAGGGCCAATTAACCTTACTATAGCCACAAGACCAATCGAGCGAAGAGTTAATTTTAAGATAGTGGATATCTAGGAATCCTTCAATATACTTCTGGGAAGGCCTTGGATTCACGCTTCCAAAGCGGTAACATCCACCTTGCACCAGAAGATTAAGATTCCTCTAGATGGCAAAGTAGTGACGATCACTTCGTCACCTATCAAGGCTGTGATAGAGAAAATCTCAAGCAACCAAGTAGTCACAGATCCAGTGTATGAGCTTGGGGGATTTCAGAGCATAAATCTTGTATAGAGCGAACTGGCGCCTCTATATTTCAACCCATACTCCAATTTAGTAGTCAACCACATACTCAAATCCCAGGGATACTTCCCAAGAATGCCATTAAACCCTGCCAAGAAGAACACCTTCGCACCTTCCAAAGAAGGAAATTCTCAAAGGATACCATTAGGTTTGGGATACAAGCCCACAAAAGCAGAAGCCTTAGAAATGCTTACTTAGTTCCAAAACCGTAAAGACAAAGGAATCCAGATGCGATCCTATCTCGATACTTCGTTAGAGAAAGGAGTCAGGAATACTTTCACGGGTTTCCTAAACCTTGGCATTATAAGGGAATGCAACTATATGGAATCGAGGTCTTTCACGATTGCTATTTGATCCCTCCAGAAACGGTTGCTACCATCAAAACTCGTCAAACACCTTGTTTAGACGAACAAGCCGTTAGCCTTCTATTTGGAGAAGACCGATTTGTCAGGGCAGCGCAGGATGAGATCATTACCATGATACTTCAAGATGACCATTTCAACCCAACAACGCTAATTACCGACACCAGTTCAAATCAGCAGAAAGGATGGAGAAAGTCGATCAAATGGACCAACAACCAAGGAAGGCTATTCAAAGTCACTACTGGAGAAGGAGAGATGTTCAAAGGAGAACCCGAAGACAATGAATTCGAGTCAGAGTTGGAGTCAGAGTCGAAATCAGAGTCTGAGTATAGAGAAGTCGCTAGAGAGTCTTCTTCTGTCGTCACTCCCCATCCCTTTGTTCCTCCTAGCATAGCATCGCATAGTAACAGCAGCTTGGGAAATGTTCCAGCAGCTGTCCCTTTACCGCCACTGACTACTGAACAGATGGCTTCTTTGTTTCAGCTCTTTTCAAAATTTAATATGAATAAATCAGATTCTGTTTACTCCTCGTGTTTTTCTAAATGCAATTCTATTTATGATGATAATGAGGATGACCCTGACCCAGACTCCGTCGAATTACCTCCCTATATAATTAAAGAGATACTACAAGAGGGGAAGGGGCACCAGTTATAGAGAACACCGAACCCATCAACGTAGGAACCGAATTAGAACCCCAAGAACTTAGGATAGGGACGACCCTAAACCCAACTGAAAGGGCTAATTTCATCGCCTCCTACACGAGTTCAAGGACGTTTTCGCTTGGTCTTAAAAAGGACATGCCAGGGATCGACAAGGATATTGTAGAACATCGCATTCCAATCAAACCAAGTTTCAAACTCGTACAACAAAAGCTTCGTCGGATGAGGACCGAGTGGGCTCTTAAGATCAAAGAAGAGTTCGATAAGCAATTCAAAGCCGGGTTCATCAAAGTTTCCGAGTATTCAGACTGGTTGGCTAACATAGTCCCCGTACCAAAAAAGGATGGGCAAATCCGGGTTTGTGTTGATTTCAGAGACTTGAACAAAGAAAGTCCCAAAGACGACTTCCCTCTACCACACATCGACATATTGGTACATAATACAACAGATCACGCGTTGTTATCCTTCATGGACAGGTATGTAGGGTATAATCAGATCAAAATGGCCATAGAAGATATGCATAAAACAGCCTTCATCACTCAATGGGGAACGTATTGTTATTCAGTTATGCCATTCAGACTAATCAATGCGGGAGCTACATATCAACGTACTGCGACAGAAGTGTACGTGGATGATATGATTGTCAAATCCAAAGATAGGAAGGGGCATATCAATAACCTTCGCAAGTTCTTCCTAAGACTGCGCAAGTACAACATGAGGCTTAATCCTCATAAATGTGCATTCGGAGTAACGCCAGGCAAGCTTCTGGGATATGTCGTCAGCCAGAGGGGAATAGAAATAGACCCATCCAAGATCAAAGCGTTAATTCAAATGCCACAACCCCAAACAGAGAAGGAGGTTAGAGGATTTCTAGACAAATTACAGTATATAAGCCGATTCATATTGAAGCTCACTATGATCTGCGAACCTATTTTCAAAAAGCTTAAGAAGACAGATCATACCATATGGGACGACGACTGCCAAAAGGCGTTTAACAGGATTAAGGAGATACTGGCTAAGCCACCAGTGCTAATTCCTCCCCAACGAGATCAACCTCTTGGTTTATATCTCAAAGTCACCGAAACATCCATGAGGGCTATGCTCGCACAGACTGTTGGAAAAGAAGAAAGAGTTATCTACTACCTTAGTAAGAAGTTCTTAGAATACGAGTGTAAGTACACACCTCTCGAAAAGACATGCCTTGCTCTTGTGTGGGCGACAAAGAAGCTACGCCACTACATGCTTAGCTACTCGGTCAAGGTGTATTCTAAAATGGATCCCGTCAAATACCTCTTCGAGAAACCCATTCTCAACGAACGAATGGCAAGGTGGACCTTAATGCTCTCGGAGTTCGATCTCAAATACGTACCTCTGAAAGTCATAAAAGGGGGCACCGTCACCGAGTTCTTCGCAGATAATCTTACCAACGATACCCAAGCAATAGACATGTGGTCATTTCTAGACGAGGACATCCTACAGACCAGTGCAGACTCTTGGGATCTTTATTTTGATGGGGTATCGAATTTAAGAGGATTTGGAATAATAGTGTTGCTCATTTCTTCTGAAGGCGAGCATACACCACTTTCTGTCAAACTCGACTTCGAGGTGACAAATAACGCAGCAGAAGATGAAGCTTGCCTCATTGGTCTACATGCAGCAGTGAGCTTAGGCATTAAGAATCTTCGAGTTCATGGAGACTCATCCTTGATCATTAACCAAGTTAAAGGATCTTGGAAAATTCGAAGTGAAAGTCTAGCACCCTATCAGGCTAGGATAGATCAAGTCGCCCAATTCTTCGATCAGGTCACTTATCTACACCTACCACGTGAAGAGAATCAATTTGCAGACGCTCTTACGAAAGTTGCATCTTTGATTAATACGCCAGACAACATGATTGAAATGCCTTTATGCATCGAACGGCGGTCAGAACCAGCCTATGTAAACCTCCTTACAGAGGAAGAAGAAAGCCCAGAGGAACCTTTGTTCCAAGCCATTGTAAACTTCAAACTTAATGGTACATACCCACCAGATATTGATAAGAGGGGACAACACGCAATACGCCTACTAGCCTCACAATACCCCCTCATGCAAGGAGAATTGTACAAAAGAACACCTCTTGGTGTCGTCTTGCATTGCCTTGATCACTCACAGGCACAAAAAGTGATGGAAGAAGTTCACGATGGAGAATGCACGTGAGTGGAACCATGATGGCAAAGAAAATAACGCGTCTAGGATATTACTGGACGACAATGGAGTCAGATTGTATTAAATACGTCAGACATTATTATAATTGCCAGATCTTCGGGAATGTACAACACGTCCCTCCCATAATGCTTTACACCATGTCATCTCCTTGGCCATTTTCTGCTTGGGGAATCGACATCATTAGGAAGATCACTCTAGCTGGAACAAGAGAACACTGTTCATTTTGGTAGCTATCAATTATTTTACCAATGGGTTGAGGAAGCATCGTACACTGCTCTTACAGCTAAACATGTGGCCAAGTTCATATAAACCAATATCATCTGTCGATACGGTTGCCCACATGAGATCAACAGTGTCAATGGGTCACATTTCCAGGCCGAAGCTGCATAATTGCTAGCCAAATACAAAATCAAGCACCACCATTCCTCGCCTTATAGACCTCAGACTAACGGCGCGGTGGAGGCAGCTAACAAAAATGTCGTCATGATCCTCAAGAAAATGACCGACAATTTCGAGATTGGCCTAGCAAGATACCTTTTGCACTATTGGGGTATCACACATCAATTAGGATGCCCGCTGGGGCTACTCCTTTCTTTCTGACTTACGGTATGGAAGTTGTACAACCAGTTGAATTAGAAATTCCATCCCTACACATTTTGCTCGAAAGTCAAATCACAGAAGCTGAATGGAATAGGTATCGATATGAGGATCTCATCCTCTTGGATGAACAAAGGTTGCGCGCATTACATAATGTGCAGACATATGAGGTACGTATCAAACGAGCCTTTAACAAACGGGTTAAGCCCAGGAACATCAAAGAAGGAGATTTAGTGCTCAAATCAGTCAGAGCTCTCCTACCCGTCGATCCACGAGGGAAGTTCAAACCTAACTGGGCCGGACCTTTCTTAGTCAAGTCCATACTCTCGGGGGGTGCGGTTAAGATTACAGACCTAGATGGGAATGAATTTTCTAATCCTACTGACCTAGACCAACTGAAACGATATTACCTTAGCATAGGACAAGAAAACGCGCCTCGGGTAACTCACGTGCCGCTCATGCGACACGAAATAGAAATGGCCCTTGGCCCGCTGAAAGAAAGCTTATGTCACTATGCTATTGCATTTTGACATCTCGACATCCTCATATCATCAAATAAATTGAATTGTACTTCTCTTAAGAGTATGTAAAGCACATGCTTATTTTTCTAAAAAGTTCATTACAAGCTCTTGCTTCGAACAATTATGCTTTTACATTTACTCGAACTACGCACAGGGTTTGATTTCATTTTTCTAATGAATCCGTAGGCAATCCTTCACAGGATACAACCCATTATTTTTTAAATGTAAATAGAAGGACATTTGCATTTGCATTTGAAATTCGACAAGAATAATAAAAGAAAATCACAACAGTTTCTTAACTAATAAATATTTTATTCATTGTTCCATAAATAATAATAATATGGCAAATACATATAAAATAATCATGCTGAAAAATAAATCCTAGGCTAGGATTCTAAAAACCCCGCCATTTATTACAACTCAAATTAATAATAATAATAATACTATAATAAATGACCAAGGCTATTCTGCCATTTTCCCTTTGCCTTTGTCACCTTTGTCACCTTTGTCATATTTCTTATCTCAACCCCGAGCCGGGCGATGTTGCTTTGTCTCCGACCTAATCACCAATGGTCATTCTCGCGGTATAGCGTTACCATTTCGATCCATCACCATCTCCACGGCTGAAGCGTTTTTCGGTTTCTTCGACGGATGAACGACTCGCAACCCAGCCTCTTCTTCCTCTTCAGTCAAGTACTTTTGGTTCTCCTTTGCTACTTCGCGTATTTTATAATCCACCGGCTCATGTTTCCTCAGCTTCTCACGTTCTTCACTAGTACCAACCTTCCTCTACTGCAAATAGGAGTCAGATACCCATAAGGAGCCAATAGGAACTGGTATGAACCACATGTTCCTCTAGGCCCACCGAATTACCCACTCTCGACAAGACTCAGAAGTGCCAAGGCAATTTGAGGAACGGTATACAACATCGGAATTTTCTGCCTAAGGCCTACTTGCCTCATCAATCTCTCCAGAAAGATGCAAACCATGAATTACAAGTCAAGGACACGAACTGACTGTGTCGGATCCAAAGATGAGACTCCAGTGACTGACCTGAGATGCCACCATGGCACAATCCATTGAATCAAGGGACCGCCTTCACTCTTCAACTTATTTTCCCAGTAGTTGCATACTCGAGTGAAGTCCACCATGTACAACCTAGTTCTCATTGCAATTGATCGAGCATGATATCCTGTCACATTAACTGGGGGCTCGATCAACCGCAACCATTCCATCAGCCACACCTGCAAAAGATAAGGACGAGAATTAATGCCCATATGTCGACCAAAAAAAAGAAAAAAAAAACGGTCGAAAAAAACGGTCGAAAAAAAAAGAGAAAAAATAGGTTCTTGCCTGCAGGATGACAGGACTTCCCAAATAAGGAAGCTCGTGGTTGGCCTTTATATTGTCCAAACTAAGAATGGTCTCCCCTAAGACTAGGCATGCTGGGCTCTTGCGCAACTCCATTTGTTCTACTAGGCTCAGAAAATGAGGATCCCCTCTCATCTCCTTATCAACATGCCCTCGAAGGACATAATAATATAGTAGACAAAACCCGAAGGCCCTGTGCCTCGCAACATAAGAAATAGTAGGGTCCTCCCTGTTTATAAATAGGTCAATAAAGTCAAACATACGGACTCCTTTTGAGGTCACAAGACGGTCCACTTCAGCCTTGGTCAATCCAAGCAAGTCCCTAAATTTACTTTTATATCCTTGAGAGATAGAGGGTATAGCCGGTACATTTTCTGGGTCCCATCCTCCAACAGCAGCTATTTCTTCAGGGAAAGGAAAAATTTCGCCTCCAGGAAAGGAGAATACATGAAAATTCGGGTCCCAATACTCAAGACAAGCATCAAAGAAAGGCTTCACCACTTTCACTAATTTGAGACTCAAGATAGATCCTAAATTAAAAGCACCCATATCGTGTTTCTCAATATTTGTAAACTCATTCGTCCATTCCTTCAGTCGGTTTTCAAAGGCATCCATAATTTTGGAAATTTTTTGGGAGGATATGAGAGTTTTTATGTGATAGACGGAAGAAAGAAGAGGAATTATGTGAATAAAAGCTCACCCGAAGTCTCTATTTATACTATTCGCTGTTTCCTAAATTCTGTTGAGGACTGATGAACTGGAGAAATAACGCACCATCTGCTGCGCCTCTTCAAAGAGTCGCAGCTCTTGCTGCGCCTCTTCAAAGAGTCGCAGATCTTGCTGCACCTCTTCCCCGGGTCATTTTCCTTATTTTCAGCCATGGATCTTTCCTATTTTCCTTCTAGCTATGCTTTCCTATTCCTATAGGATATTAATTTGGTAATTTCGTCAAAATTGCCAAGTGTTTTTGTTTCCTAATTCTTTTCGGGTTCGCTTTTCGAGGCAAAACGACATTTTCGCCAAACGAGCACACTTACTCCTTTTTATTTTTTTCTTTTTTAGGGGAATCATTTCACTCCTCTTTTTCAATACATTTCACACTTAGATATTTATTTTTTTAAATTTTTTTTAGGGGGTAACCCTCCCTACTGTCCGGTCATTTTGCTCATTTCCAGGCATTTTTGCGCATTTCTAAGCATTTTTTACTCATTTATGGGCATTTTTTTTTGTCATTTTTCACACTTATACATTTCCTTTAAGCTTCTTTTTTAGGGGGTAGCCCTTCCTACTGGCCTGTCATTTTGCTCATTTCTGGGCATTTTGTTTTGCGCATTTCTAAGCCATTTTGTCTTTTTGGACATTTTTGTCATTTTTGCTCATTTTCGGGCACTTTTTTACTTCTTTAGTCACTTTGCGCCAATTTAGACCACCTATATGCTATGTGTTTTACGTGTAAATTCTATGTAAATTTCGGCAGCATGACGACACAAACCGTCACCTACCAAACCTGTTTTTTAAGCTAACCTGCAGGAACAACAAACACCCAGCAGCAAAGGCACTTAGGCCATTATATACACAACAAAAGACAGTATATAAATCAAACTGGGGGCTCTCGCCCGAAACAAGGTCCGAAAAGTCCAAAATGTACAAGATATATACAAGACAACAACAAAAAAGAAAGGGCAGCTAGTCCTGGTCGCCACTCAACTCAGCTACGGTCGCCTCGAGGGCGGCGATTTCGGCGTCCCTGACCTCAAGCTCCCTCAACAGACGAGCCGTCTCCTCCCGGGAATGCGCCATCTCCCGCTCCAGGTCACGCTCTCTCTGCATACAAATGGAGAAATGCCTCATTTCAATAAAGTGAAGTAACATTTCGCTGCAACGAAATTTGAAAATAAAATAAATAAAAAGCGAATGAGAGGTTCATACCTGTCGTCCCCGGCCACCTACGAGTGCCTCGATGGCCGTAACCCGTAGCCGGTTGGCCACCCTCCACAACGCCACGTACCGAGATGGTGCCACCTGAATTCAAATGTAAAGAAGGTTAAAAAAGACAACAAATCCATTCCTATGCGATAAAATAATAAAGACGGCCAAAGATGGGGGATTACCCTCCTCACTAGGTGCTGCCACTCCTCCAGGCCAGCGTCGGTCACCACCTCGCCAAAGTCGCGGAGCTCTGAGATCATCGTCATGCCCGCCGCATCAGTGTACTCGAGTAGCTCTGGGTAAGCTGGGGGCTCGACGCCTGCCACCTCGATCTCCTACAAGGTTCAAATGACCCTATATTTTATGACCGTTCGTCATTTGTCAACTCAATTCAAAAACAAGGAAAAGGTAAAATAATTACCACGATCAGCCAGTACGCCAACCGCCGGTGAACAAACTCGGAGTACTCCTCGCCAGGAAGAATGAGGGCGTCACTACTCGCGTCAGCTAAGTCAGCCTCTCTCTTAGGGTCAGAAGGCTCTCTAAACATCGTCCGTGGAGGATCGATGGGAACCGTGAAGATGTCACGAGAGCACTGCCGAGTCAAAGGCTCGCCTATGTACCACACAGGTCCCATGGACGTCCTCAGCAGTAGCCGACTCGAGCTCCTGGGACGAAGGACCTCGGCCACGAAAGCTGGAGCCTCAGGGTAGTCCTCCCAAGGTCTAGGCACCCACTAAAATAAGGAAACGAGGGGTCATTCCTATGAGAATCAAAGGTACTTACGTTCTCCAACTTCAGGGCATTCACGCCCCTCCGGCAGATGTCGTAAGAAGAACGCTGGCTTTTCCTACAGCACACCACCCAGTCCCTCACGACAGGGTACACCCTCGGCTTAGGCTCCATCCTCTTGGGTGCGAAGTTGGGAAAGTAGGAGTACACCCACGCCTATAGACCATATAATCATTTACTTTTCTACAATAATGATCTTTCATAATTCAATAGTAATAAAGAAAGGAATAATGATCTTTCATAACACAAAGGAAAGGTTCATACCTCGAACAGGAGCCCAGGACCAACAGTCGCAGGAGAAGTCCCCTTCTCCATCAGCTCCGGACGTACCATGGCCCTCATGTAGCACGTAAGGACCCGCAAAGCCAGGAGTAACCCAGTCCCAACGACCTAGGCTACTCAGGTCTTCAAGAAAAGGAAGAAGCTTTGTCAACAGCCTCTCCCTCTTATCTCCGAGGTAATCCGAAGACAAGAACCACCACAGCCATAGACGAGCCCTCTACTCAGCACTACAAGGAGGAGGAGGCACCTTCCTCCCATCCATCGTCACTGCCGCCGAGGTCCTACTCGCAAGGTAGTCCTTGACGTAAGAACTCGACACCAACCCAGGAACGCTGGCAGTGTCTGCCGCCAGGTTCCAGCCGATCAGCCTCCTCGCTTCGGCTGAGTCTACTCTCATGGCCGTCAATGGCCACACCAAAGTCTCCTCTCTACACCGCAGACCCGAGATCATGCCGTAGTCCTCCAAAGTGACCCCGACCTCTCCAAAAGGCATATGAAAAGTCAAGGTTGTGTCCCAGTACCGATCAAGGAAAGCTCGAATCAGGCTAAGGTTAGCCCAAATCTTCCTTTCCCTAATCGCCCTCTAAGCTCCCACCAGAGCCCCGAAGGCTCCCAACTAGATCATGACCTTCTCCTCCTCCGACAGTCTCTCGAAGGCATCCATCATCGTCGTGTAGCCGTAAAAGGACCTCATGTTCCCGGCCTCCTGTATCAATTCAAAGCAAAGCTATCTTTAGTGATAAGTGCATATTTTATATATTTTCACCCTTTATATTAGCTCCATTTTACATGTCATTTAGTACTTATCATAGTGTTTTGAGCTAATATTTGTTATTCTAGTTGCATTTGCTACTTTCCACATGTTTTGTAGGATACTTAAGCTTTTTGGAGCTAAGATACTATAAGATGAGCTACTAGAGTGCAATGGCTAAACAAAACCAAGTATTGGACTAGCATGGAGAATTGACATGGGTTTTGCATGGAGAAATTGATGGACTAATGTGTGTAATGCAAATGTTGTCAACAATCAAAGTCAAGCCCAAACTCAAGTCCAAGTCTAGGTGGAAAAGATAGGATTCCAAACTACCTAGGATGCCAATAATTAAGGTCTTAACCGGGCGATTAATCGCTCAATTAATCACTAACATAGGATTCTCCAAGCAATTAAGAGGAGAGTTAAGGCAAACGGGCTGGAAACACACGTCCCCGATCGGGGTTGGCTGTCTTTCGATTCTTTACGTTTCACTTCCAAGTCCTATATAAAGGGGACTTGTGTGCATCCAAGGATCATCTCATTCATACGTCTCACATACATCACAATAGCCTTAAACATTATTTTCTCTCAATAGTTTTCGTATTAGTTTTCAATAAAGTTAAGCTTATAGTTGTCAAACATTTGGTTCTTAATAGATTTCAAGCATTTGGTTCTAATTTCTTTCTTCCATACAAGTTCATTTCTATTAAGGTATTTCTAATTCTAGTTTGCGATTTTACATTTCTATTTAGCTTACAAATAGTTTATGATTAATACTTTATTTACATTACATTAGCATTATTTATATTACGTGTTATATCATTTAGTTTATATAATTCATACAACCATGTTTAACATTTCTTACAATATAGTTTATAAATTACACTTTAACATGAGTAGCTAAATTTCCTAGTCTAGGGGCTAGGGGAGCCATGCAAAATCAAGTATATAAAATGTTAAAATAGGTTGATAATAATATTGTTCAATTGTTTCTATCGCATGTTTGCACTATATTGTTTAATCTTTGTTTAAGGCCTTATCCATAGATTAAATTTGTTCATTCATTCTAAAATTCGGAGTGGCACGGAATCGAATTAGACAAAGCATGTGTAGTAGGACGACCTATTCATGGACGAAAGTTTCTCTAGGACCCTGTCTATGGTTGATACTAATGCCGTAAGGTGGGTGTCTCTAAGCCTAAACAATTGACAATGTTATTAATACCGAGTTTAACATAATTATATATTTACCTTTGCATGTGTGACTCGACCCCCTTAGAGTCCCTTTTATTATATAGTTTACATCATTTTTTTTGTTTTTCATCAAACAAAACAAACAAACTCAAAACGAAATCGATCTTGATAGAAATCTTCCCATAGCATTTCACAATGCAATTCCCGTCTCCTTGTGTTCGACCCCTATTACTACATTAATTTGTGTCTAGGGTAATTATCTCTGCATAGGTACACGATAAGCCTATCAAATTTTGGCGCCGTTGCCGGGGAGCACGGTTTTATTGCGTTTTGAATTGTCGATTTTTATCTCGTTTTCTTTTGTCTTAAGGAACACTTGTTCCTTGAGACCGTTAATTATCATTTTCCTAGAAATTGTTGTCTTATGCCCAGGTCCTCTCGTAGTGGAGAATTGCTTTCACCGGATTCCGATCCCGAGAAAACCTTTAGGAGAAGACGACGTTTTTGGAAGGAAGTGAAAGAAGCCGCTTCTCCCGAACAACTTGAAAGTTCTAGAAAGTCTTACCTAGACGATCTAAAAATTCTTGAAGATGAGGAGATTTCAAGTTCATCATCTCCACCACCACCACCATCTACTACTAAAAAGATGGTGAAACTTTCCGATCACTCAAAGCCCACCGCGGCCATGCTTCCGGCCGGTATCACAACTACTCAAATTACTATGCCGGAATTCGAGATCAAGCCGGCTTTCATTAGCCTTGTGGAGAGGAAGCAATTTGGGGGAAGTCCTTTGGAGAATCCCAATTTGCATGTGCAAAATGTCTGCGATTATTCCTCCATGATCCATCAAACGGGCGTCACTCAAGCCCAAATTAAATAAAGGAAATACTTTTCCTTTTCTCATTGAAGGACAAGGCCAAGCTTTAGATCAATAGCCTTGACCGCACCGCCATGGGGAATCACCAATTGGGAGACATTGGCTCTTGCTTTCTATCAAAAGTTTTTTCCACCAGAGAAAACTCAAACTTTGATTGGTTTGTAGCTATAATATTCTACAATGGATATTGTGCCGAGTCCCGAAGGATTCTTGATTCCGCCAAGAATGGGCGGTTTGATCAAATTGACACCGATATTTCTCATGCCACGATCGAATCTATGGCGATCCATGATGCATAATATGTCAATTCCTGAAGTGTGCCACTCAAAGGTAAATAAGAATCCTCTGACAATTCCGTCTTGCTAGCTCAAATTGCCTTACTCCAACAACAATTGGCGGAAAGAGATGCTAGAGATTCCCTTCAACAACTCAATGCCGTATCTACAATAAGTCAAATCATTTTTTGTGATGGTTGCGGAGGTGCGGGTCATTACGCCGCTCAATGTCGAGCTCCTATTGAAGAGGTAAACGCGTTCCAAGCTTTTAGACAAAGTTCATATCCACCGGGTACATTTTCCAACACTTATAACCCGAATACAAAATTCCACCCGAACTTGTCTTATAATAGCAACAATGTGCTTAACCCTCAATCCTCACCACAACAAAATGCCTATGTTCCTTAACAACAAAAGTATAATCCTCCACCGGGTTATCAAAACCAACAAAGGCCACCTCAACACAATTACCAACAAAATGAACCCCCACCACAAAATGCCCAACAAAACAATCAAGGAGGAGGTAAACTTGAGGGCATGATAGTACAAATGAAAAGGGAATTGTTGGCTCAAATATAAAAGAATGATCAAGCTCACAATGCCGCAGTCAAGATGCTAGAGCAACAAGTGGCTCAACTAGCCGCTTCTAGCTCTCAAAGGAAGACCGGTCAACTTCCACCCCAAGGTACGCAACCGCACGAGACAGTTAATTCTATCTCCTTGAGAGTGGTACAAGCTATGATGGACCATCCATGACTTTGGATGACGAAATGGTTGTTAAAAAGGCCAAGCTTGGGGGAAATGACAAAAAGAAGGCTAGTGAAGAGCCTCTTGTTAAGGATCGTGTGCCATTTCCTCATCGGTTGTTCATGCAAAAGAGGAAGAGCAAGCTTGATGCCGAAGATGTTGAGCCCCCTATGCCCAAAGGAAGTGACGAGGTTATTGTCGAGGAAGTCCCTCCTAATGCTAAGGATAGTGATGCCGTTTCAAAGACGGTGGATGTTCCCATTGGGAATGAGAAAGTAAAAGTGAGAGATGTGGAGGATGCTCCTCCAAAGGAAGTTGTTCAAATACCGTTTCCCCACCGTCTAGCAAAGCACAAGGAGGAAGTTAAGTTCGGTAAGTTTTTGGAAGTTTGTAAGAATTTGCAAGTCACCGTCCCATTTATAGAATTGTTTACCCAAGTCCCCTCTTACGAAAAGTTTATGAAGGAGATTCTCTCAAAGAAGCGATCCTTCAATGAGGTTGAAACCATTGCTTTCACCGAAGAGTGTAGTGTACTCTTACAAAAAAAGTCTCCCCCGAAACTTAAGGACCCCGGTAACTGTTCTATTCCTTGCACTATAGGCACATATAAAATCGATAAGGCCCTTTGCGACCTAGGTGCTAGTGTAAGTGTCATGCCCTATTCAATTTGTGAAAAACTCAACATGGGTGCTCTAAAATGCACGAGTATCACATTGCAAATGGCGGACCATTCTTTAAAGCGACCTTTGGGTATCTTAGAAGATGTGCCCATCAAGGTTGGCAAGTTTTTCATACCCGTTGACTTCCTCATACTTGATATGGCTGAGGACTCACAAACCCCAATTATATTGGTTAGGCCATTTTTACACACCGCGAGTGCATTAACGGATGTGAAAAATGGGAGGTTAACGTTAGAAGTGGGTGATGACCGGGTTTCCTTTAGCAAGAACAACACCATTAGAAGCCCAATGTTACAAGAGTCTTGTTATTTACTTAGCACTGTGGACTCTTCTAATGCCTCTACTACGCTTGGATCCTTACTGATGGATCCGTTAGAGGAAGATATTGGTGTTGTTTGTTTTGTAGGTGACGATGCTAAGGGCACTATTGCTAAGGGTGCCAAAAAGAAAGGGAAATTTTATTTGAAAAATTTCAAATGGTTGCGGAATGCAAAAAGTGCTATGAAATGGAGCTTGGTTGGTGGCAAGCTTAATGACAAAACTTGATCAAATAGCTTCTTACGTCGTGCGGGACGTTAAACCAGCGTTTCTTGGGAGGTAACCCAAGCTTTTTATTTGTTTTCATTTATTTCTTGTTTTTAATTTCCCGCAATTTACTGTTTTTCGTAGATTAGTAATAAAATACTAGACTTGACGATGTTTCTTTTTGTGATTTATAGGTGAACATGAAGAAAGGAGACTTAGAGGATAAAATAGCACGCTTCCCCATGCAAGAACCCCGTTCGGGGACGTAGTTTTCGAAAAACGGGACGGAATTAGTAAAATACGGAAGCAAAAGGAAAAAAGCGCATATGACCGGTCAACCTCGATCGGGGTTGCCAGCCCCGATCGGGGACGTAGGTTCGTATTTTCCTGGCCTTTTTCCCCTACAGGTACAGGCGATATCGCTCTAACACTTCTTATCATACCCGACGGTATCTGTCCTCCTTCCTTCTATCATATTTTCTCATTTTCTTCACCTTAATCATAACAAAAAATCATTCCCCCGAATTCATGCTAGCTTGGGGGGAGGCTAGCAAGTCGAGTAAGTTTTATTTGCTTTGCATTTTTGTTTAGGTCTTACAACCCATTAAAAATGACCTCTAGTCATTCTTGTTTTGTGCTTTGAGACATTCTTATGGTTTAGATATGTAATTTTAATTGTTGGTACATTAAGGACAATGTTATGTTTAGCTTGGGGGGAGATTGCATTTGCATATAGTGTAGATTGCACGTAGTGTAGAAAATTTGAAAATTTTTGAGAGAAATTTTGTGCTTTTTGCTTGCTTGTCACCTACTTTTCCTCTTTGGTTATCCTAATGATAGCCTTTAGCAAATGATTTGTTCTTATATGATGGGATAATAGCTACATGGGGATGTCTTGACATAGTAGGTGGGACATGGAGAATGAACCGAATAGGTTTGATCTTGACTTTTGACAAGTTACAAAATGGTAAGGTAGAGCCTCTTTAGACCGATGCATCCATATCCGGTCTCTCTTAGGTGAGTGTAGGTGTCTCCTTATGATGTGTGTTTCATCAAAATGCACAAGTATGGTTCTCATGTCATTTCTTTGTAAGCATGCATTCATTTGTTATAGCATTTTGGAGCCATTCACATGAATATATTTGCCTTCTTGACCCCTTCACAAACATTTTTCCCTAGCTACATTATATTTTGCCTACCTTGTTGAGCTAGTTGCTTTGTTTGATCTTGTTTGGGTGCTCAATTGGGATTTGTTTCAAAGTTTGAATATCATGTGAGCTTGGTCTTAATGCTCAAAAAAAAAAAAAAGAGAGAAAGAAAATAAAAGAGAAAGATGATGAAAAAATGATGAAGAAAATTGGAATGAAAGATAAGAATGAAAAAAAATGGAAAAAGCATGAAAAAAAAAGAAGAAGTATGAATTGAAAAGAAAGAAAAAGAGAAGAAGACGTAAGAAACTCTCATGCATTATTTATATATTTTGGAGGATTTTCTTATAATTTGAATTGCAAAATTGGGTTAGAATTGGGATGGAGCATCCTTATATTTGGTCGTTGCTAGCTTGACATTAGCTCCAAAATCCATAATTCATTTGTTCCCCTTTCTTACCCATTACATATTGCCTTCTTCTTACCCATTTGGCTTCTTTATCATGCTTGCATTTGATTGTTTTGGCTTACTAGTTTTGATTGATTACCATATTAGATTGCGGGCACATTATTATAAGTCGAGGATAGTAGAGTGTTTATTCACAAAATTGTCCTTTCACATAAAAACGAGTTTGAGTGCACTGTGAGAGTCCATAAGTCAAAAATCATGTAAGAGCTTAAAGGTTCATTCAAAGTTTTCCATGCTACGCCGTCGTGTAAATCTCATCCATGTTTTGCTTTATTCCTGATGTGACCATAGTTAGAGCATATTTAGTCCCCGGATTAGCCTTGTTCCCATGCTTTTTAGTGCATATTTGGGTCATTTATTGTCTTTAGTTCTTTGTTTTGCATATTATTTGAGGTTTTGTGTCCTTGGTAGGAATGGAGTGCAAACCTTGCATTTTCATGGCAAAATGAGGCTAAATTGATTGAATTCAATGACCAAGCATCAAGGAGAGACAAGATTAGAAGGCCTTTGTACATACTATAGTAGATGGGCAATGATGAGAAAAGATCCTTGCATCCGCGAGGAAATCCTCAAGGATTTTATGAAGAAAAAGGAAGAAAAGAAGAAGGAACAAGACTGCCTGACAATCCGTGCGGATTACCTAGAAGACGCCCGTCTTCACCCACTGGACGCCCGGGCAGAAGCTGTAGAATCCGCCCGTCCCGTGCTAAAGACGCCCGGATTCCCAGACAGTCCCATTTCGTCTTCTTCAAGCTTCAAGGAAGGATGCACATCTTTTTCTAGAGACCGGAGTCTCCCTAGAGACCAGAGTCTCCCAAAAGAGACCGGCGATTCCTCAACAAGGGACTTAATCGTCATTTAAGCCCTTAGTTAACCCTAATTCATGCACCTAATCCCCACTATAAATACCTCATTAGTCTAATTAGAAGAGCATGTTCTTCTTAGCAATCTTTAGTGTAGTTAATATCAATCAAATCTCTCTTTAATCTTGTAATCAACATTTAATCAAGTTTTAATACAAGTTTTATTTTCTTAATCACTCTCTCTTGTTCATCCTTTATTTTGGGTAATTGAAGATTATTTGGGTTATTATTGGGAGATTGACAACCTTCCAATCAAGCATCAAGTACTTCTTTTATTCTTTGCTTTATTATTGGAATCATTAGTGGGTATAATTTTCTTAATCCCTTTTTAATTATTGTTAATGATGTGACCATAATTGGCGCATATTTAGCCCCCGAATTACCCTTGTTTCCATGCTTTTTAGTGCTTATTTGGGTCATTTCTTATCTTTAGTTCTTTGTTTTGCATATTCTTTGAGATTTTGATCCCTTGGTAGGAAAGGAGTAAGAATCTTGCATTTTCATGGCAAAACAAGACTAAATTGATCAAATTCAATGACCAAGCATCAAGGAGAGACAATATTAGAAGGCCTTTGTACATATCATAGTAGAAGAGCAATGTTGAGAAAGGATCCTTGAGTCCCCAAGGAAATCCCCAAGGAATTTATGAAGAAAAGGGAAGAAAAAGAAGAAGTATCACGCTGACTGACAATCCGAGCGGATTGTCAGCAATCCGCCCGTCCCACCTAGCCACAATCCGAGCGTCCCAGCTGGAATCCGCTCGGATTCCCCCTCAACAATCCGCCCGGATTCCCCAGAATCCGCTCGGATTCCTTTGACCAAATCCGGCCGTCCCGACTCTAATCCGCTCGGATTCCTTCACAGCGCGGGTTGTCTTCTTCAAGCTACGAAAAGAGAAGCCCTTCTCTCCAAAAATACCGGCTTCTCCTTGCTCTACTTAAAAAGTGTAATTACTAGTTTAGCCCTTAGTTAACCCTAATGCATCCTCCCTAATTTTCACTATAAATACCCAATTAGTCTAATTAGAGGAGTATGTTCTTCTTATCAATAATTAGTGTAGTTAATATCAATCAAATCTCTCTTCAATATTGTAATCAAGTATTAATCAAGTTTTAATCCAAGTTTTAGTTCTTTTATCTCTCTTTTGTTCATCCTTTATTTTGGGTAATTGAAGATTATTTGGGTTATTATTGGGAGATTGACAACCTCTCAATCTAGCATTCAAGTACTTCTATTATTCTTGCTTTATTATTGGAATCATTAGTAGGTATAATCTCTTAATCCCTTTTTAATTATTGTTAATTACTTTCATTTATTCATCATGTTTCATATTGTTAGTATGATTGACAACCTTGCTAGCATGATCAACATGATAATGAGTGAGTAGTCTCTTAGCTAGGGTTAATGGGTGATTAGGGGAAACCAACATGGGGAATGATTCATGCTTAAATTAATATGCTTTCATATCTTATTTGCTTGCTTGTTTTGATCTCAACTCATGCACATGTTATATTTGATGAAATGCTAAGCCTATGAATCCTTGCATTTACTATCATCTCCTATCTTTTCAATGAGACTTGTAAGACATAACCCAACTCGAGTCTCATTAGACCATGCATGTTGTTGAGTAGGGAAGATTAAGTCGACTTGTAGGTGTTGTACAATCTAATCGATTCGGCTCCGGGACCCAAACTTTCCTAGGATTGTAAGATATAACCCAACTCAATCCATCACAACAATAATTGCTTGCTTATAATTTGAGAACATGTTTGTATGATCATATCCCATGATTCCCCTATGATCCCATGACACCCTAGTGCCTTTAATCAATTGTTTACACCCCTTTAATTCATCTTGCTTGTTTATTTTCATTGTTATTCTAGTTTAGTAACCTTCTACATCAACCCAATTTGTGACACCCCTTAGACACCACTAGTTACAATAGAAATCTCATTTCAACTCCCGTCCCTTGGGATCCGACCTTTACTTGCCTATTTACTAATTGTAGAGTTGCTTGTTAAGCTATAAATTGTGTTTTGATTCGACCGTGACCAACGACCACATCTATCTATTTGTGAATACTAAACGGACCGATCAAAAATGGCGCCGTTGCCGGGGATGGTGTTTGTTTGATTTAGATTTCCTTTTTGTTATTAGTTGTGTCTTTCTTCGCCTTGAGGAAGTAAAAATCCTCAAGGTTTGTTCTAATCATTTTTCGAGTTGTTTGATATTTTGCGAGATGGATTTCATAGACTGTTTTGTAGAGGACCATTTGAGTATCCCTTACTTCAAGGATCCCATGCAAGCATTAGAAGCCTTAGAAGCATGTAAGGCTAAGAGCATGTATTGGGAGTTGGAGGTGGATCTCTTCGAGGCCGCTCTAGCTAACAAGGAACTCACTCATGCACAATCCGAGTTGGTGCATAATATTCTAGTAGAAGCATGTCAACCCGTAGAGGATGAGCAATCCATCCTAGAGGATATTTTGCAAACTCAAGAGCAAGAGGAACCCATCATGGGATTTGAATATGATGAGGTTGATGAAAGTGAAGTTGAGTATGCTATGAGAATGGAATGTTTAATGGAGATGGAGCAAATTCTCAATGAAACTCCAAAGGAAGAAAGTAAGGTACAAACTCCTACTTTGAAACCCCTCCCCCCAAATTTGAAATATGCTTACCTTGATGAATCAAAAACCAAACCCGTGATTGTTATTGATAGACTTGATGACGACCAATTGGGAAAATTGCTTGATGTGTTGAAACAACATGAGAAGGCTATAGGTTATAGTCTAGATGACCTTAAGGGGATAAGTCCCGACTTTTGCATGCATAGAATTCATCTAGAGGACGACCATAGACCTACCATTCAACCCCAAAGAAGATTGAACCCCCACATGCAAGAAGTTGTCAAAGGAGAAGTCATGAAATTACTTGATGCGGGAATCATATATCCCATACCGGATTCTTTGTGGGTTAGCCCCGTTCAAGTGGTACCTAAGAAAGGAGGTACCACGGTAGTGACAAATGAAATGAATGAATTAATACCCACAAGAATGATCACCGGTTGGCGTATGTGCATTGACTACCGGAAATTAAACTCCGCAACAAGAAAAGATCACTTCCCCTTACCATTCATTGACCAAATGCTTGAGAGGTTAGCCTCTAACAAATTCTTTTGTTACCTTGACGGGTATTCGGGATTCTTCCAAATCCCTATACACCCGGATGACCAACATAAGACCACCTTCACGTGCCCTTATGGCACTTTTGCATATAGGAGGATGCCTTTTGGATTATGTAATGCCCCCGCTACTTTCCAAAGATGCATGATGAGTGTCTTCTCCGATTACCTAGAGACCATAATGGAAGTTTTTATGGATGATTTTAGTGTTTATGGAAAGGAATTTGACTCATGCTTGCATAATCTTTCTCTTGTATTGCAAAAATGTGAAGATGTTAGTCTTGTTCTAAATTGGGAAAAGTGTCATTTCATGGTCAATGAAGGAATTGTTTTGGGTCACTTGATTTCGGAAAAGGGCATCGAGGTCGATAAAGCTAAAGTTGAGTTGATAGAGAAACTCCCACCTCCCGTGAATGTTAGAGGGGTGAGAAGTTTTCTCGGTCACGCGGGTTTTTATCGTCGTTTCATAAAAGATTTTTCGAAAATAGCAAAACCCCTCACTCAACTTTTGCTTAAAGATGCCCAATTCCAATTTACTGACGAGTGTGTTGAAGCTTTTAATAGAATCAAAGAAGCATTAATCTCGGCACCAATCATTCAACCCCGAATTGGGAGTTACCTTTCGAGATTATGTGTGATGCTAGCAACTACGCCGTTGGAGCGGTTCGTGGCCAACGGGTAGGGAGAGCTCTTCATGCCATCTATTACATAAGCAAAACCCTCGACCCTTCTCAAGTAAATTATGATACAACCGAAAAGGAGCTTCTTGCCATTGTATATGCTTTGGACAAATTCCGTTCCTACTTGCTTGGATCCAAGGTGATTGTATTTTCGGATCACCGTGCTCTTCGACATCTCTTGATAAAGAAGGAGGCAAAACCAAGATTGTTGAGATGGATTTTGCTTCTTCAAGAATTTGATTTGGAAATAAGAGACAAGAAAGGAGCCGAGAATGTAGTGGCGGATCACTTGTCAAGAATCCGGTTTCATGATGAAAATGGAGAAACCCCCATCAATGACTCATTTCCCGACGATATCTTGATGGCTATTCAAACACAACTTGAAAGGCACATCACCCCATGGTTTGCCGATTATGCCAATTATATTGTTGGAAAAGTGCTCCCTCCAAACTTGAACCACAACCAAAGGAAGAGATTCCTATTCGAAGTGAAGAGGTACTTTTGGGATGACCCAAACCTCTACAAGGAGTGTAGTGATGGGCTCTACCGGAGATGCATCCTTCAATGGGAAATCCAAGGAATCTTGGAAGGATGTCATTCATCACCCTACGGTGGGCACCATGGAGCAAGAAGAACCGTTGCAAAAATCCTCCAATCGGGCTTCTATTGGCCTACAATGTTTCAAGATACAAGAGAGTTCATCATTCATTGCGATGCTTGTCAAAGAACGGGGAATATATCTTGGAGGAACGAAATGCCACAAAGAGGCATCCTAGAGGTAGAAATCTTCGATGTTTGGGGAATTGACTACCAAGGGCCCTTTGTGACATCCAATGGGAACAAGTACATCCTTGTGGCCGTCGATTATGTTTCAAAGTGGGTGGAGGCAATTGCCACCCCAAATGATGATGATGAAAACGGTCACCAAGCTTTTCAAGAAGATCATTTTCCCAAGATTTGGAGTTCCTAGAGCAATCATTAGTGATGGAGGAACACATTTCCATGAGAAAAAGCTTGCATCCCTTTTGACCAAATATGGTGTTCAACATCGAACCGGCTTGGGGTATCATCCTCAAACAAGCGGTCAAGTGGAAATTTCAAATAGAGAGATCAAGCAAATCCTTGAAAAAGTTGTGAACAAGACTCGGAAAGATTGGAGCACAAAGCTTGATGATGCTCTTTGGGCTTATAGGACGGCCTATAAGACTCCCATAGAGCCTCCCCTACAAACTTGTATATGGAAAAGCATGTCATTTGCCAATTGAATTGGAGTATAAAGCTTATTGGGCAATCCGAGCACTCAATCTTGATCTCAAATTGAGCGGTCAAAGGAGGATGATCCAAATCCAAGAGTTGGAAGAATTCCGACTACAATCCTATGAGAATGCAAAGATTTACAAAGAAAGAACAAAACTACTTCATGACAAAAGAATTCGACAAAAGGCCTTGCACAAGGGAGACAAAGTCCTTCTATTCAATTCCCGCTACCGACTCTTTCCGGGAAAGTTGAACTCTAGATGGATGGGTCCTTATGTGATAACCGAAGTTGGGAAATATGGAGATTTCGAACTCAAGGCCGAAGATGGAAGCAAGTTCAAGGTAAATGGTCAAAGGTTGAAGCCATACTATGAAGGAGCATTCATTGGAGAGGTCGAGGCTACCTACCTCGGGCCTCCTCCCCCTTGAAAGGACCATCCAAGGGAGAGTTTGGTGGAGTCCTCCCTAAACCACCATTTGTAAATATACTAACCCTCTAACTTGTATTTATTTATTGCATTGGTTTTAATAAGTAGCATAGACTCTTTTCATGAGCGTAAGTGAGGGAGGGTCACTAATGAGTTTTTGAATGAAGGAAGGAACAAATGCCCGAGTGTGGGGACGCATGGAATAAAGGAGAGAAAGTCAAAATTCGCTTCGTGAATCCGTGCGGATTCCAGAGAATCCGGCCGTCTTGTCAGAATCCGGGCGTATAGAGGAGAAACCGCACGTCCAGCTACGCTGAGAAATTGAAGATTTCGGATCGAGGTCGAATCCGAGCGTCCGTGAAGAATCCGTACGTCTTGAGGAATCCGGCCGGATCTGAAGAAAGACGCCCGTCTTTTCTACCTGTGCATTTCAAGAAAAATCTCTGTACTGAAATCCGCCCGTCTTCTCAAAAAGACGCCCGTCCCACCTGTGAAGAATCCGAGCGCCTTATGCTCGGGACGCCCGTCTTATGGCGTCAAAATTTTGGGATTTTACTCTGTGGCAGAATCCGGGCGTATTGCCCAGAATCCACCCGTCCCGTGAAGAGAGAATCCGAGCGTCTTCTCTTTAAATCCGCTCGTCTTCTCGTTGTTTTTCAACCCGACTTTTTCCAATTAAATTACCACCCCACCACACATACTTTGACACATCACTATTCCTTCCACTTACCCTATAAAACCCACCTCCTTATGACTCCCATACATATCCAAATCACTCTCTTTGCCCTCAAAATTAAAGATCCCCAATTTTCTAGGGTTGGTTTCTCAATCAACAAGGAACATCCTTAGCAAATCTTCAAACCAAAAGAACCCAACAAAAGAAGCAAGAATGGCACCAAGGAGATCCTCCTTTAGAAGTGCAAGAAGACCAAGGATGGTGGGAAGTTCCTCTACCTCACATCTCAACACCATTAGAAGGGAACATGTAGAGATTGTAGATCTCACAAGGCTCGATGATTTCTCGAATGTGGAATTCCTTGATGATGTGCAGCGATTGGTCTTCCACCGACTCTTAAGTAAGAATATTCTTCCCACTAAATTTCTTTGTCATGATACCTTAAGAAAGCTTGGAATTTTTCACCAAGTAGAAGCACTCTTTGAGGTTTTTGGTCTTTCGACTCTCTTTCGCATGTTTGAACCAACCTATCGGTCCCTTGTGCTAGAATTCTTAAGCTTTTTGAAGATTACAACCGTAAACAAAGTGATATGCATAGAGTTTCGGTTAGAAAATGTTTCTAGGATGATGACCCTTGTCGAGTTTGCCAATGTGTTCGGACTTGATGTTTCGCCTACCCGAACATCAAAGCCCAAAAAGTATAATGTTGCACCATTGTCGAGGGCCATGACGGGCCGGGATTTCATTCTTACCAAAGAGTGTCTTGCTTTTCACATCCAAAACCCGATCTTGAGGCTTACATATCGATTTCTTTCGGGTACTCTTCGCCCGTCGAGATCCGGCCATTGTCAACCAATTGGACCTTGTATTTATGGAATCATACCTCAACATTCAAGGGAGAGATAGGTATCACTTCAACGCACCTCTAGTTTTGCTAGAAAAGTGGGCAAGGTTTAGAAATGGGGACGATGATGGAATGAAGCACATAGTGAATGGTGGACTCATAACTAGACTTGCAAAGCACTTCAACCCAAGGTTCAATGAGAACAATGAGTACACTCCACTTACGGGGAACACGATAATTAATGAAGACCTCCTTGTCGTCCAACACCATTGGATAACCCTTGAGGGGGTTGATAAGAGGATAAAGTGGTTGACAAAAGGGAGCGATCCACTCTATCTCCCAATACACGATCTACCTCGGGTCTCCCCAAGAAGAGGAAGCTTGTCCCCAATGCCCTCCTACCTCATCCCAAGTCAAACAAGGCAAACTCCACCTCCCCAAAATCCACCACCACAACAAGAACAACAAACTCAAAATGAGAAGATAAAAGTGCCTCCTTACCCCTTTCCCTACCAACCATATAACCATCCAAATCCCTTCATCCTCCCCCGTGACGACTTTGTCACGGGAATTTTGCAAGATTTACACTACCGTCAATATGAGACCTCCGTGGACACTTATTATGCTCTTTACCCCCAATACTATGAGATGGCTCAAAAAGGACGGATTAGTGAGGAAGGAGCTTTCCCCTCATGGGCTCAAATGGAATTGCTCTTTCCTAACTCTGAGAAAGCTAATGAAGGGGCGAACGGTCGCAAAGGGGATGAAAGTGGGGATTCTTGTGGAGGTGATACGGTGAAGCTTGAGAGTGAAGATGAGTTCATGGATCCAAGTTTAAGTGATGCTTCAAAGGATATTTGGGATAGCGATATAGAGGGAGATGATGCGGATGCCTAGGAGACTACTTCATCACTAGGTGGAGCAAGCATGAGCGGCCACCTAAGTTTAAGTGAAGTTCTCTCATCTCTTCTCTTTATCTTTATTTTTCATGAAAAGAAGTTTGTGTCTATATCTCTTTGTATTTTATTTCATTTTGATCATTGTTGGTTTAGTCCTAGCAACATCAAAGGACTCACACCTCGGTACCATTGAGGTGTTCTTATTGTTCCCAATTGTAAAATCCAAAATGACAAAACTAGTTTCATGCATAGCATAGTGTGTGCATGAACTATACCCATCCTTGGACATTAGCAATAGTGTCTCACTCGGTTCGGGGAAGTTAATGCATAAACAACGGGAGGTAATCTAAATTATCCTCTCCGTCATAACAAAAAACCATGCATCATGTAGTGTAGCTTAGTATAGAATTGCATTTAGTATAGAAATCATGCATCATCTTTGCATAATTTCCATTATTTTGGCCATTGAGGACAATGCCCATATTAGTGTGGGGATGGGAATTCTAACATTTAACTCTTATTCAAAAACCCATAAAAATTGAAAAATTTCAAAAATCATAAAAATTGAAAAAATTGAAAACCCAAAAACAAGTTCATTTCCTTTGTATATATTGTCTTGTATATATTGTGTTTGTTTTATCCTTGTTCACATTGATTGACTACGCCACATCCGAGACATGAGGATATTGAAGACCGCATGGTATGATCTTTCCAATCTCCTTTTTCCTCTTTATGTTAATGACTATGTGGCTTTATTTTGATTGATGCGGTAAAAACAATGTGAAATTAGGATTGCATTTAGTTTATTTGGCATAGTAGTTGGTAGAATCACTTGCATTAGGATGTTTATATGTTAGTTGCATCATGGCATGTAGTTGCATGTTAGAAAAATTTTGCGAAACCGTCTACTTGGGAAGCTTGACAAGTGTATATAGGCCCTAGTACATGCTTTTTATTCTTAAGACTTTGCTTGTTAGAATGCTTGTAAAACACCCTAGGATGTGTCATGTTAGTATCCTTTGACCCATGGATTAAGGCCGAGTCAAGAGTACCTTGTGGTGTGATAACTCCTTGGCTACCGTTTATTCCAAGGTGACCCTTGAAACCATGCATCCATCTATCCATCATCCATGTTCTACCATATTTTTGTCAACAAAAGGGAATGGGCACAAAAAGAAATCAATTTGAGTTCAATGAAATGAAAAGTGAAAGAAAGTTTGCAAAAATGCATCAAAAGAAAAGAGGAGCAAAAATAGACTCCTAAGCTTCAAATACAAGGCACCCTCGTTACTAATTGGGGTGACTTTGAAAATGTTCAAAAAGAAATGCAAAAAGTTGTCAAGTATTGAAATGCAAAAAATCAAAAAGAAATGGCAAGAAAGTTTTCTCAAATGTTATATGCCACAAGAAATTGGGGGAAAAAAAAAAAACAAAAACAAAAGCAAACTCCCAAAGTGAAACTCAAATATCTATTGATCCCTTTATCCATCATATCCATTTTTGTGCATGGTAGAGAGGGGACGACCCTTCTTCTTGTCTAGGCAAGAGGGGGAATTCCGCGATCCTCCAGTGTTTCTAACATCATAGGGAGTCTACTCTTGACAAAAGCATTTAACGATTGAGGACAAAAGTACCCTAGCTTGACACATTTTGGAGGTGATTTATTGGTATCCTTCTAGGCTTAGTAGTTTGAAGAAATTGCATCTATGAAGGATTGTGTACCCTTGAATTGCTTCCCTTGTAGATAATTTCCGCCACTTGATGAGGGAGTGGCTATTCTTTTTGTAGATGCATCCATTATGTGTTTTTGTGTGCTTTAATGTTTGGATGTGTCGCCATTTTGGCAAGACCCACCTTGCCTTGCAAGAAGGCATCCTACCTCATGGTTGTCTTGTTGTGAGTTGAAGGGGCGGAGTGAGACCCGCTAATTGTCTCATATCGGCTATATTATTAGGATAGGTTAGTATTGGTCCTAGTCTTTGTCACCTCTTTACTCGGGACGAGCAAAGGTTCGGTTTGGGGATATTTGATGTGACCATAATTGGCGCATATTTAGCCCCCCGAATTACCCTTGTTTCCATGCTTTTTAGTGCTTATTTGGGTCATTTCTTATCTTTAGTTCTTTGTTTTGCATATTCTTTGAGATTTTGATCCCTTGGTAGGAAAGGAGTAAGAATCTTGCATTTTCATGGCAAAACAAGACTAAATTGATCAAATTCAATGACCAAGCATCAAGGAGAGACAAGATTAGAAGGCCTTTGTACATATCATAGTAGAAGAGCAATGTTGAGAAAAGATCCTTGAGTCCCCAAGGAAATCCCCAAGGAATTTATGAAGAAAAGGGAAGAAAAAGAAGAAGTATCACGCTGACTGACAATCCGAGCGGATTGTCAGCAATCCGCCCGTCCCACCTAGCCACAATCCGAGCGTCCCAGCTGGAATCCGCTCGGATTCCTCCTCAACAATCCGCCCGGATTCCCCAGAATCCGCTCGGATTCCTTCGACCAAATCCGACCGTCCCGACTCTAATCCGCCCGGATTCCTTCACAGCGCGGGTTGTCTTCTTCAAGCTACGAAAAGAGAAGCCCTTCTCTCCAAAAATACCGGCTTCTCCTTGCTCTACTTAAAAAGTGTAATTACTAGTTTAGCCCTTAGTTAACCCTAATGCATCCTCCCTAATTTTCACTATAAATACCCAATTAGTCTAATTAGCGGAGCATGTTCTTCTTATCAATAATTAGTGTAGTTAATATCAATCAAATCTCTCTTCAATACTGTAATCAAGTATTAATCAAGTTTTAATCCAAGTTTTAGTTCTTTAATCTCTCTTTTGTTCATCCTTTATTTTGGGTAATTGAAGATTATTTGGGTTATTATTGGGAGATTGACAACCTCTCAATCTAGCATTCAAGTACTTCTATTATTCTTGCTTTATTATTGGAATCATTAGTAGGTATAATCTCTTAATCCCTTTTTAATTATTGTTAATTACTTTCATTTATTCATCATGTTTCATATTGTTAGTATGATTGACAACCTTGCTAGCATGATCAACATGATAATGAGTGAGTAGTCTCTTAGCTAGGGTTAATGGGTGATTAGGAGAAACCAACATTGGGAATGATTCATGCTTAAATTAATATGCTTTCATATCTTATTTGCTTGCTTGTTTTGATCTCAACTCATGCACATGTTATATTTGATGAAATGCTAAGCCTATGAATCCTTGCATTTACTATCATCTCCTATCTTTTCAATGAGACTTGTAAGACATAACCCAACTCGAGTCTCATTAGACCATGCATGTTGTTGAGTAGGGAAGATTAAGTCGACTTGTAGGTGTTGTACAATCTAATCGATTCGGCTCCGGGACCCAAACTTTCCTAGGATTGTAAGTTATAACCCAACTCAATCCATCACAACAATAATTGCTTGCTTATAATTTGAGAACATGTTTGTATGATCATATCCCATGATTCCCCTATGATCCCATGACACCCTAGTGCCTTTAATCAATTGTTTACACCCCTTTAATTCATCTTGCTTGTTTATTTTCATTGTTATTCTAGTTTAGTAACCTTCTACATCAACCCAATTTGTGACACCCCTTAGACACCACTAGTTACAATAGAAATCTCATTTCAACTCCCGTCCCTTGGGATCCGACCTTTACTTGCCTCTTGTAGTCGATCAATCCGAGCGTCTTTGCTGAAAGACGCCCGTCTTTAGGCGAGAATCCTGAACAAAAAAAGGCAGAATCCGAGCGACCCGAAGGAAAGACGCCCGTCTTCCCCTGCAGTTTTTGAAATTTTCGGGTATTTTAAATACCCCATCCCACATTCATTTCTTCATTCCTTCATTAAAAACACTACCCATAAACCCCAAAACTCAAAACCCTCATCCTCTCCATCATCAAAACAAGATTTCCTCAACCAAATTCAACAAAATCAAATCCAAACTTCCTTTTAACAACAATCAATCACCCATCTTCCAACAAAAATCAAACCAAGCACCAAAATCTTCAACCTTTGAGTCGAATTTTGAAATTATAAAGGCAAAGCCTTTCATCTTAAAATCGATTTGGGTATACTTGGAAATTGAAGATTTTCACTCTTTTCTTGGTATTTTCATCAATGGCAAGGACAAAAGGAGCAACAAAGGCACCTAAGGCAAAGGCACTCTCAACAAGACAAAAGAGTCTTCTTGCAAAGAAAGCCTCATTGGCTATGATGGTAGCTAGTTCAAACTTGGAAGTTCAACAACAACAACCTCCCTTGGAAGCAACAACATCAACAACTCCGGAAATTGCTCAATTATCAAACTATCCGGAGGTAATTTTCATTTCTAACTCCCATAGGGATACATTTGCCAAGTATGCTAGAAAATCCTTTCTATCCACCAAATTCATACGTGAAGATGCCTTGAACAAATTGGGTGTCCTTGAACAAACGAAAGCCTTCTTTGAAGCCATGGGGTTGGGAAAATTGTTTGCTACAAGAGAATTGACATACCCCTCCCTTACCATAGAATTCTTGAGTTCTTTCAAAGTTACTAAGGTAGAGACTAGAGAAAACATCGAGTTCCGCCTTGCTAATGTGAGTAGGCGCATCACCTTTGATGAATTAGGTAAAGCATTGGGTCTTAGTAATTCACCTAGTTATTTCAAGAATCCCGACAAGTATGACCCCGCTCCTCTTTGGGAGGCGATTTCTGGGAGGAAATTTGAGAACTATCATGCTAGTCGCGCTCTATTAGTCCACCATCCGGGCATTAGAGTGTGGCACAAGGTCATCGGGAATACTATCATTGCAAGAAAAGACACTAACCACTTTACCAAGCTCGATTGTGTTCTTCTTGAGTCGGCCTTAAATATTGGAAGGGAATTCACCAAGCCTTACAATTCTCTAAGGCTTTTGGTGGAAAGATGGCTAAATTTTGATTGTGGAAAACAAGGCACCACTGTTATTGTAAATGGAGGTCTAGTCACTCTTTTGGCTAAGTACTTTGATCCGAATTTCAACAAGGATAGCAAGTATGTGGCGAAAAAGGGGAGTCATCTCATTGACATGGATGCCATGATTAACAAGTACAAGTGGGTCACTCATAACCCTCTTGACACCAAATATGGGTGGCTCACAAATGAGGCGAGATATTTTACTTTGCCTTCCAAGATATGCCGTTTGAGTGTCCATCGGACCAACTACCTTCTTCCCCTCTCAAAAGAAGCCGAATACATCATCCGTCAACAAAGGGGTGAAATTGAAATGCCCTCCTCCTCCATTGTCACACCACCCTATCCTTTCAAGTATCAAGAGTTCAAACCCCAAGGTGTTAAAGCAAGCAATGACTACATGACTCTACTTATGCAAGAGATGCACAAACAAGCTTTTAAGGATCGGGAAGATGCATACTTAGCCTAATATCCACCCCTCCTTTATTTAGCTAGGCAAGGAATACTTGATCCTTCATGCCCTTTGCCTAGTTGGGCGGATAGGCAAGTCGTCTTTCCAAGTGCATCTAGGGGTGAGATTCCGGGTGACAATGAGGTTGTCGGTGATGAGGTTGTTGATGATAGCATTGAGGAAGAGGCTAATGAAGAAGAAGAAGAAGAGGATGATGAAGGAAGTGAGCAAGGAAGTGAAGAGGGAAGTGGTGATGAGTCCACTTCTATTGAGGAAGATGATGACAATGATGATATGGTGAAACACTAGCAAGCTTTGGAGGCTCCTACCCTCTTGAGGTTTGTCTACTTCTTTCTTTGTTTTATTTATTTATCTTGATCATGGTTGGAGAGTCCTAACAACATAGAGGACTAACACCTTGGCCCCATTGAGGTGTTCTTATTTCTTTGTTCCCACTTTTGAAAATCCAAAATGACAAATTTAGTTTCATGCATTGCATCTTGTGTGCATGATTTACCCCCAACTTTAGGACATTAGAAATAATGTCTATCTCCGTTTAGGGAAGTACATGCATACGCAATGGGAGGTAATCTAAATTACGCTCTTCATCATAAACAAAAACCCATGCATCATGTAGTATAGATTAGTATAGCTTGCATTTAGTGTAGAATTCATGTATCATACTTGCAAAATTTCCCATCATTTTGGCCATTGAGGACAATGCCCATATTAGTGTGGGGATGGGGAATTCTAACTTAACTTTTATTCAAAAATCCAAAAAAATCAAAAAATTTCGAAAAACCATAAAAATTTGAAAAATTTGAAAATCCAAAAACAAGGTCATTTCCTTTGTAGTGTAGTCTTGTATATATTGTTGTATATATTATGTTTGTTTTATCCTTGTTCACATTGATCGACTACGCCACATCCGAGACATGAGGATATTGAAGACCGCATGGTATGATCTTTCCAATCTCCTTTTTCCTCTTTATGTTAATGACTATGTGGCTTTATTTTGATTAATGCAGTATAACAATGTGAACTTAGGACTTGTATTTAGTTTATATGTCATATTAGTTGGTAGGATCATTTGCATTAGGATGTTTATATGGTAGTTGCATCATGGCATGTAGTTTGCATGTTAGAAAATTTTGCGAAACCGTCTACTTGGGAAGTTTGACAAGTGTATATAGGCCCTAGTAGATGCTTTTTATTCTTAAGACTTTGCTTGTTAGAATACTTGTAAAACACCCTAAGATGTGTCATGCTAGTATCCTTTGACCCATGGATTATGGCCTAGTCAAGAGTACCTTGTGGTGTGATAACTCCTTGGCTACCGTTTATTCCAATTTGACCCTTGAAACCATGCATCCATCCATCATCCATGTTCTACCACATTTGTGTCATCAAAGGGAATGGGCACAAAAAGAAATCAATTTGAGTTCAATGAAATGAAAAGTGAAAGAAAGTTTGCAAAAACAAATGCATCAAATGAAAAGAGGAGCAAAAATAGAACTCCTAAAGCTTCAAATATAAGCCACTCTCGCTACATATGGGGTGACTTTGAAAATGTTCAAAAGAAATGCAAAGAAAAGTTGAAAAGTTGTCAAGTGTTGAAATGCCAAAAATAAAAAAGAAATGGCAAGTAAGTGTTCTCAAATGTCAAATGCCACAAGAAATTGGGGGGAAAACAACAACAAAAGCAAACTCCCAAAGTGAAACTCAAATATCTATCAATCCCTTTATCCATCGTATCCATTTTTGTGCATGGTAGAGAGAGGACGACCCTTCTTCTTGTCTAGGCAAGAGGGGAAATTCCGCGATCCTCCAGTGTTTCTAACACCATAGAGAGTCTATTCTTGACAAAAGCATTTAACGATTGAGGACAAAGGTACCCTAGCTTGACACAACTTGGAGGTGATTTATTTGTACCCTTCTAGGCTTAGTAGTTTGAAGAAATTGCATCTATGAAGGAATGTGTACCCTTGAATTACTTCCCTTGTAGATAATTTCTGCCACTTAGATGAGGAAAGTGGCTATTCTTTTGTAGATGCATCCATTACTTGTTTTGTGTGCTTAATGATTGGATGTGTCGCCATTTTGGCAAGACCCACCTTGCCTTGCAAGAAGGCATCCTACCTCATGGTTGTCTTGTTGTGAGTTGAAGGGGCGGAGTGAGACCCGCTAGTTGTCTCATATTGTCTATGTTATTAGGTTAGTTTAAATAATGGTCCTAGTCTTTGTCATCTCTTTACTCGGGACGAGCAAAGGTTCGGTTTGGGGATATTTGATGTGACCATAATTAGAGCATATTTAGTCCCCGGATTAGCCTTGTTTCCATGCTTTTTAGTGCATATTTGGGCTATTTATTGTCTTTAGTTCTTTGTTTTGCATATTCTTTGAGGTTTTGTGTCCTTGGTAGGAAAGCAGTGCAAACCTTGCATTTTCATGGCAAAATGAGGCTAAATTGATTGAATTCAATGACCAAGCATCAAGGAGAGACAAGATTAGAAGGCCTTTGTACATACTATAGTAGATGGGCAATGATGAGAAAATATCCTTGCATCCCCGAGGAAATCCTCAAGGATTTTATGAAGAAAAAGGAAGAAAAGAAGAAGGAACAAGACTGCCTGACAATCCGTGCGGATTGCCTAGAAGACGCCCGTCTTCACCCCACAATCCGTGCGTCTTCACCCCCAAGACGCCCGGGCAAAAGCTTCAGAAGACGCCTGTCTTCACCCCCTGGACGCCCGGGCAGAAGCTGCAGAATCCGCCCGTCCCGTGTTAAAGACGCCCGGATTCCTAAACAGTCCCATTTCGTCTTCTTCAAGCTTCAAGGAAGGATGCACATCTTTTTCTAGAGACCGGAGTCTCCCAAAAGAGACCGGCGATTCCTCAACAAGGGACTTAATCGTCATTTAAGCCCATAGTTAACCCTAATTCATGCACCTAATCCCCACTATAAATACCCCATTTAATCAAGTTTTAATACAAGTTTTATTTCCTTAATCTCTCTCTTGTTCATCCTTTATTTTGGGTAATTGAAGATTATTTGGGTTATTATTGGGAGATTGACAACCTTCCCATCAAGCATCAAGTACTTCTTTTATTCTTTGATTTATTATTGGAATCATTAGTAGGTATAATTCTCTTAATCCCTTTTTAATTATTGTTAATCACTTTCATTTATTCATCATGTTTCACTTTGTTGGTATGATTGACAACCTTGCTAGCATGTTCAACATGATAATGAGTGAGTAGTTTGTTTAGCTAGGGTTAATGGGTAATTAGGGGAAACCAACACGGGGAATGATTCATGCTTAAATTAATATGCTTTCATAGTTTATTTGCTTGCTTGTTGTGATCTCAACTTATGCACATGTTATGTTTCATGAAATGTGAGCCTATGAATTCTTGCATTTTTTACCCATCACCTATCTTTTCAATGAGACTTGTAAGACATAAACCAACTCGAGTCTCATAGACCATGCATATTGTTGAGTAGGGAAGATTAAGTCGACTTGTAGGTGTTGTACAATCTAATCGATTCGGCTCCGGGACCCAAACTTTCCTAGGATTGTAAGATATAAACCAACTCGATCCATCACAACAATAATTGCTTGCTTATAACTTGAGAATATGTTTGTATGATCAATTCCCATGAATCCCCTATGACCCCATGACACCCTAGTGCCTTTTATCAATTGTTTACATCCCTTTCAATTCATCTTGCTTGTTTACTTTCATTGCTATTTAGTTTAGTGATCTTCTACATCAAACCCCAATTGTGACACCCCTTAGACACCACTAGTTGCAATAGAAATCTCATCTCAATTCCCGTCCCTTGGGATCCGACCTTTACTTGCCTCTTTACTAATTGTAGAGTTGTTTGTGAAGTTATAAATTATGTTTTGGTCTAGGTGCTCCTAACGACAAGTACTGAAAAACTAAACCCTCCATCGTGAGTCCGACCAATTCCTTACCCACATTGTTTCGGGTTTCTAAATCATTATGATTAGCTGTTTGGGATATTGCAATTGATGGGATGTGGTTTCTTGCTTAGGGACAAGCAAGAGTTTAGCTTGGGGGAGTTTGATAAGTGCATATTTTATATATTTTCACCCTTTATATTAGCTCCATTTTACATGTCATTTAGCACTTATCATAGTGTTTTGAGCTAATATTTGTTATTCTAGTTGCATTTGCTACTTTCCCCATGTTTTGTAGGATACTTAAGCTTTTTGGAGCTAAAATACAACAAGATGGGCTACTAGAGTGCAATGGCTAAACAAAACCAAGTATTGGACTAGCATGGAGTATTGGCATCGAGAAATTGATGGACTAATGTGTGTAATGCAAATGTTGTCAACAATCAAAGTCAAGCCCAAATTCAAGTCCAAGTCAAGGTGGAAAAGATAGGATTCCAAACTACCTAGGATGCCAAGAATTAAGGTCTTAACCGGGTGATTAATCGCTCAATTAATCACCAACATAGGATTCTACAAGAAATTAAGAGGAGAGTTAAGGCAAACGGGCTGGAAACACACGTCCCCGATTGGGGCCCCCAACCCCGATCAGGGTTGCCTGTCTTTCAGTTCTTTACGTTTAACTTCCAAGTCCGATATAAAGGGGACTTGTGTGCATCCAAGGATCATCTCATTCTTACGTCTCACATACTTCACAATAACCTTAAGCATTATTTTCTCTCAATAGTTTTCATATTAGTTTTCAATATAGTTAAGCTTGTAGGTTTCAAACATTTGGTTCTTAATATATTTCAAGCATTTGGTTCTAGTTTGTTTCTTTCATACAAGTTCATTTCTATTAAGGTATTTCTAATTCTAGTTTACGATTTTTCATTTCTATTTAACTTATGAATAGGTTATGATTAGTATTTTATTTACATTACATTAGCATTATTTATATTACATGTTAATACATTTAGTTTATATAATTCATACAACCATGTTTAACATTTCTTACAATATAGTTTATAAATTATACTTTAACATAAGTAGCTAAATTTCCTAGTCTAGGGGCTAGGGGAGCCATCCAAAATCAAGTATATAAAATGATAAAATATTGTTCAATTGTTTCTATCACATGTTTGCACCATATTGTTTAATCTTTGTTTAAGGCCTTATCCATAGATTAAGTTTGTTCATTCATTCTAAAAGTCCAGAGGCACGGAATCGAATTAGACAAAGCATGTGTAGTAGGACGACCTAGTCATGGACGAAAGTTTCTCTAGGACCCGGTCTATGGTTGATACTAATGCCGTAAGGTGGGTGTCTCTAAGCCTAAACAATTGACAATGTTCTTAATACCGAGTTTAACATAATTATATATTACCTTTGCATGTGTGACCCGACCACCTTAGACTCCCTTTTATTATATAGTTTACATCATAATTTTTGTTATTCATCAAACCAAACAAACAAACTCAAAACGAAATCGATCTTGATAGAAATCTTTCCATAGCATTTCACAACGCAATTCCCGTCTCCTTGTGTTCGACCCCTATTACTACATTAATTTGTGTCTAGGGTAATTATCTTTGCATAGGCACATGATAAGCCTATAATTTAGCATGAGACAAATAAGAAATAAAACGGTAAAAAAATAGGAAAGGTAATAGAAAATGACAAGTTCGGAACTTACCAAACTCCTCCCCGTCCTGTAAGACAGGTGCCTCTCTGCCGCCCAAATGAGATGTCTACCATCCCATTTCTCATCCCACTCAGGTGCACCCACGAGCTGGCGACTACCTCGTCCCACTTTGGCCCTCCTCGTGACCTCCTCAACCTCTTCCTCGATCTCCTCCTGCCTCTCTCCACCCACGAGAGCATGAGTAGGGTCGAAGTCCACGTCCGTGGGGGCCCTCCCCGACGTAGAAGGCACGTCACCTACAAAATCAAGGTAAACAAGGCCGTGTCAAGCCATGGCGAGCCTCGTTGAGGTCGTTTCAAGCATTTTCAAGCCCTAAAGGCGGCTTTTCTTGCCATCTTTGGCCACTTCTTTCAAAAACCGACCACACATATGGAAGGTTGGGGCAAGTCAGATCTAAGTTCAAGCCTAGTTGTGGGTTTGAGTCGAAATTTCAGCAGCATTTCGCTATAATAGCAATTATGCCCTAAAAAGTGTCCTGAAAGAGTTGTCACAACTCAAAAATTCGACATGATATAAAGTTTACCCATTACACAAGGGTACCAAAACACCAAATTTCATCAAAAATGGACAATTCTAAGGTCATTTTCGAAGCGATTTTCGAAGCAGTTGAGAAACCGTCTCATTTTTCGCTTAATGCTCAATACTTGACGAAAATGCAAAAAGTATACATGGTTATGTTCCTAACATTGCCAATTATCCATTTTAATGTCAATTTTATCAAGCAAATTCATTTGAGGCAAAAGCCCCAATTTTTCGACATTAAAGGGGAATAAACCCTAAATTGTCGGTCCTAATTCAAACACAAACGCGAATTTAAAGCAAGAATAAGATGCATACCTTGATTAGTCATGATTTATAGCACTCGGGTTTAGTCAAGTTTTTACCCAGACAGGGACAAGCCCAAGAAAAGAGGCAGAACTAGCTGCGCCCCTTCCAAAAGCCGTAGCTCTTACTGCGCCTGTTCCCCAACATCATTTCAGCTCAAATTTTGAATGTTCATTATAAGTTTGTCATTTGTGGGCCCAAGTTTTGTGCACCTCTTCTCCGACATCTTATATCCATGCATTTGGTTCTTTTGGGCGTTCGTTTCGTCCAGGCCCGTATTTTTCTAAATGGACTGCCAAGCCGTCACATTTTGTTTCCCAGCAAGGATCTTTTGAAACACAGTTCACGAGCTCGTCAGTTATTATTCGGATTTCGCTTGCAATAACCGAGCGAATTTTCCAGCAGTGCTTAGGACGCACCACTATCAGTCAAGCCTCTTCATTTTCCTCGACGGTGTTAAGACACACCTTTATCAATATATTTATATTCGCAGCGAGAGTTCATGACAGCCAATGTACTTCTAAGAAGCGGAGTTCGTTTGGAAACAGACACTAGAAGATCTCCCAGAAATGACTCAATCCAGACAGAGTCATCCATATTTTCCCCAGCGATATTTTGCAGTGTTGCTCAAGATGATCAAGATGTTCCTAGTCGTCGACATATGCTTCTCCAGTGATATTATGCAGTGTTTTTGTTGACAATCAAGACATTATGTATTTCCCCAAGCGAGATTTCGTTGCCATTTACAGTCCACGAATTTCTCAGAAGCATAGTTCGCTTGAAGACCGACGCAAGCAGATTCTCCAGCAGTTCTCCCAGATGTCCTGCTGACCTCCTTCAAATTCTTCAGTTCTTTCAGATAATTCTTCAGATCTTTCAGGAAATCCTTAAGCCTTCAGACACCCAAGTCATCTTCAGACCCAAAGTTTCGCCGAAACGCCTTCAATCCTATTTCACCAGAAGATTCTCAGGTATGATCTCTTCTTATGGCTAGCGAGCTTCCATACGTAGTCTAATGGGCTTTAAATGACCATCCCCAATAGTCGACAGACTCTAAAATGTTCCCGACGACAGGTCCTTGGTTCAGTCCCCTTGAGCCGCCTTGCGTCGCCATAGTCGCCAGGTTGTAATCTTCGATTAACCTAATGGCTATACCTTGACTTTCGCCTTGTCCAAGCCTCAGTCAAAGTGGGGGCTCTGTAGATACCTCATTTCTACACCTTCCGCCAACCACCCAGTGATGATTGGGCCGCATGTTTGTATGCGGAACGATTTATGACAATCCGTAAGTTTATCGTTAAGTGATAGCTCAAACTCTTGTGTCTACCCCTTGGTTGTCATCTACGCGCCGAAACGGACGTTTTGACAGTAATTAGAGTTCATTTGGAGTCTGGGTGAAAAACCGCTTCATTTTCTAAGAAACCGTTTAAAATGTCGAGTCAGAATGTTCTAGAATGTTCTAGATATTTATTCCTAAATTAAATTTTATCTCTTTTGGTAAAATATCTTCCATATATCATATTTTACGGAATAAGGAAGTAGAGATCTACCGCATTTCCATAATAGAAACGCAGAAATCTTTCTTCCGCAAGAGGAAACCTCTGGGGAAATGACGCAGCAGGTGCTGCGCCTCTTGGAAGGACTGCAGCAGCTGCTGCGCCACTTCTCCAGCCCGTTTTGGCTGTTTACGGAATATTTTCGTGTTTTCTTTACAATGTTTATGTCATTCCAAAACTCTTCATATTTTTTTTGGTATAAATAGAGACCTCCGGTCTCCATATTTTTCACGCGAGTGTCCGCTCTTCTCTTCTCCCTTTGCATTCTAGACCTTGCTCTAAGATTTTCGATGCCTACGTGCTTGATCAATCGACCACGTAAACTCAGATCATTCTGAGTACCAGTCACGTTGCATGACCGACCAATTTGACCACTACAAATCAATAAATTAATCTAAAATCCTCCGACGAGGGCACTTTCTACATACATTCGAGTCGAGCAATCACTAACGTTAACTTAGTCAATCTCGTTTCGTCAAACATGTAAGTCTGAGGGTGTAAATCCCATCTTTTAATTTATTGTATTTTATTTTTGTACACATTAATGCAAGGTTTACGTCAAAAGTACATTTAAAACCGACTGGAAAACCCCTTTTATAAAACACAGCAGCAGCTGCACCTCTTAGAAGGGTCGCAGCATCTGCTGCGCCTCTTCCAGAGGCTGCCGCTGCTCCTGCTCTTCTTCTTCTTCTTCCTTTGGTTTATGTTGTTTCGTTCCCTTTTGTCTTATTTTCTTACTTTCTTTCTTCATTACATAAACCATGTTTTAATAATTCCTTTTAATTATAATGTTTTATCTCGACTTAAATCCCTTATAACTCGATATTTGTGGGTTTTCGTCATTAAATCAAACCCGGATTTTAGAAACTTGATTCGTTCATATCAAGTTTCTGAGATTCGTTCTTTGATACATATTTCCTTGTTTGATTTCAGTTTATCAAGTTTTGTTCGAATTTCAAGTTCGTTCCTTTTCGTAATTCCGACATCGTAAATAAATCCAATTTGTTCTAACTCGTTTTAATCCATTTTTATCGTTTTTATGACGGTTCCAGATGTAATTAATATGCTAAATCACTTCCACTTGAGTCTAAATATCAATAATCGATGTTAAAAGTACCAATGGCTATTAACAGACATCGGTTCTGACTTCACAGCCAGAGCTCAACTCAAGAATAGACGCAGGAATAACTGCGCCTCTTCCAAGGGACGCAGCAGATGCTGCGCCTGTTCTGAGATGATTTCTGTCCCTGAACTTTTATTCTCGCTTTGACCTAGCCTTTAATTACGTGTTTAATTAACTAATAATCGTAATATCACCCTTAATTTGACCTATTTTATTACTTTAATTTTCAACCCTTTTATTTTCTCCTTTTTATCTTCAAAATTCCGTCTTAAGTGTATTTTTGACGTAAATCAATTAGCCTTTGTAATTCATTTGTAATTTTAATTATCGTTGTTTATTTATGATTTATTCACCCGTATTCACATGTAATCAATTCTAAATCTCAACTCGACATTAATAGTTGCTAAATTATTTGTTCGCCGACATAGTTTAATTCACATGCTAGGATTAATCTGTGGATGTTGCTTTGCATGCTTATAATCAACGACATATCAAATATGAATAATTCCCTAATCGTTAGTAGAGGCCGCTATCGAGGCGGGTGGGATTAGATGTTCAGTAAAAAGGACTTCCTAATACGTACCGTCACCCCTTACTCCAGATCTCTGTGAACATCCGTGTTCATTGGCATCCACGAGAGTCAGTCTAGACATAGAATGCTAAGGGTAACGAGTTCTTAGTGTTCATGTCACTACTTTGTGTCTTGACATGGCACGAGGTATTCGAACGGTTCCAATTTTCCATAAAAATTGGTGGCGACCTCCACAAATGCAGGCTTATTCAATCTTTCACCAATTTCAATGCCTCACAAATCGGTAACGGCCCATGACATGCTTTGGCTATCCAAGGTTCCGTGGGAGAAGTACCGCCACCTTAAACATTCACAATGCGCGGGTGCGCGCGGCGCGGGTGGCCCATGTCCACAGAAATATAAAAAGAAGGAAGTATGTTATTGAAGACTCATAACTGCATTAAATTTTTCTCTCTCTACCAACCACCCTCTTTTTCTCTCTCTAATAACTGACACAAAATTAACTACAGCGCGGCACATTATATTCTATAAGAATTCAAAACTTTTCCTAACCACTTCTCTTTCCAAATTCCTCTTTAATCTTCCAAAATTATACCATATTTCACTAAAATAAACCGAAGAACTTCAAAAAGTTAAGCGTACAACTTCAAAAAATCTACATAATGAAGAGTGTTGGGCCTTATATTTTTACGCTATGTTCAGGATAATATTCCTACCCTGGCTTGACAAGCAGGACAAGAACCGCCATGGTAGCTCAGGATTGGCACAAGGTAGAGGGCAACGGTCAAGTACAAGGATAATATTTGACTAAGTCGGCAATAATTTTGAGGAATATCTCAGCATTATTACACCAATTAAGAGCACAATTATGGAGAATATTTGGTCATTAAGGAGGAGCATTTATCCGGGTAATTAAGCACAATAAAGGAGCAATTAATGGCATCATTAAGAGGGAATATCACGCCATTAAGAGAGAGATCATATAGCCGTTCAAGGAAGACTATATAAAGAAGACTCAAGATCATTTGAAGACACATTCCATCATACTACAAGCAATACTACGACAATACTTAGAGAAAATATAATATATTGTGCTAATTACATAGTTATTCTACAATTACATAGTGAAATCCTCTCCTGGCTTGGTGCCCGTTGTTTTTTCTCATTCAAGGGTTTTCCACGTATAAATCTTGTTGTCTTATCTATTTATTTATTTAGATTTACACTACATATGTTTTACCCTGCCCTGCAGTCATAGCAAAGATATTCGAGCTAGTTAACCCTGCAATTACTCTACCCTAATCTGACTCAGCCTTGAGGAGAATCTACCAAAAAAATTGGCGCCCGCCATGGGACATCTAGTTCACTAAATTTTTTTTTTCCTTTTTCACAAAAAATCAAAAAACTAACAAACAATGGCACAACCCATCGTTGAAGAATAGTCGACTGCTGCTCTATAACAGATAACAGAAATGGAGAGCCTTAAAGAAAAGATGGGCCAGTTCGAAGTTGAAATCTTACAACTGAAAGAATGTGAGTCAACCTTGAAACAGAAGTTGGAGAAAAGTCAGGGATCAGGCTCTAAAATCCCGCCAGAAACCCCATTCTCATCAATCATCAAACACTTTGATTTCTCGGATTTTGGGAGCCTAAGTAACACCAATAAAGTGATCAATGTGGATGAGAATGATATCCCCAAAAATGACAAAGAACAACTTGATGAAACAGGAGTAGCTGTCATGATGGCTATAGTCCAGGAAATCAATAAACTCAATGAAAAATTCAAAAAAATTCCTACAGTACCTACAAGCATGGAAGAAGTTGCCCTAGATACTTACACCGACTCGCCTTTTGTGAATGAGATAGGCAAAGTGGATCTTCCCAAGAAATTTGTGATTCCATCTATGAGAACTTATGATGGGACCGCAGATCCACAAAATCATGTAGCCTTCTATAAACAAAAAATGTTAGCTGCATCAATTCCAAGCGAATTTAGACAGGTTTGCATGTGCAAATGATTTGGAACAACCCTGACCGGCCCAACACTGCAATGGTACATCAACCTGCCCAATGGAAGCATCAGATCCTTTGCTAACCTGATCAACTCTTTCAACCAGCAGAGAATTGGATAAGCGTTATAGTGACCTATACAGGATCACCCAGAAAGAAGATAAGACCCTCAGAGCTTTCCTCAACGGATTCAAAAACGAGAAAGTGTCTATTCCTAGATGTGACGTTAGAACAACAGTGGAGGCATTTAGGCAGGGATTGCTACCCAATAATGATCTCTATGGTGAACTCACCAAGTATCCCTACCATACCTTTGAGGATGTTCAAGCCAAAACACTCGCTTATATCAGGCTAGAGGAAGACCAAAGCTACAAGGTTGGAGCATCCAGCAATGCAAAAGAATATGAAAAGACGAATTGGAAGAGTGACAACTACAATAGAGGAAACAACTACAGGATGACCCCATATACCAGGCCTGGCCATTCAGAAGTCAACCTGAAACAAGAACATCAAGGTAAGGCTAACCCACTGATGTGACAATAATTTAAGCACATTTAGTCCCCGAATTAGCCTTGTTCCCATGCTTTTTAGTGCATATTTGGGTCATTTATTGTGTTTAGTCCTTTGTTTTGCATATTCTTTGAGGTTTTGTGTCCTTGGTAGGAAAGGAGTGCAAACCTTGCATTTTCATGGCAAAATGAAGCTAAATTAATTGAATTCAATGACCAAGCATCAAGGAGAGACAATATTAGAAGGCCTTTGTACATACTATAGTAGATGGGCAATGATGAGAAAAGATCCTTGCTTCCCCGAGGAAATCCTCAAGGATTCTATGAAGAAAAAGGAAGAAAAGAAGAAGGAATGAAGCTGTAAGACAATCCGAGCGGATTGCCCTGAATCCGCCCGTCCAAGGCCCACAATCCGAGCGTCTTCCTCACCTGGACGCTCGGCCAAAACCTCCACAATTCGCCCGTCTTCCCCCTCTGGACGCCCGTCCAGAAACACCCAAATCCGCCCGTCCCATGCCTAAGACGCCCAGATTCCCTTACAGCTATTTCGTCTTCTACAAACTTCGAGGAAGGATGCGCATCTTTTTCTAAGACCGGCGAAAAAGAGACCGGTGTATCCCTAGAGACCGGCGATTCCTCAAGGACTTAATCGTCATTTAAGCCCTTAGTAAATCCTAATTTATCTAACTAATCCTTACTATAAATACCTCATTAGTCTAATTAGAAGAGCATGTTCTTCTTAGCAATCTTTAGTGTAGTTAATATCAATCAAATCTCTCTTTAATCTTGTAATCAACATTTAATCAAGTTTTAATACAAGTTTTATTTCCTTAATCTCTCTCTTGTTCACCCTTTATTTTGGGTAATTGAAGATTATTTGGGTTATTATTGGGAGATTGACAACCTTCCAATCCAGCATCAAATACTTCTATTATTCTTTGCTTTATTATTGGAATCATTAGTAGGTATAATTCTCTTAATCCCTTTTTAATTATTGTTAATTATCTTCATTTATTCATCATGTTTTACTTTGTTGGTATGATTGACAACCTTGATAGCATGTTCAACATGATAATGAGTGAGTAGTTTCCTTAGCTAGGGTTAATGGGTAATTAGGGGAAACCAACATGGGGAATGATTCATGCTTAAATTAATATGTTTTCATAGTTTATTCACTTATTTGTTATGATCTCAACTTATGCACATGTTATGTTTGATGAAATGCGAGCCTTTGAATCCTTGCATTTTTTTCCCATCACCTATCTTTTCAATGAGACTTGTAAGACATAAACCAACTCGAGTCTCATTAGACCATTCATATAGTTGAGTAGGGAAGATTAAGTTGACTTGTAGGTGTTTGATGGGAGTGTCGTCGTGGCTCTCAATCAAACACATTTATAATACTCAACAAACAACTAGTTAGTGGTAAGTCGAGGTCGATCCATGGGACGGTGTGCTTTGGGTTCTAAGTCTATCTATCTCAATTTATGCTAGTGTCACGATTTGTTTGGTTTTGTAGTTGTGTTCTAGACTAATGCAAGCAATATGGTAAAACGAGCAATAAAAGAAGGAAAGATGTAAACAATTGATTAAAAGTGCTAGGATATCATGGGGTCATAGGGGATTCATGGTGTTGATCATACAAACATGTTTACAAGGTTGCAAGCAATTAATGTTGTGGAGGAACCGAGTTGGGTTATGTCTTACGGTTCTTAGGAAGAGTTGGGTCCCGGAGCCGAATCGATTAGATTGTACAACACCTACAAGTCGACTTACTTTCCTCCTAATCAACTTCTATGCATGGTCTAACAAGACTCGAGTTGGTTTATATCTTACGAGTCAAGTTGAATAGATAAGAGATGGTAAAAATGCAAGGATTCATAGGCTTAGCATTTCATCAAACATAACATGTGCATAAAGTTGACATCACAACAAGCAAGCAATTTAATCATGTGAACATATTAGATTAAGCATGAATCAATCCCATGTTTGTTTCCCCCAATTACCCACTAATCCTAGCTAAGTAACTACTCACTCATTATCATGGGAAACATGTCATTAATGGTGTCAATCATCACAACAAGTATAAACATGATAATAGAATGAAGAAATGAACAATAAAGATTAAAAAGTAAAAGAATTATACCCAACTTAAGATGATCCAAATAATAAAGCAAAGAATAATAGAAGAAACTTGATGATTGATGGAAGGTTGTCAATCTCCCAATAATAACCCAATAATCTTCAATTACCCAATAATAAACTTGAATAATAAACTTGAACAATAATTAAGGAGAGATTAATGTGTAATTTGTGGAAAGATTAAAGAGTAATCTATTCTAATCTACTCCTAATCTAATCTAAAGAAGGATTTTCTAGCTAAAAAGATGTGATAAAACTTGATGGTTTGATTATTACAAATGGGGTATTTATAGTGAAAATTAGGGAGGATGCATTAGGGTTAACTAAGGGCTAAACTAGTAATTACACTTTTTAAGTTGAGCAAGGAGACTCCGGGATTGTCCGAGAGAAGGGCTTCTCTTATCGTTGCTTGAAGAATGAAAATGTCTTTGTCTTTGAAATCCGTGCGGATGGGAGTCGGGACGGCCGGATCTGGGCTAAGGAATCCGAGCGGATCCTTGGGCAAGACGCTCGGATTGGCGAGGGGGAATCCGAGCGGATTGTAGGGAATCCGGGCGGATTCTCTTCCAGCGGAATTTCTTGTTTTTCCCAGCCACAAGACGGACGGATTGTAGAGAAGACGGGCGTCTTGGGGGAAGACGGGCGGATTCCTGAGAAGACGGGCGTCTTGGGGGAAGACGGGCGGATTCTCGAGAAGACGGGCGTCTTGGGGAAGACGGGCGGATTCTGCGAAGACGGGCGGATTCCGAACGACTTCTTTGTTTGACCTCGGATTGTAAAACGGACGTCATTTTCTCATCCGGACTCCTATTGGAGTGATTCAAAAGCCTAGATCGCTTGATTTTTCGACGCCGTTCCATCTAACATATTTTCAGAGCCAAAGGAGCAACTCTTGGTTTGCGTTCCGAGCCATTTTCTTCATGAAGTGCCTTCCCTCTCGTCATTCTTACTTTTAACCCTTTGATTCTTCTATATACACTTTATTCCTAGATCTTTGGTCATCATTCTTGCCTCCTCTCCATACTAGTCCATCTAATATCATCAATAAGCTTCCAAATATGCACGAAAGACGGGAATTTCCGCCTTATTATCTCCTTTTCTACAAAACATATGAAATGCGATAGAAAAGCAAATAGGAAGGTTTTGACGGATAAAATGGCCATGAAATGCTATAATAGTATGCAAAATAGGCTCAATTAGGGGACTAAATGTGCGCTAATTATGGTCACATCAAATATCCCCAAACCGAACCTTTACTCGTCCCGAGTAAAGAGGTGACTAAAACTAGACCTTTATTTAAACTAACCTAATAACATAGCCGATATGAGACAATTAGCGGGTCTCACTCCGCCCCTTCAACTCACAACAAGACAACCATGAGGTAGGATGCCTTCTTGCAAGGCAAGGTGGGTCTTGCCAAAATGGCGACACATCCAAGCATTAAGCACACAAAAACACATAATGGATGCATCTACAAAAGAATAGCCACTTTCCTCATCTAAGTGGCGGAAATTATCTACAAGGGAAGCAATTCAAGGGTACACACTCCTTCATAAATGCAATTTCTTCAAACTACTAAGCCTAGAAGGATACCAATAAATCACCTCCAAGTTGTGTCAAGCTAGGGTAACTTTGTCCTCAATCGTTAAATGCTTTTGTCAAGAGTAGACTCCCTATGGTGTTAGAAACACTGGAGGATCGCGGAATTCCCCCTCTTGCCTAGACAAGAAGAAGGGTCGTCCCCTCTCTACCATGCACAAAAATGGATAAGATGGAAAAGGGATCGATAGTAGTTGAGTTTCATTTTGGGAGTTTGCTTTTGTTTTTGTTTTCCCCCCAATTTCTTGTGGCATTTGACATTTGAGAACACTTTCTTTGCCATTTCTTTTTGATTTTTGGCATTTCAACACTTGAAAACTTTCAACTTTTCTTTGCATTTCTTTTTGAACATTTTCAAAGTCACCCCATATGTAGGGAGGGTGCCTTATTTTTGAAGCTTTAGGAGTCTATTTTTGCTCCTCTTTTCATTTGATGCATTCTTGCAAACTTTCTTTCACTTTTCATTTCATTGAACTCAAATTGATTTCTTTTTGTGCCCATTCCCCTTTGTTGACGAAATGTGGTAGAACATGGATGATGGATGGATGGATGCATGGTTTCAAGGGTCACCTTGGAATAAACGGTAGCCAAGGAGTTATCACACCACAAGGTACTCTTGACTAGGCCTTTAACCATGGGTCAAAGGATACTAGCATGACACATCCTAGGGTGTTTTACAAGTATTCTAACAAGCAAAGTCTTAAGAAGAAAAAGCATCTACTAGGGCCTATATACACTTGTCAAGCTTCCCAAGTAGACGGTTTCACAAAATTTTTCTAACATGCAAACTACATGCCATGATGCAACTAACATTTATACATCCTAATGCAAATGATTCTACCAACTAATATGCCAAATAAACTAAATGCATGTCCTGAATTCACATTGTTATACCGCATCAATTAAAATAAAGCCACATAGTCATTAACATAAAGAGGAAAAAGGAGATTGGAAAGATCATACCATGCGGTCTTCAATATCCTCATGTCTCGGATGTGGCGTAGTCAATCAATGTGAACAAGGATGAACAAACACAATATATACAAGACAATATATACAAGTCTAAACTACAAAGGAAATGAACTTGTTTTTGGATTTTTCAATTTTTCAAATTTTTATGGTTTTTGTTTTTATGAAATTAAAAGACATATTTTTGTGATTTTTCGAAATTTTTCAATTTTTATGCATTTTTGGAATGTAAATTCCCATCCCCCACTTTATTTTGGACATTGTCCTCAATGTACATGTAGGAGTAGGAATAAAAAGGAAATACATGTTTTTGGAATTTTGATTTTATGGAAATTGAAGTACAAATGCAATGATATGATATGAATGAATGCATGCTCTAACTAAATGCAATTCTATATGACATATATAACAAATGAATGCAATATAAACTATACTATATGATGCATGATTTCTATTAAGCTATGGTCACTTATGATCAAACCTCCCCAAACCGATTTAAACACTATATCTAGTGTAGAAAGAAATAGGTTTGGTCATTAGTAACTATGCATGAATTCTAGTCTATATGCAACTAACTACATGAATCATGTGGGATAAATACAATGCAAACTATACTACATGAACTAACTAATGCAAATGCGATATGAAATATATGATACAAATGCAAGCTAAAAGTATATGTATATAACTAAATGCAAGTGTAAATGTAATGCAAAGTCAAAGAAAAGGGTATCTTACAAATGGTGGTTTGAGATAGGACTCCACCAAACTAGTTTGAATTGTTAAAGTTCTTTGTTTTGTCCATAGAGCTCAAGGCTCTTAGAAGAAGATCAAAAGCTTGTGAACAAGCTCCAAATAAGCATATGTATGGGTTGCTCCATTTGAACACGAAATTTGGCCAAGGAAGTTTGTCATATATCCTTTCTTTCACCTTGTCCTTGGCACTAGAGCTTTCCCGATGCTTCAAACCAATAGGCCCATGATTCTCGTCAACACTAGGTATGAAGTATGGTTCATATTTGTCCGGAGACTTCAACTCACCACCTTCTTTTTCCATTTTGGTGACGGTGATAGCATTTTGATTTTTCAATCCTTCCAAGGTAGAAGGAGAATTTTCATAACATTGATGATCAAGCTCCTTAGAAGTTGGCATTGTGGATGCCAAATTTCCACAAGTAGCTTCACGTGCAAGTTTCTCTTTGAGCTTTGCCACCAAGTAGCTTTTGTATGATGCCTTGACCTCTTGAAGAAGGTCCACCATATCCTCTCCAACAATCATTGGCTCCATGGTAGGGGCCAAGTAGTCTTCATGGGAAATGGGGAAAAGGAATTCATCTTCTTCATGGAAGCATACCTCAAACTTCTCAAGGATGGGCTCCTCAAGTAAGGCAATTTCACAACTCCATTCCTCTTCTTCATTACAAGACACATATCCCTCATAATCTTCATCCATAGGCATGTCATCATCGCTATCTCCATAAGAATCATAAATGGGAGCTTCACTCTTCTTCACCAACTCATTCTCCAACACCTCAACATCTACTTCAAATGACACACCCTCATACTCACAAAGGTTAAGAGTATTTGGCTTACTCAACCTCATGTCTTCATCATCAAATACCACACTTTCATACTCACAAGAGCCCAAAGAGGTTGGCTCTTCCCACTTCTCATCAAAGGTAACTCCTTCAAACTCACATTCATGGTCAATGTCCAAGGAGTGGTGGGGAGTGGTTGCTTGGGATTCATTTAATTGGGCAATTTGAATCTCCAACTCCTCACATTGGGCAACAATGCCTTGAAAAACATTGTCCCTCTTTTGGCTCTCCTCTAGCATTTGTTTTATGAAGTTTTGTTGATCTCCCATCATTTGGAGAATCAAATTTTCAATGGGTTCATCTTCTTGTTGTGGGTAGGTGTGAAAGTTGTTGTATTGTGGCATTTGGAATTCATTGTGAAGTGGGTATTGGGTGGATGGTTGTTGTTGGTATTGGATGTGGTGATTTTGGTGGGAAAAGTTGGGGTAGTAGTTAGGATTTTCATTGTACGAATAATAAGGTAGGTTTGTGTTGACTTGCTCCTCAAACTCCCCATACCCATAGTCATACTCAAAAGATCCACCACATACTCCATATGTCAAGTCTTGAGTCATCATCACTAAGACAAGGAAACAACTACAAGCATGGAAACTACACAAAAACGGTAAGAACAATCCTTGAGGAACAAGTTCCTCAAGGTGAAAGCACAATTAAAATAGACAAACAAGTAAGAACTTAATCACATAGCACCGTCCCCGGCAACGGCGCCATTTTGACGTGGACGATGTCGTCACTCATCCAATCAAACACATTTATAATACTCAACAAACAACTAGTTAGTGGTAAGTCGAGGTCGATCCATGGGACGGTGTGCTTTGGGTTCTAAGTCTATCTATCTCAATTTATGCTAGTGTCACGATTTGTTTGGTTTTGTAGTTGTGTTCTAGACTAATGCAAGCAATATGGTAAAACGAGCAATAAAAGAAGGAAAGATGTAAACAATTGATTAAAAGTGCTAGGATATCATGGGGTCATAGGGGATTCATGGTGTTGATCATACAAACATGTTTACAAGGTTGCAAGCAATTAATGTTGTGGAGGAACCGAGTTGGGTTATGTCTTACGGTTCTTAGGAAGAGTTGGGTCCCGGAGCCGAATCGATTAGATTGTACAACACCTACAAGTCGACTTACTTTCCTCCTAATCAACTTCTATGCATGGTCTAACAAGACTCGAGTTGGTTTATATCTTACGAGTCAAGTTGAATAGATAAGAGATGGTAAAAATGCAAGGATTCATAGGCTTAGCATTTCATCAAACATAACATGTGCATAAAGTTGACATCACAACAAGCAAGCAATTTAATCATGTGAACATATTAGATTAAGCATGAATCAATCCCATGTTTGTTTCCCCCAATTACCCACTAATCCTAGCTAAGTAACTACTCACTCATTATCATGGGAAACATGTCATTAATGGTGTCAATCATCACAACAAGTATAAACATGATAATAGAATGAAGAAATGAACAATAAAGATTAAAAAGTAAAAGAATTATACCCAACTTAAGATGATCCAAATAATAAAGCAAAGAATAATAGAAGAAACTTGATGATTGATGGAAGGTTGTCAATCTCCCAATAATAACCCAATAATCTTCAATTACCCAATAATAAACTTGAATAATAAACTTGAACAATAATTAAGGAGAGATTAATGTGTAATTTGTGGAAAGATTAAAGAGTAATCTATTCTAATCTACTCCTAATCTAATCTAAAGAAGGATTTTCTAGCTAAAAAGATGTGATAAAACTTGATGGTTTGATTATTACAAATGGGGTATTTATAGTGAAAATTAGGGAGGATGCATTAGGGTTAACTAAGGGCTAAACTAGTAATTACACTTTTTAAGTTGAGCAAGGAGACTCCGGGATTGTCCGAGAGAAGGGCTTCTCTTATCGTTGCTTGAAGAATGAAAATGTCTTTGTCTTTGAAATCCGTGCGGATGGGAGTCGGGACGGCCGGATCTGGGCTAAGGAATCCGAGCGGATCCTTGGGCAAGACGCTCGGATTGGCGAGGGGGAATCCGAGCGGATTGTAGGGAATCCGGGCGGATTCTCTTCCAGCGGAATTTCTTGTTTTTCCCAGCCACAAGACGGACGGATTGTAGAGAAGACGGGCGTCTTGGGGGAAGACGGGCGGATTCCTGAGAAGACGGGCGTCTTGGGGGAAGACGGGCGGATTCCTGAGAAGACGGGCGTCTTGGGGGAAGACGGGCGGATTCCTGCGAAGACGGGCGGATTCCTGAACAGCTTCTTTGTTTGACCTCGGATTGTAAAACGGACGTCATTTTCTCATCCGGACTCCTATTGGAGTGATTCAAAAGCCTAGATCGCTTGATTTTTCGACGCCGTTCCATCTAACATATTTTCAGAGCCAAAGGAGCAACTCTTGGTTTGCGTTCCGAGCCATTTTCTTCATGAAGTGCCTTCCCTCTCGTCATTCTTACTTTTAACCCTTTGATTCTTCTATATACACTTTATTCCTAGATCTTTGGTCATCATTCTTGCCTCCTCTCCATACTAGTCCATCTAATATCATCAATAAGCTTCCAAATATGCACGAAAGACGGGAATTTCCGCCTTATTATCTCCTTTTCTACAAAACATATGAAATGCGATAGAAAAGCAAATAGGAAGGTTTTGACGGATAAAATGGCCATGAAATGCTATAATAGTATGCAAAATAGGCTCAATTAGGGGACTAAATGTGCGCTAATTATGGTCACATCAGTGTTGTACAATCTAATCGATTCGGTTCCGGGACCCAAACTTTCCTAGGATTGTAAGACATAAACCAACTCGATCCATCACAATAATAATTACTTGCTTGTAATTTGAGAATATGTTTGTATGATCAATTCCCATGAATCCCCTATGACCCCATGACATCCTAGTGCTTTTTATCAATTGTTTACATCCCTTTTAATTCATCTTGCTTGTTTACTTTTATTTCTATTTAGTTTAGTGATCTTCTACTTCAAACCCCAATTGTGACACCCTTAGACACCACTAGTTGCAATAGAAAATCTCATCTCAATTCCCGTCCCTTGGGATCCGACCTTTACTTGCCTCTTTACTAATTGTAGAGTTGTTTGTGAAGTTATAAATCGTGTTCTGGTCTAGGTGCTTCTAACGACAAGTACTGAAAACTAAACCTCCTCGAGAGTCCGACCAAAAATGGCGCCGTTGCCGGGGACGGTGTTAACTTGATTTAGATTTTCTTGTATTGTTATTAGTTGTGTCTTTCTTTTCCTTGGGGAAGTAAAACTCCTCTAGGTTTGTTCTAATTATTCTCGAGTTGTTTGATATTTTGCATGTCTAGAAGATCATAAGGTAACTTGTTACCCTTTGATCACGAAATTGAAAGGACTTTGACAACCAATAGAAGACTTGCTAGGAGAAATTTGAGAGGTATTGGTGAGGTTGTAGATATTCAACCATATACTATTGAGTTCATCAACCCTTTTGCAAGAGAAGGTGAAGAGAACCCAACACAAAATCCAACACAAAATCAACCCACAATGCCTAAATTTTCATCACATTCCGTACCAACCGAGGAGAACCTACCCAATGGTACTCCCACACCACAACATCTAACCGGAAATTTCATTGCCAATTCCGCATTTTTCCAATTAGTCGAAAGAAGCCAATTTGGGGGGATGCCTAGTGAAGACCCTCATTCTCATATGGAGACTTTTTGTGACTATTGTGATGCGATATCTCAAACCGGTGAAACTTAAGACCAAATACGATGGGTCTTATTTCCTTTTTCTCTAATTGGCACCGCGAAACAATGGTTGAAAGGACTTGATAAGGCTACTCTCGGAATTGATTCTTGGAAGAAGTTGGCTCTAGCTTTCTACAAAAAGTTCTATCCACCGGAAAAGACTAACATGCTAAGAGCTCAAATTACGGGCTTTAAGCAAAGAGATGAAGAATCCTTGTATGAAGCTTGGGAGAGATTCAAAGGAATTTGTCGCTCATGTCCTCACCATGGACTTAGCGAGTGGTTCTTGGTACAAGAATTTTGGAACGGTCTTTATGAAGACTCAAGAAACATTCTTAACATGGGATCAAATGGAATGTTCACCGAAGTTGATGACAATCAAACTTGGAACAAAATTGAGGAAATGGCGGTCCATAACTCACAATATAGTAGACCTCGCAAGGCTACTAGAGAAGGAAAGCATGAAGTGGACTCCATTACTCAATTGGTTGCTCAACTTAGTGCTCACATTGATATCATCAATTTGAAGTTTGAAAAAGCTATGGCTAGACTTGAAGAAGCCTCAAAATCACCAAAGCATCATGTTAATGCCATGACGGCATCTTCATCAATCCCAAGTGGGATATGTGAGAATTGTGGAACTTTGGGACATGACCAAAGTGAATGTAGGGGAACAAATGAACAAGTGAATGCTTTTCAAGCATACAAGAGTGGTACCCCTTATTCAAACTATTACAATAAAAACACCAAATTCCATCCAAATCTCTCATACAAAACCAAAATGTTCAAAACCCTCAACCAACATACACCCCACCTCCCATGAGCAACCAAAATCAAAGGCCCTTTTACAACCAAAACCAAGGTTACTAAAATCAAACTCCATACAATCAACAAAATGACCAAGGTTTTGATGTTCAAAAAGCGGTCCTCCAAATACAAAAGAATCAACAAGAGTTTTTCACTCAAATGCAAAAGGATAGTCAAGCAAAGGAAATCACCATCAACAACATCCTAGCTCACACCAAAATGTTGGAAACCCAATTGACTCAACTAGCATCTTCAAGCTCACAAAGACAAAAGGGGCCATTACCACCTCAAAGTAATCCCCCAAGACATGAAACGGTTAGTGCCATTCACTTGAGGAGTGGTACAAGGTATGAAGCACCATCAAAAGAAGAAGTTTCAAATAAAAATGAAGACAAGGTCAAGGAGAACGAGCCCATTGTGATTAGACTTCCTTTTCCAAGTCGTCAAGCCAAGCCCAAATTTGATGACCAACTTGGAAAATTTATGGAAATTGTGAAGAATTTGGAAGTCTCAATTCCTTTCACGGAATTAATCAATCACGTGCCGGCCTATGCAAAATACATGAAAGACATTCTCACAAAGAAGAAGTCGATCCGGAAGCTTGAGACTATCGCCTTCACTAAGGTGAGTAGTGAAATACTTCAAGGCAGTTCACCTCCAAAACTTAAAGATCTGGGAAGCTTCTCAATACCGTGTACCATTGGCGACACCACGATCAACAAAGCCTTATGTGATCTATGGGCTAGTGTGAGTGTTATGCCGTACTCGGTGAGTAAAAGGTTAGGGATGGGAGAGCTTAAATGCACCAATATCACACTCCAAATGGCCGATAGATCAACGAAGACACCATTAGGGATATGGGAAGATGTTCCCGTAAGAGTTGGGAAATTTTTCATCCCGGTGGACTTTGTCATTGTTGACATGGAAGAAGACTCCAACATTCCAATCATTTTAGGAAGACCTTTCTTGCACACCGCGGGTGCGGTGATTGATGTGAAGCATGGAGAGCTCACTCTAGAAGTGGGAGATGAGAGCATAACTTTCAATCTTGACAAAACAATGAGAGCTCCCCGTTTGCATGAACCATGTTTTATGGTTGATCATTATAGCCGGAAGGATGATAGGAAGAAGTCGGAATTCCAATGGAAGAAGAAAATTGATGATGCTCCATTCAAAGAGCAAGTGAATTGTAACAAAGAGAGCTTGAAAAGCTCACCAAAGTCAAGCAATGAAGAGGATGGCCTCGTTGGCCAGGACAAGAAAGTATCAGAGTTGTCTCTATCAACTCAAGAGATCTTTAGTGATTAAGTAGATGAAGTTTGTGGTCTTTGGGACGATGAGTTTGAATGGATTTTCAATCCCTATATTGGTAATGCAATCGATAAAGACCAACATGAAGGACAACAAGGGCAAAGGTCTATTGAGGATTTTTATCATGATAATGAACAAGCTTTTGACTACTTTTTCAAGGTGTTGAGCAACATCAACAACACCTTGGACATGCCCCCATGACATCTCACTAAGGATGAGAGTTTGGTGGAGTCCTCTCCAAACCACCATTTGTAAATATTTCTAACTCCCTAACTCGCATTTTAATTCTTACATTGCATTTTAGTCATTTTTGGATTTTTATGCTTTGATCAAGGTAATTATCATTTTTGAGAGAAGTGAGGGAGGGACTAATGATTTAATTGATGTGTAGTGCTTTAGCTTAGTGTGGAGATATCAATTGCCTAGGCTATTCATGCCTTAGTAGTGCCCCTATAATGAAGAACACGGGATTTGAAGAATTAAAAATGACAAGGGATATGCAAGTGCACGGATGGAACTGAATCCGGGTAGACCAGGGAGAATCCGAGCGTCCTTAAGGGGAATCCGCTCGTCTTCAGGGAATCCGAGCGTCTTTGGCAAAATCCGTCCGTCCAATTGAACTTAAAAATTGAAATTTTGGGATTGTTGAAGAATCCGAGCGTCCCAGCAGAGAAGACACTCGTCTTGAAGAATCCGCTCGTCTTTGCAGAAAGACGCCCGTCTTTTTGCTAGTGCAAAATAAGAAAGCTTGCTGTATCAGAATCCGCCCGTCTTCAGCAGAATCCGCTCGTCCCGCAGTCAAAGAATCCGAGCGTCCCAGCTGAAAGACGCCCGTATTTAGGCGAGAATCCTGAACCCAGAATAGGCAGAATCCGAGCGTCCCGAAGGAAAAACGCTCGTCTTCCCTTGCAGTTTCAAAATTTTCGGGTGTTTTAAATACCCCTCCCACATTCATTTCTTCATTCATTCATTAAAAACACTACCCATAAACCCCAAAACCCGCATCCTCTCCATCACCAAAACAAGATTTCCTCAACCAAATTCAACAAAATCAAATCCAAACTTCCCTACAACAACAATTAATCACTCCTCTTCCAACAATAATCAATCCAAGCACCAAAATCTTCAACCTTTGAGTCTATTTTTGAATTACAAAGGCAAAGCCTTTCATCTTAAAATCGATTTGGGTATAATTGGAGATTGAAGGATTTCACTCTTTTCTTGGTATATTAATCAATGGCAAGAACAAAAGGATCAACAAAGGCACCTAAGGCAAAGACACTCTCAACAAGGCAACAATGTCTTCAACCAAAGAAAGCCTCATTGGCTATGGTGGTTGCTAGTGCAAACTTGGAAGTTCAACAACAAAATCCTCCCTTGGAAGCGACAACATCAACAACTCCGGAAATTGCTCAATTATCAAACTATCCGGAGGTAATTTTCATTTCTAACTCCCATAGGGATACATTTGCCAAGTATGTTAGGAAATCCTTTCTACCCACCAAATTCATATGTGAAGATGCCTTGAACAAATTAGGTGTCCTTGAACAAACGAAAGCCTTCTTTGAAGCCATGGAGTTGGGAAAATTGTTTGCTACAAGAGAATTGACATACCCCTCCCTTACCTTGGAATTCTTGAGTTCATTGAAAGTAACGAAGGTAGAGACTAGAGAAAACATCGAGTTCCGCCTTGCCAATGTGAATAGGCGGATCACCTTTGATGACTTGAGTAAAGCATTAGGTCTTCGTGATTCACCTCATTATTACAAGAAGCCCGAAAAATATGACCCCGCTCCTCTTTGGGAGGCGATTTCCGGGAAGAAATTTGAGAATTTTCATGCTAGTCGCGCCTATTGTATTCTACTTGAATCGGCCTTAAATTTGAGAACAAGGTCATCGGGAATACTATCATTGCAAGAAAAGACACTAACCACTTTACCAAGCTCGATTGTATTCTACTTGAATCGGCCTTAAATATTGGAAGGGAATTCACCAAGCCTTACAATGCTCTAAGCCCTTTGGTGGAAAGATGGCTCAATATTGATTGTGGAAAGCAAGGCACCGCTTTTATCGTAAATGGAGGTCTAGTTACTCTCTTGGCCAAGTACTTTGATCCAAATTTCAACAAGGATAGAAAGTATGTGGCGAAAAAAGGGGGTCATCTCATTGACATGGATGCCATGATTAACAAGTACAAGTGGGTTACTCATAACCCCCTTGACACCAAATATGGGTGGCTCACCAATGATGCTAGATCTTTTACTTTGCCTTCCAAGATATGCCGTTTGAGTGTCCATCGGACAAACTACCTTCTTCCCCTCTCAAAGGAAGCCGAATACATCATCCGTCAACAAAGGGGTGAAATTGAAATGCCCTCCGCCTCCATTGTCACACCACCCTATCCATTCAAATATCAAGAGCTCAAACCCGAAGGTGTTGAAGTGGACAATGACTGCATGACTCTACTTATGCAAGAGATGCACAAACAAGCTTATAAGGATCGGGAAGATGCATACTTAGCCCAATATCCACCCCTCCTTCATTTAGCTAGGCAAGGACTACTTGATCCTTCATGTCCTTTGCCTAGTTCGGCGGATTGGGAAGTCTTCTTTCCAAGTGGATCTAGGGGTGAGATACCGGGTGACGATGAGGTTGTCGGTGATGAGGTTGTTGATGAAGGCATTGATGAAGAGGTAAATGAAGAAGAAAAGGCAAATGAAGAAGAAGAATATGATGAAGGAAGTAAGCAAGGAAGTGAAGAGGGAAGTGGGGATGAGTCCACTTCTATTGAGGAAGATGATGACAATGATGATATGGTGGAAGACTAGCAAGCTTTGGAGGCTCCTACCCTCTTGAGTTTTGTCTACTTCTTTCTTTGTTTTATTTATTTCATCTTGATCATGGTTGGAGAGTCCTAGCAACATAGAGGACTAACACCTCGGCCCCATTGAGGTGTTCTTATTGTTCCCACTTTTGAAAATCCAAAATAACAAATTTAGTTTCATGCATTGCATCTTGTGTGCATGAACTACCCCCAACTTTAGGACATTATAAATAATGTCTATCTCGGTTTGGGGAAGTACATGCATACGCAACGGGCGGTAATCTAAATTATGTTCTCCGTCATAAACAAAAACCCATGCATCATGTAGTGTAGATTAGTATAGCTTGCATTTAGTGTAGAATTCATGCATCATGTTTGCATAATTTCCCATCATTAGTGTGGGGATGGGGAATTCTAAATTAAGTTTTATTCAAAAATCCAAAAAAAAATAAAAAAAAAAACAAAAAATTTCGAAAAACCATAAATATTTGAAAAATTTGAAAATCCAAAAACAAGTTCATTTCCTTTGTAGTGTAGTCATGTATATATTGTTGTATATATTGTGTTTGTTCTATCCTTGTTCACATTGATTGACTATGCCACATCCGAGACATGAGGATCATGAAGACAGCATGGTATGACCTTTCCAATCTCCTTTTTCTTCTTAATGTTAATGACTATGTGGCTTTATTTTGATTGATGCGGTATAACAATGTGAACCTAGGACTTGCATTTAGTTTATATGTCATGTTAGTTGGTAGAATCATTTGTATTAGGATGTTTATATGCTAGTTGCATCATGGCATATAGTTGCATGTAAGAAAAATTTTGCGAAACCGTCTACTTGGGAAGCTTGACAAGTGTATATAGGTCCTAGTAGATGCTTTTTCTTCTTAAGACTTTGCTTGTTAGAATGCTTGAAAAAGACCCTAGGATGTGTCAAGCTAGTATCCTTTGACCCATGGATTAAGGCCTAGTCAAGAGTACCTTGTGGTGTGATAACTCCTTGGCTACCGTTTATTCCAAGGTGACCCTTGAAACCATGCATCCATCATCCATGTTCTACCACATTTTTGTCATCAAAGGGAATGGGCACAAAAAGAAATTAATTTGATTTCAATGAAATGAAAAGTGAGAAAAAGTTTGCAAAATGCATCAAAAGAAAAGAGGAGTAACAAAAATGAAAACTCCTATACTTCAAATATAAGGCACCCTCGTTACTAATTGCGGTGACTTTGAAAATGTTGAAAAGAAAAATGCAAAAGTTGAAAATTGTCAAGTATTGAAATGCCAAAAATCAAAAGAAATGACAAAAGAAAGTGTTCTCAAATGTTATATGCCACAAGAAATTGGGGGGGAAAAAAAAGCAAACTCCCAAAGTGAAACTCAAATTCTATCGATCCTTTTATCCATCGTATCCATTTTTGTGTATGGTAGAGAGGGAACGACCCTTCTTCTTGTCTAGGCAAGAGGGGGAATTCCGCGATCCTCCGGTGTTTCTAACACTATAGGGAGTCTATTCTTGACAAAAGCATTTAACGATTGAGGACAAGGGTACCCTTGTTGGAATATGTGTCCTCCGACAATAATGCGATCACAACTGTTGATCATGATGATCACATGTTTAAATCTCATTTTAAAGAATACAATTGGGAAGTAATATTTTACTGTCAACTGGTCCACACATATCGGTAATGATTGGCTGACTAGAGTTTGACATTACTGTCGTGCGACGGTGGTGATCAGTTGATCCCCTTAGGTCATACCTAAAGGGTAACACTCTTAATTGAATATTTAATTGATCGTATAACGATACGAGTTAATTAAATTACTTAAATTTGACGGACGATTTTGGAAGTAATATTTACGTGTCTCATTGTAATTTGATTAAATAAGATACGGTCTAAGTATTAGAATTGTTTTATTACTTAGATGAAATTATTGTTTACAGAAACAATTGAAACGGAATGAACAAATTATTATAAATACAGATTATTGTAGTTTATAATTCGGGAACACTTTTTGGTACAAGTAATTATGAATTACTAGATAAATTTTATAAGTGACATATTTTATAAATATGTTGATTTTTAATTGTTAAAAATACATTTTATACACATAATGTCTTGGAACATGTTACATATGACATATTGACAAAATAATGTGTAATGGGCTTTCCATTTTACACAAAATGTACCGAAAATAATTAGGGTGGATTAGAGTATTAAGCGTGCTTTATATTTTATTTAAAAGTGTAATCATCACACTAATACCTACTCTTACATACCTACATTTTATGGGTAGAAGTAAGTGTCATACATTGGCCCCTTTTCCACCCTCTACCCGGTTTTCCAAGGCCACATTTAGAGAGTTTTTCCTCTCTAATAATTCATTCACAACTTAATGCAATATTTCTAGAGTAAGAAATATAATTTCCTCTCAACATCTTACGAGAAATTAGAGAGTTAATAACTTCCAAAAATTCCCTTCTCCATGTCGAAATAATGGAGACCAATATATATATTTTTGGGTCAATTTTAGTAAGATATATATTGTTCTAGTTAAATAATATTTATCTTTTAAGGGGTTATCTTGGGTATATGCTTTTGGGAGATGTTCTAATTTCAACCTTGTTCATCCAATATTTGGAAGCTCAAGAACTAACAAGAAGGAGATCTTGTTGGTGCCTTTTTAATCCGAAAATCATATGGTGAGAAAATGATTTCTTCACTTATCTATTTTAGTTTGCATGCATAAGATTTGTAATTAATTTTATGACAAAATTAATTCGAAACATATAAGAATATGTAAAGTAATGAGATATAGATTTCTAACAAGCGGTATCAAAAGCCTTGGTTGTTTGCATGCAAATCGGTTATAGTTTTTCCGAGTTATACGATTAACATATAAAACTTGTAAATTTGTGTTATTATGATATATCACGAAAATTAATTATGCATGTTAAATTTTCTGATCCTAAAATGTATTTAGGATATTTTGGTTAATTTATGGATTTTTATTGTTCATTTTATATAATATTGGCATTAAAATGTGATTTTTATGATAAAAATGTCATTTTTGGACGAAAATTAGCTAAACTTCGAATTTTTCAGTGATTTTTGGATATGTTTTCACATATAATATTTTTAGATGATCTGGAAATTTTCAGAATTGTTGGAGTTTTTATGCTCAAAATATGGATTTTTCATGTTAAAAATCGGATTTAGATGAAAAATAGGTTAATATGAGATAAATTTCGAATATGGTCATAGAAATTTAGTATGTTGTCACATGCAATTTTACAAGATGTGTGTAAAATAATAGGCTATAATGAAGTCTTCATGCATGATTTATGGATTTTTGATGAAAAATAGCATAAATAGTGACTTAATTAGTGAATAATTGCTAAAACATACTTCATGACTAAGGAAAAACGTCACATGTTGCATTTTATTATCTATTTCAGATCTAAAATGTAAAAGTTGATAAATATAATTTTTCTCATGTTTTTATGATTATATTTGATAAATCCGATAAACCGCAACAATGTTTTTCCTGATAAATTTTCGAAATTTTTAACCTATGTTATTGAACCTTATGAGTGCCATGGTATTTTTCCAGAATGTTCATGAGTTTAAATTTCAAATTTTGAATTTATTTGAAACTTTTGTGATTTATTTGAAGTTTATAGCATTTTATTGTAATTTTGAGTCCATTAATGAACAATTTTAAGAAATATAAGTTAATTATAGTCAATATGTTAGTGGAGACTAATTTTGAGTCCTAAGTTGGTTAGGGTAATTAATTTGTGCATAAATATGATTTTATGTAATTTATGGTGATTTTAAAAGGGTTGAATCACGCAAATACGTAAAAACCGTTTATTATACGATATTGGCTCCTTAAAGGCGATTTAGCATAAAATTGGGCATGTTCATACATATTATAATGCTGCATTTTATTTATGATTGTCATAATTTTATTTTATGTAATTTTGAATTATGTAATTTTACTTAGTATGGCCTTAGTTTTTAATTGGTATTACACGAAATGTATGGGAATATCGATTCGGTTGTAATTTATTGTGATCTCATATCACCGTTTTGTAATTTAATAGATTTATTTTATTTTAATTACAAATGTATAATAGGAAATTATGTAATTTGTTATGTAATTTAATTATTTCGGAGTTCCTTGAAGACGTTGTCACTCAAGAAGGCGATACATAAAGACGGTGTTACCTCGAGATGCGTGCCAAAAACCGAAGTTCAAGGGACCAATGGAGTTGGTTTTCCGAATATGTAATAGTTAATTAGATTTTCTATTTTAGGAAGGCCATACTAGGATTTAATTTATGCTTTGCATTTTATTTATATGTCGCATGCATCGCTAAATCGCCATAACTAAAACATGCATTATCATTTAAATCGAGTATATCGACCGTGTCAATTATAATTATCGTAGTTCACCGCTTTAGTTCACTTAAAACGTGATAGATAATAAATTGACATGACCTCTCGCTAAAAATAAACAATTGAGACTTAACCTTACCAAATAGTAGAAACCATGAAGTACCAGTTTCGCAAGGGAGTTGAGCCGGCTTTACCGTAAGACAAACCTTGTTAAGTTGGTGATGTGGGTGATAAATGTCTACCCACAGAATTTATAAAGATGAGGGTTGTTTTCGGCTTTACCGATGCCCAAGTTGATGTAAATTTGGATCATGGACACATTTATTCGAAATTTGGGTTGAACTCAACGAAAGTATTCTCGACAGTTGCCGGATGTGTTTCGGGCTAAAGATAAATATTAATGTAATTTTATCGACCAAGAGTTCTAAAAGTAGAATCGATTAAAGAGTTAATCCACCGAGTTATATTGATGAGGGTTGTATTCGGCTATACCGATGCCCAAGTTAATATGAATTTGGATTTTGGAATCATTTATCATAGTTGGGTAGAGGTCACTATGTAAATGCTTTACTTGTTATTTACAAGTATTAATAAAACCATAAATGTTAAGTTTTCCACTATTCTGTTATCACATTGTTCTATTTCTTTACCACAATTCATATACGGTATCATTTCGGTTTTTGATTCAAATCTCCATTAAAACATCGTAACTAAAGACAAAAATGAATTTGCTTCTAAAACCTCAAATGAACCATTGCTAAGGATCTCTTGTAAAGAGTATAGATTAAAGTTATTCATTATCAAACAGGTTTTTGATACTTGACTAACGTATCTACCTACAATGAATTGTTTTTCATATACTTAATTGAATTAAGTACCTTGAAATGATAAATTTTTGGTAATTAGATTTGTCAGAATTCGTAATTGACCAAAATAACGCAACCACTTCAAATGAAAGTTTTAAGACTAAAACGAACAAATGAAGAGTAATCTTCATGAATTCAATTTTGCTTCTCAAAGCAAAGACTCATTGAAATGAGTGGGAGCATTCTCTTAAACCGTTAAGATGAGGACGAGGTTCAAGAAGTAAAGATTATAATGGAATTGATATAAGGTAATGTTAAAAGTAAAGTTATTGAGAATAACGACATTAAACCTATCAATCCCGACCAATTAAGTTTCCATTGTCTTAAATGTTGGACACTAGAAAGGAAACTACCCCAAGTTGTTAAAGAATAAGCAAGTTAGTTGTGGGACATCTAATAAGACTTAGTTCTTTATTTATTTGATTGACATAAATTTTGCTAGTACCATTTCGTCAATATTAGAAATCGATGGTGGTTTTCATCATTGTATGCGATACATAGAATGATTAGAATATGACGACTAGCAACAATAATGTTGAGAGATAGAGTCATTGTGTACTCAATCTAGTTTTTGGGTTTAGAGTTGTACTTAATTGTGACTATTAAGTGAATAAACTCTAAATAAGAATATAAACTTGTTAACATACAAAAGAGGTTTCAGTTTTGTGGCCCTCTACACCACGATTTGATGTATGGCTGGCCCATTATCAAGGTGATTATATTCTAAACCAAACTAGAATAATATATCATGAAGATGATGCAAGACTCAAATTGGTAACCCAAGATTAAACCTGAAATTCTGGAATGATGAACGCAAAGAGTTATCGAGTACTCTTGAAACCATTGGATTGTTAATGGTATATGCGTATCTTGTATTCAAAGCAAGATGTCTCGTACCTTTTGGTTGAAAAGGAGATCGAGGTTGTAAATCATTGATCCATAATAGGTTGATCATTTTCTTTTACCAACGATTTAAGTTGATGCTAATGTGTTCACTTAATAAGGTAAATAGAGAAATCTTTGAAGAAGTTCAAAGAGTTCAAGGAATCACGATTTAGTCGTGATAGGGGTTATCAAAGTGAAGACTTCGATATAAGCCAAATGAAATGTGATATAGTATCACAGGTTAATCTCTCTTAACACGCATTATGGGATAATGTGTGGTTGGATAAAGAAATCAAACACGATTCGATATGGTTTGGACTTCAATCAAGTTACCTTGAGTTACTTGATCCTTTTGGGATTTTATCATTTTGTCTAAGTTGTTTTTCCACTAAACCTAAACGATACATATGAGATATGAAATGGTAGAGTACCATGTTTGTAAGTTTTCACAAGAAACAAATGCCCATTTTTCCCTTTCAATTATCACGAGTACGACGGGTTTGCGGCTCGTGAAGCTGTCTTTCTAAAATACAAGTTTATTTTAGGAGACATAGTGGGAGAAATTATTCAAGAGCCACAAAGAATGCCACAAAGAATGTTATGTCGCAAGAAACTGGTCTTTCTTGGCTACATGAGACGTTTTGGGTAAGATGTTGTTCTTTAAAACCTAGGAGGTTAAACTCGTCACATGTTGAAAATGATGAATTCATGCTACTTCTAAGAAAGTAAAGAGCTTATAACTTACAAAAGAAATCGTTTGATTCAAGCTGATTACTTCTAGGAAGTAATGAACATATGACTTACATGAGAATGTTTAAGCCACAACTCAATACAAGGCTTAGAGCCATGAAAATCCGAAATAAAAGGCTTGATCAGTTGCAAAGGGTTTTGCACTAATAAAGAGAGATTTCAAAGCTTGATTGGTTGCATAGGGTTTTACACTAGTTGAAATGCTTAAGTCTATTTGGATCTTTTTAAGGATTGTGTTTCATTATGATTATATACATATAGCGACATAATCAAAAACTCACTTCTTCTATTAGATGGAATGTATTCAATACATGTCTTGAGTTTTGTAGATTCTTGCAATCCTAAAATAATGTGAAACTTAAGAGAGAATCTTAAGTAGGACATCAATGAGTTGGAATCAATGTTTTGATAATGTTATAAAACTTTTCTCGATAATTCGAGAAGTTGTGTTTATACATGGAGTTTAGTGGGAGTTACGGAAATTTTAATTAGTCTTATATGTGGATGACATATTGATCATTGAGAATGGTTTAAGACTTTTGGAGTATTATAATACATCTTTAATATCCGGATTTATGAAGATAAATCTACATGATATTAGCGTCAAATAAGAAGTCTCATGTTGATAAGATTCATGACTAGTTCAATAAAATTGAACATATTTGCTTGATTCCATTTGCTTCCGCTGCCGAATTAATTAAATAGGAAATGATGTATAACACTTCATATACTTTGAGTATGATGAATTGTTTCAAAATCGAATTCAAGAAATAAATACCAAGTAGCCATATTGATTACCCTTAAGTGGTTGCAGAAGCATTAAGGATATAATGCAAAGTGTTTTTGATGCAATTTTGTGTAAAGGGGTTACACATGTGACAATTGACAATTGAGATTGTGCATGGTTTCCGACAAAACCATAATCAAAACACATTAGGATGGTTAAGATACCATTGTGGCTATGTTATTTAATAAATAGATTTTCTAGAATCGTTCTAGGCAATAAAGAACAATGAGAGATATTTATAACGGAAATTGAGTACACTTGCAATCATGAGATGTGCAAGAAGAGGAGTCCCGCACACTGTGAAAACAGTGGGAGCTATTCTTAGGCTAGAGAACCTATGTCTTGATTGGATCTCGACACGTACTCAGAAAGTTTTGTAATGCAAATGTAAACATTACAAAGGAAAACGAGTATGTAGTAAGGTTCAGTAAGGTACAAGAAGTTGATAAAACCTACTAACCAAAGCCTTCTCATAGGCTTAACATGATAAGTCATGTCATATGTCATTTCAATTGCATTGAGATGAACAACTACATATAAGATGAAAGTGAATTATAAAAATATGAAGTAGTAATCAGGTATTGACTATTCATATGAGATAATCACATTTGTCGTTCGAGTTTTTCAAATCTAAAAACTCCTTTTATACCTTCTTACATCCAAACGGGTTGTAGAGACAATTGAACCCCGTTAAAGTGAACTCGAATTAACCTAGTACTCGCCCATAGTCACTTGTATGAGGTGACGTCTCGAAGTGACTAGAGTGTGATGCGATTGATGGCAAGTTCAGTGCCATACAGTCATGTGAGATGACTAGTCGATCACATAGGCAGACTGTTAGGAACACTTTTTCGGGCCTTATGACCGCTTATAGAGTTCTGGCAAATATATATAGCCTGGTCGTGGCGAGAGCTACTATAGTATTCTAATGAGTCGATTCTTTTGACTAAAGACTATTCGCCTAAGATGGCACAGTTTCAGATTAACTTTGATTTGTGTTACTACGACCTTCGTAAATGGGGTCAAATGGGAATGTTTTGGGTTATGATGGTTGTGGCTAGTCGAAGGGAATAAGTGCGATAGGAATTGGCCACCCCCTTGTTAGGGTTAATTCAATATCTCAGGGCCACTCGAGGAGTAATGAACTGGAAATGTGTGGCCACGCTCGGAAAATATCTATGGTAGATAAATCCGGTCAATCAGTTATTCTCCAGATCGAGGAAACCACTCTCGATATGATCACTTGCAAGTACGACCTGAAAGACACCTTGCATTGAGTGGGAGATAGTAATAGGACAAGAGAATTGGTGACGCACATTTGTCGAGGACAAGTGGGAGATTGTTGGAATATGTGTCCTCCGACAATAATGCGATCACAACTGTTGATCATGATGATCACATGTTTAAATCTCATTTTAAAGAATACAATTGGGAAGTAATATTTTACTGTCAACTGGTCAACACATATCGGTAATGATTGGCTGACTAGAGTTTGACATTACTGTCGTGCGACGGTGGTGATCAGTTTATCCCCTTAGGTCATACCTAAAGGGTAACACTCTTAATTGAATATTTAATTGATCGTATAACGATACGAGTTAATTAAACTACTTAAATTTGACGGACTATTTTGGAAGTAATATTTACGTGTCTCATTGTAATTTGATTAAATAAGATACGGTCTAAGTAATAGAATTGTTTTATTACTTAGATGAAATTATTGTTTACAGAAACAATTGAAACGGAATGAACAAATTATTATAAATACAGAATGTTGTAGTTTATAATTCGGGAACACTTTTTGGTACAAGTAATTATGACTTACTAGATAAATTTAATAAGTGACATATTTTATAAATATGTTGATTTTTAATTGTTAAAAATACATTTTATACACATAATGTCTTGGAACATGTTACATATGACATATTGACAAAATAATGTGTAATGGGCTTTCCATTTTACACAAAATGTACCGAAAATAATTAGGGTGGATTAGAGTATTAAGTGTGCTTTATATTTTATTTAAAAGTGCAATCATCACACTAATACCTACTCTTACATACCTACATTTTATGGGTAGAAGTAAGTGTAAGGGATTGGCCCCTTTTCCACCCTCTACCCGGTTTTCCAAGGCCACATTTAGAGAGTTTTTCCTCTCTAATAATTCATTCACAACTTAATGCAATATTTCTAGAGTAAGAAATATAATTTCCTCTCAACATCTTATGAGAAATTAGAGAGTTAATAACTTCCAAAAATTCCCTTCTCCATGTCGAAATAATGGAGACCAATATATATATTTTTGGGTCAATTTTCGTAAGATATATATTGTTCTAGTTAAATAATATTTATCTTTTAAGGGGTTATCTTGGGTATATGCTTTTGGGAGAGGTTCTAATTTGAACCTTGTTCATCCAATATTTGGAAGCTCAAGAACTAACAAGAAGGAGATCTTGTTGGTGCCCTTTTAATCCGAAAATCATATGGTGAGAAAATGATTTCTTCACTTATCTATTTTAGTTTGCATGCATAAGATTTGTAATTAATTTTATGACTAAATTAATTCGAAACATATAAGAATATGTAAAGTAATGAGATATAGATTTCTAACAACCCTAGCTTGACACAACTTGGAGGTGATTTATTGGTATCCTTCTAGGCTTAGTAGTTTGAAGAAATTGCATCTATGAAGGAGTGTGTACCCTTGAATTGCTTCCCTTGTAGATAATTTCCGCCACTTAGATGAGGAAAGTGGCTATTCTTTGTAGATGCATCCATTACTTGATTTTATGTGCTTAATGTTTGGATGTGTCGCCATTTTGGCAAAACCCACCTTGCCTTGCAAGAAGGCATCCTACCTCATGGTTGTCTTGTTATGAGTTGAAGGGGCGGAGTGAGACCCGCTAATTGGCTCATATCGGCTATGTTATTAGGTTAGTTTAAATAACGGCCCTAGTCTTTGTCACCTCTTTACTCGGGACGAGCAAAGGTTCGGTTTGGGGATATTTGATGTGACCATAATTTAAGCACATTTAGTCCTCGAATTAGCCTTGTTCCCATGCTTTTTAGTGCATATTTGGGTCATTTATTGTCTTTAGTCTTTTGTTTTGCATATTCTTTGAGGTTTTGTGTCCTTGGTAGGAAAGGAGTGCAAACCTTGCATTTTCATGGCAAAATGAACCTAAATTGATTGAATTCAATGACCAAGCATCAAGGAGAAACAAGATTAGAAGGCCTTTGTACATACTATAGTAGATGGGCAATGATGAGAAAAGATCCTTGCATCCCCGAGGAAATCTTCAAGGATTCTATGAAGAAAAAGGAAGAAAAGAAGAAGGAATGAAGCTGTAAGACAATCCGAGCGGATTGCCCTGAATCCGCCCGTCCAAGTCCTACAATCCGAGCGTCTTCCTCACCTGGATGCTCGGCCAAAACCTCCACAATCCGCCCATCTTCCCCCTCTGGACGCCCGTCCAGAAAGACCCAAATCCGCCCGTCTCGTGCCTAAGACGCTCGGATTCCCTTACAGCTATTTCGTCTTCTACAAACTTCGAGGAAGGATGCGCATCTTTTTCTAAGACCGGCGAAAAAGAGACCGGAGTCTCCCTAGAGACCGGCGATTCCTCAAGGACTTAATCATCATTTAAGCCCTTAGTAAACCCTAATTTATGTAACTAATCCCCACTATAAATACCCCATTAGTCTAATTAGAAGAGCATGTTCTTCTTAGAAATCTTTAGTGTAGTTAATATCAATCAAATCTCTCTTTAATCTTGTAATCAACATTTAATCAAGTTTTAGTACAAGTTTTATTTCCTTAATCTCTCTCTTGTTCATCCTTTATTTTGGGTAATTGAAGATTATTTGGGTTATTATTGGGAGATTGACAACCTTCCAATCAAGCATCAAGTACTTCTATTATTCTTTGCTTTATTATTGGAATCATTAGTAGGTATAATTCTCTTAATCTCTTTTTAATTATTGTTAATTATCTTCATTTATTCATCATGTTTTACTTTGTTGGTATGATTGACAACCTTGCTAGCATGTTCAACATGATAATGAGTGAGTAGTTTCCTTAGCTAGGGTTAATGGGTAATAAGGGGAAACCAACATGGGGAATGATTCATTCTTAAATTAATATGTTTTCATAGTTTATTCGCTTGCTTGTTGTGATCTCAACTTATGCACATGTTATGTTTGATGAAATGCGAGCCTTTGAATCCTTGCATTTTTTACCCATCAACTATCTTTTCAATGAGACTTGTAAGACATAAACCAACTCGAGTCTCATTAGACGATGCATATAGTTGAGTAGGGAAGATTAAGTCGACCTGTAGGTGTTGTACAATCTAATCGAATCGGCTCCGGGACTCAAACTTTCCTAGGATTGTAAGACATAAACCAACTCGATCCATCACAACAATAATTGCTTGCTTATAATTGAGAACATGTTTGTATGAACAACTCCCATGAATCCCTTATGAACCCATGATATCCTAGCATTTTTAATCAATTTTTTTACATCTTTCCTTTTGTTGCTTGTTTATTGCTTTTATTAGATTAGAATCATCAACCCATTATAATTGTGACAACCCCAAGCACAACCATAATTAGATTGAATAATTTGAGTAACCACCATCTCATGGATCGACCTCGACTTACCACTAACTAGTTGTATGTTGAGCATTATAAATGTGTTTGATTGGATGTGACCCAACGACATCACCCATCAAAATGGCGCCGTTGTCGGGGAATACTTGTTAATTTAAGCAAGTTTATTGGGTTTGCTATTGCAGGCCTGATCCAGCGACTTGACAACATGGGACCATTGGTCAGATGGCCTAGAAAGGTGGACAACCCTAATCCAAGGAGAGACCAGGCCAAAAGGTGTGAGTTCCACATGGTTGTAGGACATACAACGGAGTACTGCTTTACACTCAGGAAAGAAGTGGCCTACCTTCTAAAGGCAGGATACCTCAAAGATTTGATCAGAACCAGAGGCAGGAATGAAGATCCTGGCAAGAGCAATCAGGAGCAAGAGCAGGAACGCAACCTTCCTCCACCACCCCCACTCTATGAAGTAAAATTCATAAATGGCGGATCATAAATTTGTGACCTGACCAGTTCAGCAGCGAAAAATATAGCCGTGACTCCTCAAACAAAGTCACCCTACAAGCCTGACAATATAATGCCTATCACCTTCAGTGACTGTGACCTGGTGGTAGAAATGACAATTATAGACCAAACCGAACCGAACCAAAGGAAAAAATTGGATCCAAACCCACCCTTTAAAAACCTACTGCCGATCCACTACTTAAAAACCTATATCCATATCCATATCCACTATTGGAAAACCCGAACCAAATCCAAACCATATCCATTCATACCCGAACCCGGTCCAATTGGATATTTTTGAAGTTTTAGGCTTTATTAAACTTGTTTCAATTTTCTTATATAAGACTAATTTTTTATGTAGTCAAATTAAGTTTCGTCTTGGGTTTTGGATTATATGGTGGATCTGGTATGGATTTGGAGCGTTTATGGGTTTGAAAAAATTATAATGGATCGGATATGGATTTTTCAATTTTGTATATAGATCGGGTATTGATATGGATCTATGATCCAATAAGTAAATGGATCGGGTTTGGATATTGCAAATCCCGATCCAATCCGACCCATTGCCATCCTGGTGGGCATTCCTGACCTACATCATGATGGCCTGGTGATCTCCATGCAAATTGGGACTGCCAATGTAAGAAGAATCTTGATACATGGTGGCAGCTCAGTAAACATGATCATGTTGGACGTGCTCAAAGCATGAAGATCAGCGAAGATCAGGTCACCAAGAAGTCCAGTGTCCTGGTAGGATTCAGCGGGGAAATAAGAAATACATTGGGGAAAATCTATCTTCCCACCTATGTTGAAGGCGTTGCATCCTATGAAAGATTTGGAGTCATGGACTGTCTATCCTCTTACAATGTTATCGTAGGCATGCCATGGATTCACTGTGTCATGGCTGTCCCCTCGATTTATCATCAATGCATCAAGATACCAACGGATTGGGGAGTATCAACCATCAAAGGTGATCATAAAATAGCCCAACAATGCTATACCGAGGCCCAAAAGCCTTCCAAGATAGGTAAGTCCCTCGCATAATAATTACGGTACCCTGTTACGAGCACAAACATAGCACCTACAAAGATGGAAGTAGACCAGGTAATCCTCAACCCTAAGTATCCTAACAGGTATGTTCTAGTTGGGTCTAATGCCTCTGATTCAGTAAGGCCTGATTTAGTAAGTTTTCTCAAAAATAAATCCCCTTATTTTGCTTGATCTCACTTCGATATGACTGGAATTAGTGCTGATATTATTACTCATAGGCTCCAATATTGACACATCTTTCAAGCCTATGCAGCAAAAACGAAGAAAGTTTGCACCGAAAAGAAACGCTATCATCAATGAAGAAGTAGACAAACTTCTAGATATGGGCATGTGTGGACACGGGCCACGGGGGCGCTTGGGAAACAAGCGTTTGCATTTGTGGAGTCGCCACCAATTTATTGTGAAAAATTGGAAACCGTTCGAATACCTCGTGCCATGTCAAGACACAAAGTAGTGACATGAACACCAAGAACTCGTTACCCTTAGGATTCTATGTCTAGAATGACTCTCGTGGATGCCAATGAACACGGATGTTCACAGAGATCTGGAGTAAAGGGTGAGGGTACGTATTAGGAAGCTCTTTTGATCGAACACCTAATCTCGCCCACCTCGATAGCGACCTCTACTAATGATTAGAGAAATTGTCTATACTCGATATATTGTCGATTGTGTGCATGCAATGCAACATCCAAGTTTTAATCCTAACATGTGAGAATTAGACTAAGTCGGTGAACACGTAATAGCATATATTTGAGTCGAAGTAGGGATTTAGATTCAATTACATGTGAAGGCATACAAGCAATGCAATAAAAGAAATACAATAATACAATAAAGAAGAATTATAATAATTACAACAGGTTTAATGATTTATGTCAAAAATACTCATAAAACGGATAATTTGAGAAAGAATAAATAAACGAACAGATAATTAATGATAATACGAACGACAATTAATTAAATACGTAAATTAATTAAACTAGGTCAAGGCAGAACGGAAGTTCAGAGACAGAAATCAACCTGGAACAGGCGCAGCAGGACTGCGCCCTCTGGAAGAGGCGCAGCAGTTGTTGCTCGGTTCCAAGGCTGAGTTCTGGCTGTGAAGCCGGAACTGCAAATTGTTAGTATTCGTGGGTGAATTTAATGATTGATTATGATATTTGACTCGGATGAAAGTGATTTAATACATTAATTACATGTGAAGAATGTGATAAAACAATAAAACATGGATGAAACCGATTAATACAAATTAATTACATGAAGGAAAGATTGATTAGTGACATGAGTGAACTAATTAGGTTATATATATCGAATTAATGAAGAACTAATGACGGATAAACAGGTGGGAATATACCAAAAATCGAATTACAGAAACTCAATATGAAAGAATCGAATTTCTACAACCCAAATTGACTTTAATGACGAAAACCCGCATATATTTGTTATAGGGGATTTAAGTCGGGATTTAATGATGAATTATATACTAACAGTGATTAACAATATGCAAAACTATCATGTGAACGAAACAAGAGCAAACAATGACGAAAGAAAACAAAGAAACGAAACTAACACAGGACGAAGGAAGAAGAAAGGAAGCAGGAACTGCGGCAACCACACGAAGCGGCGCAGCAGGTGCTGCGTCCCTTCGAAGAGGCGCAGCAGTTGCTGCGTCCTTTCTCGACGTCTGTCTCCTGATAATCCGTAAAAAGGGTTTTGAACAAGGTTTTACAAATCGGTTTTAGAAGTAATTTCGACATAAACCTTTTAAGATGATTAGAAAAAGTAAATAACAATAATAAAAGAGAGATTTACACCCTCAGACTTACATGATTTGACGAAACGAGATGAACTATGTTTACGATTAGTGATGCTCGACTCGAATGTGGACGAAAGTGCCCTCGTAAGAGGAAAACGAATAAGATTAATTAAAGTTTATTATGGTGGAGTTGGTCAAATTGGTCGGTCATGCAAACGAGGCTGGTACTCAGAAGGATCCGAGCTTACGTGGTCGAAAGTTCAAGCACGTAGACGCCAAAAAGTAAGAACGTGGTCTAGAATGCAAAGAGAGAAGAGAAGGGCGGACACTCGCGTGAGAAATATGAGGAGCGAAGGCTCCTATTTATACTAATCACGTGAAGGAATTAGGGTTCTCGGAGAGACTTTGGAAGTGATTCTCGAAAAGATATGAAAAGATACGAAAAATATGCAGAAAAGGTCTTGGGAAGAGGCGCAGCATGCACTACGTCCCTTGGAAGAGGTTCAGCACCTGCTGCGTCTGTTCCCAAGTGGTTTCCTCCTGCGGAAGATAGATTTCCGTGTTTAATTTATGGAATAACGGATTAATCTTATTTTCCTTAATATTTTGTATGAATATTACGGGAAATTCTTTGCCAAAGATTAAAAGATTGTGAAATATGGAATAGAAGTATCCGGAACATTCCAGAACATTCTGACTCGGGATTTAGTGGTTATTAGAAAATGAAGACGGTTTTAGGCCCGTAATCCAAATGTACTCTAATTACTGTCAAAATGACCATATCGGCGCGTAGATTACAATTAAGAGGTAGACCCCAATGTTTGAGCAATCACTTGACGATAAACTTACAAACTGTCACAAATCATTCCGTGTACCAAACATGCGGCCCAATCATCACCGGGTGGTTTGCGGGAGGTGCAGAAATGAGGTATCTACAGAGCCCCCACTTTGACTGAGGCTTGGACAAGGCGAAAGTCAAAGTATAGCCATCAGGTCAATCGATGATTACAACCTGGCGACTATGGCGACGCTAGGCGGCTCAAGGGGTCTGAGCCAAGGACCTGTCGTCGGGAACATTTTAGAGTCTGTCGACTATCGGGGAGGGTCGTTTAAAGTTTATTAGACTACGTAAGTAAGCTCGCCAGCCATAAGAAGAGACCATACCTTAGACTTCTTTCTCGAGAAGCTTCTGGAGGTGCATAGGAGCTAAGGATAAGCATAAGAGCTAAGGGTAAGCGTAGGAGCTAAGGTTATGCGTAGGAGCTTAGGGTAAGACCTAAAAATTATGTAAGGATTTGTGCTAGGGTGTGGGACCCTAAAGGAAAGTATCGGCGAGAAGGAGGCCAAATATAAGTTCAACTTAAGAGGTAACTAAGGCTCGAGTGTAAGAACTCTGCCAGTCTGGGAACTTCTGGAGAACGACACCTTTATCGCACTCCGCGGGGAAACAAGAATTATCGTGAGTAGCATGACACAGACGGGAACTGCTGGGAGAAATCTGCTTGGGTCGTCTGCAAACAAACTCCAGAAGAACTTGAGAAGGACGATTGTATGTCGTGAACTCTCGTTGGGGAAACCTTATCGGGAATTTATCTCCATGTCTCTAGAGGGATTGTATATCCGCTTACTCTCGCTGGGGGAATGTAATGAAGGCGTGTCGAAACACCTGTTAGAGAATACTTGCTCGTTGTGACAAGCAAGGTCCTCGAATAAATAAATAATGTACGATAGTCTGCAGTTGTCTTAGAAATGCGGGTCTGAGCGAAGAATAATCGTCAAACGGACCAGAAAAGATAAAATGGCATCGGGGAAGAGGCGCACCAAATATGGGTCCTTAAATAACGAACGCATAACGATTTTTTGAAAATTCGTATGAAGGGAAGTTGAGGAACAAGCGTAGCAAGAGCTGCGTCTCTTGGAAGAGGCGCAGAACCTGCTGCGTCTTTTCCTGGGGGTGTCTTTCCTGCGTAAAAGCGCGATGAAACAGGGGTTTCATTTCATTATTTCGAAACACAAATCATCAATTTCTCTCTCAAATCTCAACCATTTCCGCCAAAATTTGATCCAAAAGCTTGCATTTACCATGACTAATCGAGGTATGTATATCATTCTTGCATTAATCTTCTATAATGGACGAATTGGATTGACAAAACTTAGGGTTTTCAACCCTAAAATGTCGAAAATTTGGGGCTTTTCCCCCAAATGATCTTGCCTTGTAAAATTGACCTTGTAAATGGCTAATTGATAGTATAAGGATCATAACCATGTATTTGTTTCGAATTTTCGTTGAGTTTGGGCATTTGAGTGAAATTGTGACGGTTTCACAGCTAAACCGTAAATTGCTTCGAACATAGCCTTAGGATTGCCCATTTGCGATGAAACTTGATATTTGGAATCCTTGGATGATGGGTAAACTTCCTACCATCTCGGAATTTTGGTTTGTGACGGCTTTTTCAGGTAACTTTTCTAGGGCATAATCGCCGTTATAACGAAATGTTGTCGAAATTTCGACTCGAACCCATGACTAGGCTTCAACTTAGGCTTGACTTAATCCAAATTACCACATGAGTTATCGGGTTTGTGGGAATACGGCCAAAGATGGCGAGAAAAGAGCGACTTCGGAGTTTCTAAAACTCGAAAATCCCCCAATCAAGGTACGTCGTCACTTGACGCGGCCTAAAATTATTTTAACGTTGCAGGTGACGAGGCTTCTACTTCTGGGAGAGCTCCCATGGACATAGACACAGCCGTTGACGCTTCTCGTGCTCTCGAGGAGGCTTTCACTGCTGTTGGGGCAGCTGCTGAGGTTGCTGAGGACGAGGTCCTCAAGGAGGAGGAGGAGGAGGAGGCCCCGAGATGGGCCAACGTTTGGCGAGGTGGTCGTCAGCTGAGAGGAGCACCTGCGTGGGCTGAGACCTGGGACAGCAGGCACTTGCTTTGGGCCACGGAGGGTCACCTGTCCTATAGGACGGTGAAGAGCTTGGTAATTTTGAATTCATTACTCATGACTCATCTTCTTTCATTTCATTTGCTCATATCTTTTCCAATTTCTTTCAAACTAAAGATAGCTTTTGTTTCAAATCACAATAGGAGGCCGGGAACATCAGATCGTTCTCGGGCTACACGACGGCGATGGCGTGCTACGAGAGGCTGTCGGCGGAGGAGCGAGCCATGATCGAGCGGGGAGCATTTGGCGCCCTGGTGCAGGCTTGGAGGGATATCGTGAAGAGGAAGCTGCGGGCTAACCTTAGCCTGGTCCGCGCTTTCTTGGACCGATTCTGGGACACGTTGGAGGACTATGGCATGATCTCTGGTCTGTCGTGTGGGACCGAGGCGGTGGAGTGGCCGGAGACAGCCATGAGGGTTGACTCGGTCGAGGCTAGGAGGTTGATCGGCTAGAACTTGGCGCCGAAGGCTGCTGCAGTGCCTGGTTTGGTGCCTAGTTCTTACGTCCGAGACTACTTTGCGGGGAAGATCCCGACGTCGGTGGTGATTTACGGGAGGGAGACGGCTCCTCCTCCCTGTACAGCTTAGCAGAGGGCCCGCTTGTGGCTCTGGTGGTTCTTGTCTTCGATCTACCTCGGGGACAAGGGAGAGAGGCTGTCGACGAAGCTTCTTCCCTTTCTTTCTGATTTGAGCTCCCTAGGACGTTGGGACTGGGTCACTGCTGGTTTTGCGGTCCTCATCCGCTTCATGAGGGCCATGGTTCGTCCGGCGTTGATGGAGAAGGGGACTTCTCCTGGTGCTGTCGGCCCTGGACTTTTGTTGGAGGTATGAACCTTCATCACTTCTTTTCCTTATCGAATTACGAAAGATCGTTATTGACTATCTTACTTCACAGGCGTGGGTGTACTCCTACTTTCCGAGCCTCTCGCCCAAGAGGCCGGAGCCGCTGGAGAAGGCCTATCCCGTTGTGAGGGATTGGGTGATGTGTCGCACGAGAAGCAAGCGTTCCTCTCATGGTGTCTACTGGCGGGACGCGAACGCTCTTCAGCTGGACAACGTGAGCATCTCACTTATATTCGTGTCTACTGGTGTCCCAGGCCTTGTGCGGAGTACGCTGACGCTCCTCCTTTTGTGGCTGAGGTCCTTCGACCTTGCAGCTCGAGCCGGTTGCTTTTGAAGACGTCGATGGGCCCTGTGTGGTATTTGGGCGAGCGCTTGGCTCGTCAGTGCTCTCGGGATGTCTTGACGGTTCCCATCGATCCTCCTAGGACGATGTTCAGGGAGCCTTCTGAGGCTGAGATGGAGGCTAACTTGGCAGGCGTTGGCGGTGACGCCCTTTTGCTTCCGGATGAGGACTACTCGGCGTTCCTCTACGGGAGGTTGGCGTACTGGCCGGTTGTGGTGAGCATTTACTCTCCTTATGACCTTTTCGAAAGTATGATGAATGATCATCGATTTAATGGCAATCCTTTGTCTTTGCAGGAGGTTGAGGCGGCGGGCATTGAGCCCCCAGAGTACCCCTAGACTTTCGAGTACACTGACGCGACCGAGAGGACGACGATCTCTGAGCTGCGTGACTTTGACGTGGCTGTGACGGATGCTGGCTTGGACGATTGGCAGCATCTGATTCGGAGGGTGAGCCTCTAATTTGTATGATTTTTGTGTAAGAACACATTTGATTGAACTTATCCAATTATTGAGAACTTCTTATTTGAAAATGCAGGTTACGCCGTCTCGGTTTATGGGGTTATGGAGGGTAGCCAACCGTCTACGAGCTACTGCCGTCGAGGCACTTGTCGGCGGTCGAGGTCGCCAGGTATGAACCTTTCGTCTACTTCAGTTTTGAACTTTCTAACTTTTCTTATGATTGCTTGAAATGATTGACATGAGCCAATTGTTGCCCTTGCAGAGGGAGCGCGAGCTGGAGCGAGAGCTGGCTCAGTCTCGGGAGGAGACAGCTCGTTTGTTGAGGGAGCTTGAGGTTCGTGACGCCGAGATTGCCACTCTCGAGGCGAGAGTTGCTGAGTTAGGCGGCGGGTGGCAGTAGTTTTTGTTGTTGTTTGTTTTGTTTGTTGTTGGCTGTATCTTTGCACATTTGTACATTTTAGGATCCATAGTTTGGACATTATGGATTTTGCTTGGGGCTCAAGCCCCCAGTTTGTTGTACATGTCCCTCTTTTGGTTGTATATACGATGGCCTGAGTGCCTTTGCTGCTGGGTTGTGTGGTTTGTACCTGCATGTTAGTTTTGAACAGGTTTGGTAGATGACGGTTTACGCCGTCATGCTGCCGAAATTTACATAGAAATTCACGTAAAACATACATTTGTATATATGGACTAAATTTGTGCAAAATGAATGACTCAAAAATGAAAAAGTGCAAAAATGTAAAAAATGCAAAAAATTTGCCGGAAATGACCGGGCGGTAGGGAGGGTTCTCCCCAAAAAAATGAAAAAATAGAAACCAATAAGTTAGAAATGTAATGCAGGACGGGATTGGAATGATTCCCCAAAAGAGAAAATGAAAAAAAATATATAGGTTTGAAATAAATTACATTAAATTGGAGAAATGATTCCCCGAAAAAAGAAAAATAGAAAGAAATATATAAGTGTGCTAAAATGATGAAAATGCTGATATTGCCTTGAAATGCGTGCCCGTGGAATTAGAAAACACGAATTATGGTAACTTTGACATATTTACCAAAATAATAACCCGTATGAATAGGAAATTATTCGCTAAGGAATTAAGGAAAGATCCAACGCGGAAAATCACAGAGACGTTGCTGAGGAAGAGGCGCAGCAGGAGTTGCGTCCTTTCGAAGAGGCGCAACAGGTGCTGCGCCTGTTCCCCGGTGTATCCGTCATGGCGGATTTTAGGAAACAGAATTTAGTATAAATAGAAACGTTAATAGAGGTTTTATTCACACAATTCTTCCGTCTCTTCCTTCGTCTTATCACATAAGACTCTCAAAATAATTCTTCATCATGAATACTTTAGAGATTCGTCTAAAAGAGTGGACCAATGAGTTTTCCAACGTGGAGAAACACGACATGGGTTCCTATAATCTTGGATAAATGTTGAGTTTGAAGCTTATCAAGGTGGTCAAACCCATTCCTAGATGCTTGTCTTGATTATTGAGACCCGAATTATCACGTTTTTGCTTTCCCCGGAGGTGACATTTGCCCATTTCCTGAATAAATTGCTGCGATCGGTGGGTGGGACCCAGAACACTTGCCTGCTATTCCTTCTACTTAACAAGGGTATAAAAACAAATTTAGAGACTTGCTTGGGTTGACAAGAATTGAGGTGGACCGTCTAGTGACCTCGAAAGGAGTGCGAATGTTGGATTTTATTGTCCGATTCATTAACAAGGCCGACCCCACCGTCTTTTATGTTGCTAGGCGAAGGGCATTCGGATTTTGCTTGTTACATGTATATGTCCTTCAAGGGCATGTTAATGAGGATTTGAGAGGTGATCCCCGTTTCCTGAGCCTAGTTGAGCAAATGGAACTGCGCAGGAGCACAGCCTGTTTATGTTTAGGAGAGATCCTATTGGGTTTGGATAACAGGAAAGCCAATCGTGACCTACCTTATTTGGGAAGTCCCATTATCTTGCAGGTAAAAGAATAAAGAATTTATTCTCTTTTTTTATTTTTTTTTTCTTTTTTTTTTAACACCTGCTTTTTGGTAGGTTTGGCTTATGGAGCGTCTTCGATTGATCGAGCCCCCAGTTAATTTTCCTGCCTATTATGCTCGCGCAATTGCTATGAGGACTAGGCTCTACATGGTGGACTTCACTCAAGTCTTCAATTATTGGGAAAACAAATTGAAGAGTAATGATGGCCCCTTGATTAGATGGATCGTACCATGGTGGCATCTCAAATCTGTCACTGGAGTATCTTCCTTGGATCCTACCCGGTCTATGCGCATTCCTGGCTTGGAATTCATGGTATGCATCTTCCCGGAGAGGCTGATGAGACAGGTTGGACTGAAGCTGACAATCCCGAAGCTTGACACTGTCCCGCAGACTGCCGTGGCGCTTAGTACCGAGAGTCGAAGGGAGTGGGCCATTAAATGGGCTCAAAGAAACGTATGGTTCTTGAACTCTTCTGTTAGTGCCTTATGGGTGCCGGACTCCTATCTGCGGTGGAGGAAAGCTACAACTCCGAAGGAGCGTGAGAGATTGAGGAAGCGCGAGCCCGTTGACTACAAGGTTGGCGAGGTGGAAAAGGAGAAAGAGAAGCATCTGACTGAGGGAGAGGAAGAAGCCGGGTTTCGAGTTGTTCATCCTTCGAAGAAACCGAAGACCTCTCCTGCCGTGGACAAAGAGAATGGGAAGGCTAGACCTCGAGAAAGACCGTTGGTGATTGGGTCCGAAGTGGAGCAAGAGCGTCCGACTCGAGGTCGTGACAAGAAATATGACAAAAATGACATGGGCAAAGGGAAAATGGAGGAATAGCCCAAGTCTTTATTATTATTTATTATTATTATTATAATAAGAAGGTGGAGTTTTTAGAATCCTAGCCTATTTTATTTTTTTGTTTATCTTTAGCATTGTTATTATGTAACGTACTATTATTATTTTTAGAAAATGAATGAAATAAAGGAGGTTAATTGGTTATGAAACCGTTGTGATTTTCTATTTATTATTCTTTTCGAATTCCAAATGCAACTGCAAATGTCCTTCTATTTACATTTTGAAATTAATGGGTTGTATCTTGCGAAGGATTGCCTACGTATTCATTAAAAAATGAAATCAAACCCTTGCGCGTAGTTCGAGTAAATGTATAAGAATAATTGTTCTAAGCAAGAGTTTGTAATGAACTTAGAAAATAAGTATGAGCTTTTTACTTACTCTTAAGTTGCAATTTAGTTTATTTGATGATATGAGGATGACAGATTGTCAAAATGCAAGAGCAAGGTGACATTAGCTTATTCAGCTTGGCCAGGGGCTGTTTATTTAGTGCCACAAGAGCGACACATGAGGTTACGCGAGGCGCGTGTTTGTTCCTATTCTAGGCATAATACCGCTTTAGTTGGTCAAGGTTCGTCAGGTTGGCAAATTCATTCCCATCTAGGTCTGTGATTCTAACCGCACCCCTTGGAAGTATGGACTTGACTAGAAATGGCCCACCTAATTAGGTTTTAATTTTCCTCGTGGGTCGACAGGTAAAAGAGCTCTAATCGACTTGAGTACTAAGACTCCTTCCTTGATGTTCCTTGGCTTGACCCTTTTGTTGAAGGCTCGTTTGATACGTGCTTGATATGTTTGGACATTATGTAATGCGCGTAGCCTACGTTTATCCAGGAGGATGAGTTCTTCATATCTATCCCTCTTCCAATCGGCTTCTGGGATATGACTTTCGAGTAAGATACGCAATGATTGTATTTCTAACTCGACTGGCTGTACAGCTTCCATGCCGTAGGTCAAATAGAAAGGGGTGGCCCCAGTGGGCGTCCTAACAGATGTACGATATCCCCACAAAGCAAAGGGTATCTTGCTTGGCCCATCTTGATAGTTGTCAATCATTTTCTTGAGAATTGTGACAACGTTTTTGTTTGCCGCCTCTACCGCGCCATTAGTCCGTGGTCTATAGGGCGAACAGTGGTGATGCCTAATTTTGTACTTGGCTAGCAATTGCTCAGTATCAGCTTGGAAATGTGATCCGTTATCACTAATGATCTCATGTGGGAAACCGTATCGACAGATGATGTTGTTTTGTATGAACTTTGCTACATTTTTAGCCGTGAGACTAGTGTAGGAAGCCACTTCAACCCATTTGGTGAAATAGTCAATTGCCACTAGGATGAAACAGTGACCTCCTGTTCCGGCTGGAGTTATCTTCCCGATTATATCAATTCCCCAGGCAGAAAATGGCCAAGGAGATGTCATTGTATAGAGCAATGAAGGAGGGACATGTTGTACATTCCCGAAGATTTGGCAGTTGTGGCAATGTTTTACGTATTTGATGCAATCGGATTCCATTGTGGTCCAATAATACCCCAAACGTGTGATTTTCTTTGCCATCATGGGCCCACTCATGTGAGGACCGCATTCCCCATCATGGACCTGATACGGTCGTTTCTGTACCAAAAATAAAAACCTAAATATAACTAACATAAGCTAGCGATAAGTAGGGTCGATCTTCATAGGGAGGCGGTCACTATTCACTTGTCTACTTCGGTCTGTCTAATGTCACAATTGAAGGTTTTGATTGTTTTGACTAAACTAAATAGATTAAGGCAATAGAAAATAATGAAGAAAAACGGGGGTAAATCAGATAAAGGAGAGAAATATGGTAGGAATCGGTCCACCGTGGCAACTACACTATCGGGTCAACTGAGTCGATTAAATTATTGATAAGAAGAGCGAGGTCGTCACCTTTCAGTCCTTAAATCTACGATTATACCCTTTCGGTCTCTAATCGCCCTAGGGTCTCCCTAACTTAGCTTTCGCCCTAATTAGGTATCACCTATTGTAATTAAGCAAGCCTTCCCTTCCAATATTTCAATCCAGGTCGGGAGTAACTAATTAATCGGTCTCCTGCATACATTCATTCAACCTAATCACAATTATATTGCTTAATACAATTCTTGTCGCAAAACTAGTCTAATCATGTCGAACCGAACATATTGCTACCACGGTTTCCCTAGTCCTAACATATTAAAGGAATTAGCTAGACATAATTAAATAAGCAAGAACAAGAAATAGAGAAGAAGTAATAAACATAAACATAAATTAAGGAGGAAAAGAAAGGGAAAGAAGTAATTACTGAAATAAATCCGGAAAGAAAGTAACAGTAGCAAAGTAACAGTGTATTGTGTGTGGGAGAGTTACAAATGACATCTCTCCTTCCTATTTATAAGAAAAATAGGATTTTATTCAACCTAATGACGTATTTAAGCTAAAAGCCCAAACCCGTAAGAGAAACCACTCGATCGAGTGATTTAAAACCACTCGATCGAGTAAAATAAAGCTCAAACTACTCGATCGAGTAGAAAATATTCTCGATCGAGTAAATCCTAAAATGCAACTGCTCGATCGAGTAGAAAAAGGACTCGATCGAGCATAATTGTACTCGATCGAGTACTTTCCAGCAACAATTTCCTGCTTTGCGCATTGAATTTCAAATGGCTACCATTTCTTTGTTACTTGGGAAAACAGGGCGATTCTGGTGGCGTTGGAAAGCTAAGAGGACAAGCTTTCATCTCCAATTAGAATCACCTGAATATCTATTGTAGAACTCGAGATATTGCTCTTAAAAATAGGCAATAGAAATTTAAAGTTCTTCCTTTGCTCGCCTAGCTATCTTTCTTCTTTGCGCATCTCAAAATAGCTACATTCCCGCTCCAAATTCACTCTTCCTCCAAATGCATGCTAAAAGGACGGTAAAAGGCTTGATTTCACTACTTTCTGGTTCCTTCCTGCAAATAAGACAAAACAAACCAAAGTAGCATATTCGGGGCATTTCGTAGCATAAACTACGGTAAAAGCATGGAAATACGTGCATGAAAAGGCCTAAAAAGACTATATAAAATGCACGTATCAAATCTCCCCAAACCAAACCTTTACTCGTCCTCGAGTAAACTAAATGCAAACTAATGGAACGGAAAAGATAACTCAGAGCTAGCCACAAATTCCCACTTAAACCAATTTAATGCAAGTAAACTAACACTTATAGCAAACAGTCAAATGCAAACGAGTTGTAAGATGTTTATAATAAAGCTGAACCGTCGACCTTGCAAGACCTTTAAAATCGGACTCTCACGGGTCACTCTTCTCTCATGAAGCAAAGGGTGAACATATATATGTAAGAGAGAAAGAAAAATAATCGCTCACCTAAACTACGACCCACATAAACATGCATGCAACTAATATGATAGACAATTCTAACTACCGTACATACATTCCAACCAAACAAGGTCCTGTCACAGCCGAGGGCTTACAAAAATATGGTAAAGTTAGGCAATGGGTAAGAAAAGGCAAAACATTTATGGGAATGTGGATGTATAGGTGATCAAGCTAGTACCTAAACAGAACCATATGACAACATCCATTTCCAACCCAATTATGAAATAAGCACAATGCCCTTCATTTGGCATAAAACTCACCAAACCGAACTGAAAATACTCCTCAAATGATATAGATAAAGCATAGGAGTGAAACCGTCTCATCAAACAACATCTTTTTTCTTTTTCTTTTATTTTTTCGGTTTCTTCTTTTTTCTTTTCTCTATTTTTTTTCTTCTTTTTTTTTATTTTCTTTTGTCTTTTTCACGTCTTTTTCATCATCCTCCCTTTCTTCATAAATTACCAACTCCGAATCAACAGATACAAGCCAAACTTGGCACAATGGAAGATATACTGCAAAAACACACTAAACTAGCTTGACAAGGCAGGCTAAATTTGGGATGTAGCTAAGGGTCAACAGGCAAATTTGGCTAATGTGGAGTTAAATGGGTAAAAATGAAAGAAAAAGAAATTGTAAGCACCTCCCCGCATGTGACACCAACCACTAACCCGAATGTATGACGGCAAAAAGCAATTAAATTTCATATACGTGCAAATTAATGAACATGCTATGCAAGGAGTAACTACTCACAATCCTACATGAAACCGGTCATAAATGACACCAGTTTATAAGGCTCTAATCCTTAGAAATTATAAAGT